>NC_041333.1:5653200-5994450 GCF_004354835.1 Perca flavescens
TTGATAGGGTTGTAACTAGTGATGGTCAAATGAAGCTTTGTGAACCACTGTCTTTATTTTCTGAGCTCACTAGATGGCGCTCTCTGTTCAACAAAGGGTTGAAAACACACTGAATTGCCATTCCTTTAACCTTTTTCTTTGAACAGAGAGCGCCATCTAGTGAGCTCAGAAAATAAAGACAGTGGTTTGCGAAGCTTCATTTGACATTTGACCATCACTAGGAGAAATCTGATAGGAGAAGATTTGCAAGCGCAAGCAGTGTGAGAGCAAGGTTTTGAGTGAAATTATTACAAAATCTGAATGTTAAATCTGTGAGAAATCCTCTCAAATTGAAAGAATGCGCTCTTGAATAAAGATAGGAATATAACTCCATATCGTAGTAGCGTTAAATACTTTCCCCCATGTTTTGGTACAGTTCACCTGATGTGAGCCGTACGTTAGTACACATGAAAACAAAAGTTTTGAGTGCTTTAGCGACACTGATGTGACTCCCTGAATAAGCTTGCTCCGCCTCTCTGCTGAGGCCCGTTCAAGTAACAGCAGCAGTTAAACTATATGTCACACTATGAAGGTTATATTTGAAATTAATCCGCGGTTCACATGTATGTCGAACCAAAGGGGCGGTCTGTTACACTACTGTAGGCCGATAGGCTATTCAACATCACTGACTGGACATTGTTGACAAATGTGAAAGCCCCCTATTAGGGGTGGTACGGTTCATGAAAAAACATCCGAACCGTTTGGTTCGCTTGTCTCGGTGAAGAGCATGAGTGCGTCGCACAGTTCGTCAGTACACTGCTAACGTGCACTAACCATTTACTGCCGTAGTGCCCACTTTTGACACCTATGTTAAAACACTTACCGGAAATGACGAGCGGGATGAGCGTGATGAACGCAACACATGGCAGCTGATTGGACGAACACATCACGTGGGTCTTACTGCTCCCGAATTTCAAATGAAATTCTGAAGTTCTGAACGCGATCTAGTTTTTTACGAAAATAGTTCACCAAAACCTATTACTGAAAACATTTTAAGCGAGAAATAGGCCATACAGTTGCTGAATCTGTCTGTTTTTCTGATCGACAAAGGTCAGTTTAAAAGATTTTCTTCAGGCTTTGAGAGGCTGCGAGCCGAGCCGACCACTCCTCAAGTGGAGTGTGGAGTGCTGCAGGTCACGTCACGTCACGTGTAGAAATGGCAAGTGGGAGAGATAAGGAAGGCTGCCTGGAGTTGGAGGATGCGCCAGCATCGTATAAGTCTGGTGTGTGGGAACATTTTGGATTTCATGTTACCTATGATGACAGCGGAAATAAAACAATAGATAGAACTGCCACTGTGTGCAAGCATTGTGCAACATGCATTCAATATGCTAATTTTAGCTATATATATATCATATGCTGAAGTATATTTCTGGAGTGTTAAAGATTAAAAGAAAAAATAACAAGAACCGTACAGAACCAAAACCCTAAAACCGTGATACGAACTGAACCGTGGGTTTTGTGAACCGTGCCACTGCTACCCCCTATCCTTACTGCATTCTATTCCATTATATTTTGAATTTTGAATTGTTACCTGCAGAATTTAGTTTTTTCCTTGACATAAATTAAGAAGTTTTCACCATAAATGTGTGCCTGAAAATGTATTACAATGCAGGAAATTAAGTCTTTGATGCTCTAAATTTCCTGGGGGAGGACTCCCCCTTCATATGTGTCCCCCCAAAGGCCCATTCTAAGCCAGGAAAAACCCTGGTATCTGGTTGTTGTGAAGAGTGGCACAGAAAGGGTTAACCTACATGTGCAGCAGGAATGTGAGCCAGATTGATTGTGCGTATCCTTTTTTTCTGACCAGCAGCAGCACACGGAGCTTCTTTGGTGATAGAAAGCAGTTAATGTCAACATCACTACAGTCACATGGAATCATTCAAACCATTTCAAATGAATAAATCCCTTTCTGGTGCTGACCCATAGTGTTTACAGTCATCCTAGAAATCAGTGACAATCATTTACAAGTCCTTTTTTTTACACTAGGGCTGCAATTAACAATTATTTTCATTGTTGATTAACCTGTTGATAATTTTCTCGATTAATCGATTAGTTGTTTGCTCTATAAAATGTCAGAAAATTGTGAAAAATGTCAGTGTTTCCCAAAGCCCAAGATAATGTCCTCACGTCTTGTTTTGTCCACAGCTCAAAGACATTCCGTTTACTGTCACAGAGGAGAGAAGAAACTAGAAATCAGAGAATTTCTACATTTCCATAAAAAATGGCGTAAACCGATTAATCGGTTATCAAAATAGTTGTCCATTTAATTAATAGACAACAACTAATCGATTAATCTTTGCAGCTCTCTTTCACACAAAGGTGGAAACTGAAATCTCAGATACAGCTATCTCTTATAAAACCACTTGAGAATGTATATATATTTTATATTCTCATTTGGGAGACACAGTGTTTGTCGACAACATTTTGAAATACTGCCTCTGAAAAGACATTTGGCCAGGCCAGCCTCATCCACAGAGCAGGCATCTGCTTTGGTGCTTCCTCCATTATTGACTTGTGTGTATCAGGACTTCCCATGAGTATCGAGCAAACAGAGTGGCCTGCAGAAATCTGTCTCTCATCATTCCCTGGCTCTTTTCTCTCCTTGACAGCATCGGCAGGCAAATATTTGAGTTGAGATAAGTTTCACATTACCAGGAGATCTAAATTTGTTAGAGGAAATGGCACGGCCACCTTCTTCATTTGGGAGCCAAAATTGAGTTGAAACATCCAAGCATCACATATTTTGAACACCATGTGCAGACTGTGTAACTGATGTGTCAATAAACAGCGACAGGTTCCTGTTTTATTCCTGCAGTGTATGTTATTACGCTGCATAAATAATCATCAGAGCAGAACTATTTTTACAAGACCTGTTGGGGGGGGGGGGGAAGCACACCACAAACTTCAGTCCAACCCTCAGTGGATAGTCATCTCACTAAAGCTCAAAAGGGACAAAAAAAATAAGTTTGAGACGGCACTGAAGGAGAGTCAATGAAGCGAGAAGAAAACATACCCACGGTTCAAAATGTTAATGAAGCCCAAGGTTGTTCAGGGAAGAGAAGTTTTAACAAGGCTTAATAAGTTACTATGAATTTGACATGAAAAATAACTGACAAAAAAAGCCCTCAGTGGAATAAGCAGGGCCCTAAAACATCAAACACGTGTCAACAGTAAATTGATGATATCAAATTATAAACACACAGCAAACCACATTCAATTTTCCATCCTTTTATATTTGGGGAACAAAGCGCTTTCTTCAAGAAAAACAAAATTCCCTGAAAGAAATGGCTTTTCATTCAACTGTTAAAAATAATGGCTTTGCACTTTGTAGCCCAGACCGTTTTTATCTAATATATCAATATCGAGATTAAGCTCAGAAAAGAAAGAAAAGGAATAGAAACACAGCACAGCAGGAGGTATACTTGTGGTTCACAGCAATCAATATACGTATCAGTGGGCTACTTCCAACTGCTGAGTGACATCAAAGACTGACTGTAGGGGGCTTCTAGCCTCACGCAATGCAAATTGTGCAGTGAGGACTGCTGGAAATGAAGCGAAGATGTGGGAGTAACAGAACACTGTTACAAAAATCTTCTATATTGTATCCATGTGTTTCTGTGTCCCTAACAATGTGTATATCTTTGCATACATGTGACTCCAAGAATTCATCATATTTTAATATCTTCCTCCCCGTTTGTGCTTTTTTCTGGGGGGGGTAAGATGATTCAGTGAGAGGTGGGCAAAAGTTGGCTATGTGGTTCAGCCCAACTGGCTCTGTAAATCTAAAGCCCCTGGGGGCTTGCAGATTATTTTTCAGCATAATAACCTGCAGCTCTGAGGATAAGTCTTCACCTTCACAGGCACACCTCTCCTTTCTCCTCATCAGAAAGCAATAGCTCGGAGAATTGCACAATGCATCTCGCTAATGCTTCTTTAGGATTGTCAATCAGTTTTATGCACAACAGAACCAAACACTGGTCTAATTGCGTTTGTATAAGACCTGTTTGGTATTACATTGGCAAACAGTGCTGAACCACCCACTTCCACTTCACTGAACAAGAAAATAGGTCCTCAGTTATGTTGGCAGGGGAGGATATATCTGCCTCTCCTTGGGAACCATCACACCTCTATTGGACCACAAATGTTACCACACGTGCACTTATCAAAAAGAGCATGTCATGATTAATAACTTTGAAAAGAGCTGGAAGCTGGAAGAACAGTCGTAATATTCACCTTATGTTCATGGACACAGTTGTTTTTGCTATGCTAGAGTAGAGGAAGGGGATCCTATTCTGTGGGCTGACTGCCAAAATTGAGTTGTCAAAAGAAGAAGAATACTTTAAGCCTGTGCAAAGCATCTACAGTAGGTTATATGGCATATGTTACGACCTCAATAAAGCATGGCTCAAACAAGAGGTCAGCAGCTTATAAAACTCCAGACTGCGCCAAAAGTAATAATTTCTTTTATAATAAAATGTTATGCTATCCAAGGGGGCAAGGAAGCCAAAGGAACAGAAGAATAACACTAAAGAAAAATAAGGTGGAGAGAGTGACTTTGCATACACCAAACAAAGCCATGAAAAGAGAATTGTTCCTCAATTCAGCACAAGTGGACGTTTTGCCTTCTGATCTCTGTCAACCTCATCCAAAACGCCACAAACATGGTGCATGTGAAATATATTTCCTAATCAAACAAACATGAACCATGTTGTTCTCATCTTCAGGAAGCATGGCATTTGAGTACCGAAAATAACATGCCTCTCTGGATTTGGAAGAGGGGCAATACATTACCTATGGGACACCCTAAATGTTACCAGATGAGTTACCAACTGTTGCAACCTGAATAAACTGGAATATCACTTTTTATGTTTTGTTATGAAGAACCACCTCTTGAGAAGACCTTCAACTTGTCCTCATTTTCTTTCTCTTTAAATTATATTTAACCACAACAATTGGGAAGAGCAATCATAGAAAGAAAAGAAAATAGTGAAAAAGCTTCTAAGGCTTCCATTATCTCCTTTTTCAATTATTACCATATTCAGGTATCATCTGTATGAATGTTCTGTATTGACTGTGCAACGTACTGTATATTAGCCCTAGAGAAGCTGACTAAAAAGCTTTAATAAAGGAAAAATATATATTTGAATGCATTATGTTCACATTCTATGTATCATTTTGTTATATAGATTGTCTATATTGTAATTTATTATTATTAGATTGGAAAGCCCAGAGGCAAAATTGTGATTTGTGATATTGATTTGTGACTTGACTTGATATGATGTTTTGACATTTTTTACTATTATGTGAGAAAATGTGTTAATGTGCTAAGAGTAGCTGTAAATAAATGGTTGTTATATTCCAGAAGATACATTTTCTGTTTGGTGTCTTGATAGTTGCTTTGCATGAACTCAAATGCAGCAGTGGCAGATTTGGAAAACAGAGTGTTCCTACAGTACACTGTGAACAAATGGATGAATCATGCTTTTGTAAATATAATACAAACAAAAACTCCACTTTGTTAAACATATTAAGCAATTCAGAAATATTAAGTATTAGAAGTCTTGGGTCACAGCTGATAGTGTTCTAAAATTAAAATGTTTTCCACTTATACTGTTTTCAGTGATGTGCTGTGAAATTAGGCAAACTGTTAAAAGATACAGTTATGATTGCTAATATGTACAGTTTTAATGAATTTCTTAATATGTTGCACCCTCATCGCTCATGTTCAATGGAGATGCATCAAAATGACTCTCTGGTTTAAAGTGTATATAAACTATGCAGACTCCCTAGTATTGCAGGTCCTTTTTTTAGAAAACAATTAATCACCCTGGACTCCCACTATCTCAATATTGCAATTAAGGAAACAAATTTATGTGTGTAAACCAATAATGGCCAGTACAAACAGCATCAAATTCAATAACACAAGCTGTCACATACATCACATCTCTGTACTTGTACTGTTTTCTTTTAATTTGTTTATTTAACTGACAATCAGTAAATCAGGAATTTCTGGGGAAAGACATTTACATTCACTTTAACTTACAAAAACAACTAATTTTTTAGCTCATTACATATTTAATTAAAATAAAGATACAACAGATAGATTTAAAGGGAAAGGAAAGACCCATATATCCAACTGTTGCAGACATTTTCACTTGTCATACCAGGAAAAGCACAGGTGTAACCACTAACTTTAGTTAAGGCTCTTTTCTATTTCAGGTACCAGTAAGCCAGCATGCAGAACAGCAGGTCCCTGACACTGGCACACCCAAGTGAAATGCAGCCTTTAACTAGGACTTAGCAGACCAAAATGTCCTCCATGAGAAAGGCTCCACTTCTATTACTGAAGTTCATGTTACCTTTCAAATGCATTGTTAGAGATGGTGTCATGTGAAAAGAAAAAAAAATCTTTATTCTAACCTTCGTCACAACATCATCTACTGCATCAACATTTTAGCTTTAATGTGCTAGTGAGGAAGTAACTGAAACTTACTGGAGGGGTGGCCATATACATGACTTACATTCAATGTCCATAGAGGATTAATCCGAATGAAATGGTTATTTTAACAAGTTTTGAGGGAGCATGACCAAAAGGTAAAAATTCCGACCTATCCAGCACTTCAATTCATGATGCATCTAAAACTAATGACTGTGGCTTAACTGTCCTGTTGGTCCAAAACACAGATTTTGATAGAGAGTTTAGAGCCAAGCTGGCGGAGTTTATATCAATCAATACTGGCTCAGTTTCGGACCCGGCCTACATTTGGCAAGCCACTAAAGAATTAAAATGAAAACAAAACGAGTCCAGAGCTGCTATTAACAGCATCCACACGGTGATGGTCAAATGAAGCTTTGCGAACCACTTTCTTTATTTTCTGAGCTCACTAGATGGCGCTCTCTGTTCAAAGAAAAAGGTTAAAGGAACGGCAATTCGGTGTGTTTTCAACCCTTTGTTGAACAGAGAGCGCCATCTAGTGAGCTTAGAAAATAAAGACAGTGGTTCACAAAGCTTCATTTGACCATCACTACCACACGGACCGAGGTATCTCAACGAATCCTAAAGATATCACCGCCACTTTCTGATCCTTTTATTCAAAGTTGTATGAATCCTCTTGCAATCCGGATCTGACACAGTGCCAAAAAAGTTTCTGAAAGAGCTAAACCTGCCTCTTCTTGACCCAGAGGAGGCAGAAGAACTGGTTCAACCTATAACGTTAGAGGAACTTAACTTGGCCATATTATGCTCATTTCAGGTTCATAATTGTATTTTGAGGTTGTACCAGAATGGGTTTACAGGGTTTATTTTTCAAAAAACACCATATTTTTGTTGTAGTGCACATTGCTGCAGATCCTCTTTTCACCCTGTGTGTTCAGGTCTCTGTTTTAGCTACAGAGTGAGGCATCGTACTTCTATCCCATCTTTGTTGAGAGGCGCACATGTGCAGTCTAGGTAAGGATCACATCAGATAGCTGTTTGTTCTACAACCAGTGTTGCCAAGTCTGCTTCTTATAAGCGACTTTGGGCGCGACTGATGGTGACTGGACTGTAGGAGAGTTTTTGGAGGAACAATTGCCCGGGACAACGTGGGCGAAATACGGAAAGAAATATAACAAAGACTGGGAGAAAGGGAAAGGAGTAAAATAATTGATTCAACCCGTTGTGAATGCCTAACGAATCTATCTCTTTCTCTCCCCTGTCTTTCACTGATTGAAGCCTGAAAATACTGTAAAACAAATTAATAACTTAACTAATTACACTGGTCGGGCTGTTCAGCTCTGTTTCAGACTGATACCTCCGGTTCATCCTCAACACATGCCTTTTTCAGTCGCGGAAAATACTTTTCAATAGGCTACTCATCTGGATTGAAGCAGCAAACATTCAGTGTAAGAGTAAAAAATGACATAACATTATTTATAATACGTTATAGTGTTTTGACCTCGACAACTCAACTACATTTTACCACAAACTTGCAACTAGTTAACTTTCTAAAGCAGGCGCAATCACTTGTTTGCTAAGAGTCGGGTATGGACTCTAACGTTAACACACTGACAACATTTTATTCAGAATCTAAAATATTTTTATAACACTTTTTAATATGTGATTGTGTAAAGGTGTTCACGAGATAGATACCAACCTTTCGTGAACTTGTGAATTTCTTCACTCCTTGATGGAGACAGACGCTGAGTGCACAGTTCGATCGATGGTGTTTTGAGCCTCCAACGTCGCCTTACAGGCACTAACCCTCACCATAACCTTAAACATAACCATTGCCGCGGTGCCTGTAAGGTGATGTTTGGGGGCTTAAAAAACCCAACGCTGCACGGTGTGTGTGTGTGTGTATGTGAGCGAGACACAAGTGACAAAGAGACGGAGGAGAGCAGGGAAAGGAAATGCAGAAGAACGTATTTTAAATAGTGTTTAGCCTCAGCCTCATTGTGACTGATAAAGCTCTATTCCAAAGTCCTGGGCCTACGCCTAGAACGCTTTATTGAGAAGATAGTCCACCCAGACCAATCAGGGTTTATACCAAAGCGCCACGATGCAGACAAAACACGCAGATTATTCCATGTAATAGAAGAAGCCAAAAAACTTCCAACAACAGCAGCAGTTTTGTCCCTGGAAGTGGAAAAGGCTTTTGACAGCCTAGAGTGGAACTACTTGTGGTAAGTAATGGAGAGGCTTGGTTTGGGAGCCAAATTCATTGACATGGTATGTACTTTTTATGTGAATCCCACAGCCATAGTCTCAACCAATGGCCTGCATTCACAGCCATTCTCCATCGCACGGGGCTCGAGACAGGGATGCCCAGTCTCTCCCATGCTATTTGCAGAGGATATTTTGCTGGACATCTCTGACCTTGAGGACTCTGTTCTAAAAATTCTTAAGATTTTTAACGAAATTGGCTCAATCTCCGGCTATAAAATAAATTGGAATAAATCTACTCTTCTTCTGTTGAACAACAGACAGGTGACATCAGCTATTAGTGATACAATACCAACCCAAAGCAAAATTACATATTTGGGCATCACCATTCATGCATCGCTACAGCGAGCTGTCCAGGACAACTATGAAACTCTACTAAGGAGTGTTCAAAGGGATCTGGCCAATTGGACCGTGCTTTCTGCATCACTATGGTCCAGGATTGCTGTTGTTAAAATGAACATAGTTCCTTGTGTGAATTTCTAAAGTACAATGATCCCCTTACCCCAACCAATACATTTCTGGAAGAAACTTTATACCATAATTTGGCAGTATATTTGGAATAATAAACAACCTAGGCAAAAATACTTTACCCTGCAACGTACCACAAACACGGGAGGCCTGGCCCTCCCTAACCTTAAAGTGTACCACAGAGCCTTTCAGCTGCGGGCCCTCAGAGTGTGGATGGACCGCTCATCTACAGTGCCATGGAGAAAAATAAAGCAAAACCTCACTGGAAATCTAAGGACCCTATTTTAACGATCTGAAATGCAAGTATCAAACGTGAAACGCAAGTAGCTTTGTGGGCGGATCTCGGGCGCTGTTGCTATTATAACGGCGGGATAATTCATACAATAATAATAATTCAACAGAAGTTGTGTTCTGATTTATTGCAATGTTTAGGTGTGTTTTTACAATAACTATTACTTACAATGTTTGTGTGTTTTTACAATAACTATTATTTTCACCAGGTAATTTTTCTTGTTTTCTACGTTGTGGAGCCTCTCTGACCATGAGAGGTAATCTGTTTGACTTGTTTGGATGCATCAGATGAGGAGATGTGGTATTAGCCTGCAGTTTCCCTTATTTGGGAAGGGAAATCTAAGGTTTGATGAGGGAGGGACGGGGGTGTGGGTCAAGGTTTTTTTTTCTCCTTCTTCTTTTACTTACTCTACCTACACCTTATGTATTTACCTATGGTGGTTGGTCTGCCCCTTAGTCAGTCAATCTGGTTTGCGCACTGTCCTAATGGCTGTAATGTTATCAAGTATCTTTTTTCACGTTTCCATGCATCCTAATCTAAGCCATGGCTGATAGGTACAGAAATGGTTCCTCCTTGAGATTTCTGAGCTGGAATGTAAAGGGAGGGAATAGTCCTGTGAAGACATCCAGAGTGCTTTCTCACCTGGCAGCTGAGGGTTGATGTGGCTTTTCTTCAGGAGACCCATCTGTGCATTAAGGATCAATTTAGACTTAAACCCCGATGGGCTGGTCAGTATTTCCATTTTAATTTTGATTCCAGAGCTAGAGGAGTAGCTATTTTAATACATAAACAAATACACTTTTCCTTGGATAAGGTTCTCTCTGATAGGGCTGGAAGATATCTGATTGTTGTGGGCCTGCTTGACTACACGCCTGTTATTTTGGTAAATGTTTATGCTCCTAATTTTGATAATGTAGAATTTGCGAATAACCTATTGATGCAGATCCCAGCCTTAAATACACATTTATTGATATTCGGTGGTGATTTAAATTGTGTCATTGACCCTGCACTGGACCGGTCCGGGTCACGTGTTTCCTCTGCCATGTCAAAATATTCAGATTTTATGGCCCAACATGGATGTGTTGATCCCTGGAAACTTCATAATCCTCAATCCAGAGAATATACATTTTTTTTCCCATGTCCACCATACATATTCCCGCATAGATTATTTTTTTGTAGATGGTTCTCTACTCTCAAGGGTAAGAAACTCTAAATATCTACCTATTGTCATTTCTGATCATGCTCACCTGGCTCTTGACATAATCATCTCCTCCAATTGTAAAAGCCGCCCCCCATGGAGACTCAACTTCTTTCTGACCCGGCCTTTTGGGACTTCATCTCTACATCTATTGACAATTTCCTTATTATAAACAAAACAGATGGTATATCTTACTCTTTATTGTGGGAGACACTCAAAGCTTATCTCAGAGGGCAGATTATTTCTCACTCATCGCATCAAACTAAAATTAGGAAAGCTAGACAGGATGAACTCTCCAATGCTATTCTCAGCCTGGACCGCCAATATGCTCTGACTCCTCCTAAACTCCATAAACAACGCCTCGACCTTCAGGCAGAGTTTGATCTTTTATCCACAGGCACAGCTGAGCGTCTGTTACTACGTTCTCGGGGCATGTATTATGAGTATGGTGACAAAACCAGTCACCTTTTGGCTCATCAGCTAAAACATCAGGCAGCTGGGCGATCTATATCTCAAATTGAGTGCCCATCTGGAACTCTTACAATTGACCCTATGGAGATTAACTCTGTTCTTAAAACGTATTGCTCCTCACTTTACACATCAGAGTCCCCAGATAATTCTGATGTGATGGTAGAATTTCTGGATAACTTGGAGATACCCACAATTGAATCCACACTGGCTCTATTAAGTATTTACAGTCAGGGAAGGCCCCTGGCCCTGATGGCTTTCCCCCTGAATTTTAGAAAAGGTTTCATGGTAAACTGGCCCCACTACTATTGTCTGTGTTTGAGGAGTCGCTGAAGCTGGGTTCTCTTCCCCCCACACTGCCTCAATATCCCTTCTCCTAAAAGAGGGGGAAAGATCCCACTGCTTGTGGTTCATACAGGCCCCTTAGCCTTCTCAATGCTGATGTTAAGGTTTTGGCAAAGTTGCTGTCATTTCGCATAGAGGGTGTTCTCCCCAGCATAATATCAGAGGAGCAGACTGGCTTCATTAAAGGTCATCATTAATTTTTCAACATTCGAACCCTGTTTAATATAATTTACATTGAATATATAAATAGACAACCTGAAGTAGTAATTTCATTGGATGCCAAGAAGGCTTTTGATAGAGTTCAATTGGAGTATATTTTTGCCACATTGAGTAAGTTTGGCTTTGGAGATGCATTCATATCTTGGATAGGCCTGTTGTATACATCGCCTCTAGCCTCAATCAACACTAATAACTTCAAATCTGATTATATTACTCTGTCCCGTGGTACCCGCCAGGGCTGTCCACTTTCCACTTTCCCCTTTGCTTTTTGCCATAGCTATTGAGCCTCTCTCAATTGCACTCAGAACCTCACCCTCATTTGTAGGGCTATCCCACAGGGGATCTGAACACAGACTTGCCTTGTATGCCGATGACTTGCTTTTGTATGTAACTGACCCTGTCTCCCACATATCCAAGATCTTGTCTCTATTGGAAACTTTTTGTTCTTTTTCTGAGTACAAGCTCAACCTACAAAAAAGTGCATGTATGCCTCTAAATGCAACGGTGCTTCAACTTCAACAGTCTGATTTACCATTCCAATTGAATCATCTTGGTTTCAAATATTTAGGCGTTAATGTTACTCGCTCTCTATCTTCCTTATTAGGTGCAAACTTCACTCCTCTCCTTTCCCATATGAAGACTGCTTTTCAAAAATGGTGTAACATACCCATGTCTATGCTTGGGAGAGTTAATGCTGTTAAAATGAATATACTGCCAACATTTCTTTACTTATTTCAATCCATCCCCCTATTTTTTACCCAAATCGTATTTTAAATCTATTGATCAGGCTCTCATCTCTTTTATATAGGGAGGGAAGGCTCTCAGAGTTAGGAAATCCCTGCTGCAGCAATGCACGCTCAGCGGAGGGCTTTCTTTGCCTAATTTTATGTATTACTACTGGGCTGCCAACATCCAGAAGTTTGTGTTTTGGTTGGATGCTCCACAGGCACTGTGGTGCCAACTTGAGGCTGGGTCATGTGTGTCGTCCTGTCTCTCTGCTCTCTTGTTTTCCTCCATCGCTACACAGACAACCCAGTTGTCTGTACTTCTCTTAAAATATGGTATCAATTCAGGCGTCACTTTCAGTCATGTTCTGCCTCTACTCTAATGCCCGTCTGCAGCAATCATCTTTTTCCACCCGCTCAGTTAGATCCCGTGTTTCGTCTCTGGGAGAGAAATGGCATAGTGAGATTCAGTCATCTATTCAGAGGCAATGTTTTTGCCAACTTCTCTGACTTATCCACCTCTCACAACTTACCCCCCACTCACTTATTCAGTTATTTCCAGGCTAGGCACTGTGACTCAACCACCTTTCCCGACTTTCCCTCCCCACCACCAAGGCCACCCTGGGAAGAGTTATTTAGACATAAGCCCCATCAAAAAGCTATAATTTCAAAATTATATAAAGTATTTTGTCATTTGATAAGCAGACTAGCTAGACTTATTCAAGCTAGACTAAGGCCTCTGTTGCATGGGAGACTGAACTAGGAGTAGAATTTGGAGATGGTTTTTGGGAGAGAGCCATCAAGAGAATACATTCCTCTTCGTCATGTGCTCGCCTAGGTCTTATCCAGTTTAAAGTGTTACAGAGATTGCATTTTTCGCCATCAAGGCTCTCAGAAATTTACCCAGAGGTGGATGATACCTGTGTCAAGTGTGGAGCAGCTCCCTGCCGTCTTAGCCATATGTTTGCCCTTTGTCCCAAACTTGAACATTTCTGGCATTCTATTTTCAATATCCTTTCAAACGTTCTTCAAGTCCAATTAGAACCTTGCCCCCTCGTAGCTATTTTTGGTGTTTCACCAGTCTCACGGCTTCTTAACTGAAGACAGGCAGATGTTATTGCCTTTGCTTGACCACTTTTTTTTATTTATTTATCTATTTTTATTTTTATTTTTATTTTTTATTTTTTTATTACATTTATTTTATTATTTGTATTATTATTTTAAATGATCACTTAATTTGGTTTCCCAGTAAATGCTTGTTTGTGCGTCGATGTTTGTGCGCCATGTAAGATCTGGCTTGGGGGGGTGGGTGTTATGGGAATGGTACGGGCTTGGGAAAACAAATCTTTATTTTATCCTCATTTATGTTGTATTACTATTGTACAATGTTTGAATCTATTGTCCTGACTTCATATAATAATAATAAAAAAAAAACCTTGAACAAAAAAGAAAAGAAAAAAGAAATGGGAGCGAGAGCTAAGCCCTGAGGTGAACGTAATTAATTGGGAGACAGTTTGGGACATTTCCCACTGTTTCAAGAACCCAAATCACCAGCAGATCCACCCAGACATATTGGACTCCTCAGAAGAGGAGTGCAAGTTTTGTCAACCTGAACAAACTAGAACTTTCCTACACATGGTCTGGGAGTGTGAACAGGTGCATGAGTTTTGGAATAAAACAACATCAATAATATCTGATGTGATAGGATGTCTAATTCCTACTGACCCGATTGTTTTGTTACTTAACCACGACTCTAAATTACACCTGCTTGGGAGACAGAAGAAAATTTGGCTAGCTCAACCCCAACCAAAAAAATGATAGCTTAACGCTGGCTCCCCCCCACTCGCTTTGTATAAAACAGTGGTTGGCGTACTTCCTAGACATAGTTATGCTTGAGCTCTCTACAGCAAGGATTAACAAAGCCAAGTCATCGACTATAGACCTATGGAGAAACGCAGCAGCACAGGTATCGGTCCTGGTGACCTCACCACCACAAAAATTAGAAGAGAGCGACAAGGCAAGGTGTGATTTTTGTTTTCTTGTATATTGGTTTGTTTTGTTTTCCTCGAGACCGCAGAGGGTAGGGGGTGGGCGAGGGTTTTGGTTCCTATTCAGTTGTATTTGTTTGTTCTGTATGTTGTGTGTTCAAAAATATAAAAATAAAAAATTGATCATAAAAATTAAAAAAAATCAAGGGATCTGTCCCAACTAACGTTACGGTTCGGAGCCACTGGAAACTTAATACTAATCTACAACAGAAGTCTGTCTGATATAACGTAATTAACACTGTTGTGTCAATTCCTGATTACAAGCTATACTGAGCACTCAAGCCTAAATTCACTCAGGGCACTCAAAGCACTCCCAAACTGCAGGGGGCAACCATGCAACCGGAGCTGTTGAAACCAACCTCCAGGAAGTGCTCTTGGGACCATATTAACCGGTGCACCCACAAGCAGTGCATGTGCATGGCATCGAAATGTTTGGTAAAAGCTTACTTGGCTCTCACTCATTCCTGAGAAGAGATACCAATGACCACAGCTCCTGATCATCCAAAGACGCAACTGGTAGGACAGAATGTGTTGAAATGTGTTGAATTCATGCTTCTATATGCCCTTTTGTTTGGTTGTAACATACAATTCAAATTAAATAGTGAAGACTTTATTATGTGAACGTAGAACTTGACAGTAACGTTACTCTAATCATGTGTATTGTTGAATTATTAAATAAGTTTAATTATGATATTGATATTCTAATTATTAACTTGCAATGATCCTAGGTTAATCTAAATGACTAAATGATTGTTTGGTTAGGTTTGAGGATTCAGTAACATTTATTTATGCTTATTTTGAAAAAGTGAAATAGAGAGTCATTTGTAACTAATCCATGGTTTTTGTTTGTGTGTTTTGAAGGTTATCAACCTATTCTGTTCCATCTTTATGACAATAAAAAAATCATAAAGTGAACAGTTTTGAGTTGTCCTTTTGCGTTCATCAAGGATAAAGCAGCTTTTCAAGTTTGGGCAGAGCTGTGGTCAGCCAGAAATCACACACAACTTGACAGTTGATAACCAGCACGGCAGTGAGGACGAGGATCAAAGGCCTGAAGTCAAGCTGTCGACGCAAAGGAAGAATTGACTGTAAAACTCTACACCATGGCAAAGGAAACTTTTGGGAAAACAGTCAAGCAACTGAAGCAAGAGCGGACCTTAGCCAAATCTTCTTTCACCAGGCAAGCAAACTACCTGAGCAAAGCTGCAGCTGGTATGATTAAGCATGAACTACAAGAGGAGTTCAGCAAGCTCAGTTCCCTGGCGAGAAACGTCAGTGATGCAAATGATGACTACGCGGCTGGCCTACTGGCTGAAGCGGGAACTAAGGGAGATGAAGAGGTCAAGCTCGACAAGGACCAGCAGGCTGATCTTGAAAGGACGATTGAAGAGTGCGACATGAAACTAGAGGAAATCCGAGAGGCAGTTCAATTCAACCTCTGGCCAAGATATGGTAAAGAGGAGGTAGACTTTGCAATCCAAGAAGCGGAGAAAGCCTGTGACAGAACCAAAGAAATCCCCGTCACTGCTATTAACAGGGACAGCTATGAACTACAGCTGGAAAGAGCGAGGAAGCTAATCCATGATGCAAGTGAAAGCCTGAAAGACTGGGAAAAATGGGTGCCACACGATGAGACTGCAGACCTGAAAGGCAGAGTAAAAGATCTGAGAATATTCGGCAGTAACCTTGAGGCCAAAAGAACAGAATTCCTCATCGCACAGAGAATTGCAGAAGAGGAAAGAAGACTTACAGAGCCTCAACCAATAGCAGTCCCACAACCAGTGGTGAGAATAAAACCAACCAGTCTACCTAAATTCACTGGGTTTAGGAGGAATTTCCACAGATGGAGGAAAGACTGGGAGAGCCTGCAAAAGCAGGGAGAGCCAACTGGTTCAGTGGAGGTGAAGAAGTTTCAACTCCTTGACAGTCTGGACGAGAGAATATGTAGAGACCTGCGCCTGTCAACATATAACAGTGCTGAAGACATGTTTAGAGTACTCCAAAACAGGTATGGAAACAAGCCAACAATTGCTTTGGAGATAATTGAGGACTTGGAGAGGATCCCTCCTTTAAAGTCACACCAACCAAGGAAGGTAATTGACCTAATTCAAGCTGTGGAAAAGGCCCTGAATGACCTCACGGAGCTTGATGGCAGTGGAACCATAAAGAATCCCCTTGTCATCAGATCCATAGAGAGCAAGCTGCCGGATAACATGAAGAGGGACTGGCTGACATTCATGGTCAATCCAAGAAATGGAGTCACACCTGACAATCACTTCGACAGCCTTCTAAAATTCTTAAAGACACAAGAGGACATACTGGAGAAACTAGACCAGTTGGGTGTAAGTGAAAAACCTGAAAAGAAAGCTACGTACCCGGAGAAGCGGTATGCTTCCACAAGGTCCACGAGAAAAGGAGGATGCGTTGTGTGTGGAGATGAAAAGCACCGTGAGAAGATTTTCTTTTGTAAGCAGTTCAAAGAACTAAAGCCCGGTGAGAAGCTGAATGCTGTCGAAAGACTGGGAGCATGCAGAAGATGCCTCAGATGTCATGGAGAGGATGTGGAATGTACGGACACTTACCTGTGCAGAAACAGAGACTGCAAAAGAGGAAGCTCCTCGGATCACCATTTCTTTCTCTGCCTTAAAGGAGGGGTTAAGAGGAAAGAATACGTGAAAGTGGAAAAACCCAGCACCAGGAAGCAAACATTCACAGAGGAGCAAGAGAGATTAATACGTGAGCTTACCCCGGACATGGCAGAAAAATTCAGGAATGCTTTCACCAACATGGCTGCAAAATCACACTGCACTGGAAGAAGCCTTCCTGGAGTGATGGACTCAAGCACACGTGAATTACCAGTTATTCTTATGCTTCTCGAAGTAACTACTAACGCAGGGCAGGAAATTGGAACTCTCATTGACTTAGCATCAGACACCAACTACATCACTCACATAGCTGCCAGGAGACTGAAGCTTCGAAGTGAAAGGATCACGCTCGTTGTCCATGGAGTCGGAGGCATGGCCATGAAGGTGAAGACCAAAAGATACTTACTCAAGGTGAGAGTCAAGACACCAAGAGCCACGTAGAAAGCTCATGAGCTGATCTGTTATGGGTTGGATGAAATTGCTAAAGTTTACAGAATAATCAAAGCACAACAACTCAAGAAGTTTTTCCCCGATACCAACCTGGAAGACCTTCACAGACCAGAACATGTTGAGCTTCTCATAAGCCACTGTGAAGGAAGACTTGCTCCACAGAGAGTAAAGGTAGTAGGAGATCTTGTCCGGTGGGAAAGCCCTTTAGGAAAGACCGTTGGAGGAGCACATCCAGACCTCTGTGAAGTAGTGGACATGGCCCTGCACAGTTCTGAAACTCATTTTGCACGATCTATGAGAATCACAGCAGTAAAGTATCAAGAAATTGCTGAGATGCAAGAATCTAGAGCTGAAACTAAAACCACTGTTATTGGCAAAGAGTTCTTGGACTGGTGGAAGTGGGACAGCATTGGTGCGGCCTGCAAACCCATGTGTGGAGGATGTCGTTGTGGTAACTGTCAACCAGGAGGCAAAGACATGACTCTTAGTGAAGAAAGAGAGCTTGAGATAATCAGGCAAGGTCTCAGTTACGTGGAGTCAGATGTGCATAGTCAGGAGCCTCACTGGGACACAAAATACCCTTGGGTTGAAGATCCAAGTTCCCTGCCCAACAACAGAAGCGCAGTTGAAGCCACGTTTCTGAGGACGGAGAAACAACTCAAGAGAGAACCAGATTGGCGTGCAGCATACACAACTCAAGTTCATGAGATGGTGGAAAGGAAGTCAGCATAGAAACTCACCAGAAAGACCATTGCCGACTGGAAAGGTCCAGTATGTTAAGTCAGTCACTTGATAGCACCGAACCCACACTCTGTAACAACACCTGTCCGACTGGTATGGAACAGCAGCCAGAGGTTTAGAGGAAGCAGCATGAATGACCTTCTTCTGTAAGGGCCTGATGTACTTAATCCTATTCGAGCGGTACTGCTAAGGTTCAGGAGAGGAATCCATGCTGCTCTCGGCCAGAAATCACACACAGCTTGACAAACACTGATTTAATTGTTCTTGGATACACAGAGTTTGTTGCTAGTGCGTGACATGCAGGTCTGCATGCACAGTAAACTACCAATCACAATAATTGTTAATCAATTTATCAAACAAAAGCAGACACCGCTAGTTGACCACAACCTGAAATTTAGAGGAAGCAACTTTTTTCATTTTTTTATATCGCAATATATATTGCAGGAAAGAAAATATCGCAATGTCATTTTTTTTCCAATATCGTGCAGCCCTAATGTACTCTAGTCTATATGATAAACTACTTGTATTTAACCATTAAAGATGGCTGCCTTGAGCATACAGTGGCCCACGGTAAGTAGTATTTTTCATTGTGAGGTTAGCTCTAGCCAGGTTTAGCCATTGTTAGCAATACCAGTTGATAACAACGCATTGCACTATTTTTTTGTGAATACAAACAGCGTAGTTTTTTGGCATTTTTAACCCACAGCCGCTGCGTCTGGAATGAGCCTCTGCATATGGGTGCACGCTCTACCAGGTGAGGTACCAAGGCTTTCACAACTGTTGATGCACAGGGCATCCATGTTGGATTTTGAGCGTGGGGTACTCGGAGGTTCGAAGTTCGGAAATCAGAAGTCCGGGGGCATGTTTCCGACTTTGACCTCGGAATATCAGAGTACAAATGGAATGCACTATTAAACTACGCCTGCAGCTGCCAGTAAGACATCAATTGGTTCAGTCCGGTGCTGTTCGAACACAAACCATTACTTGAAGTTTGACAAGATGGATTTTCTGTGATGTCTGATCTCGCAATTCTGGCCCCATCATCTGGCATTTCTGTCAGAGAAACAACTGGTTTATATCACTCATCTACTATGCTGAATTATTCTCATATAGTGTCAGATGAAGCTTATAGTTAGGGAGTGAGGAGTTTCAGCATTCGCCTAGACCGGCAGGGGAGGGTGTCTTCTCTGCTTCTCTTCATAGTTGTTAGACTTATCTACCATATAATCAATATCATCAAAGTAGAGGGAGACAGGCCAGTACGGTCCGGTTGGGGAGAGTTCTAGCCCGACCAAAGCTCCTCTCCTTAACCTGTCTCTCTTAATTATGTTGTTATAATTTTAGACTGCCGGGGGACTTCCTTTGACACACTGAGCTTCTCTCTCCTCTCTCTTTCCATCTGTGTGCTTCCATGTTCCAGAAATGCTTGTTACTAACCTAGATCTGGGGAGCTTATTCTCCAGAGTCCATATGTATTAATTTTGCCCAGCATGTTTACTTGGATTAGGGTGGCCCCTAAATCATGGTTGCAGCCTGTCGCCGTGGTCCTGCTGTGCGCCCTGCTATGCCCTGTTACATCTGCTACACTCTGCAGTGCCCTGCTACGTCCTGCTGCGTCCTACTACACCCTGCTACGCCCCCTGCAGTGCCCTGCTACGTCCTGTGACACCCTGCAGTGCCCTGCTATGCCATGAACTACTACAACTATTATTTCTAGTCACTGATCCATTATCTTTATTGTGACTATTATTGCCACTGTTCATCACACCCCCAACCAGCACCGTCAGACAACGCCTACCAAGAGACTGGTTCTGTCCGAGGTTTCTTCCTGAGAGGGAGTTTTTCCTCGCCACTGAATGCTTGCTCTTGGGGAATTACTGGAATGGTTGGGTCTTTGTAAATTATAGAGTGTGGTCTAGACCTACTCTATATGTAAAGTGTCTTGAGATAACTCTTGTTATGAATTGATACTATAAATAAAATTGAATTGAAAATTTAATTGAATTGACTGTGATCAGCTGTCCTAGTCCTGTGGCTATTCTCTCCTTCTGCATAATGAAGACTATATAGGGTTAGCATGACCTTTGTGTTTTTATGTGTATTGTGGATTATATTTTTATCTTGTTTTTATAAACAAATCGGAGGAAGGGGGATGTGAGCGCTGTCATTTATAGTTTATCGATGAATAAATGAATCGCAAATGTTAATGTCTGAGGTGCTAAAGCTCTAACCATGCTAAAATGAAGGTCTAAAAATGAAAAACATTTGATGCAAATTCATAATGTCCTTGTATCATCCACATTGATATACAGTGGTGTGAAAAAGTGTTTGCCCCCTTCCTCATTTCCTGTTCCTTTGCATGTTTGTCACACTTAAGTGTTTCGGAACATCAAACCAATTTAAACAATAGTCAAGGACAACACAAGTAAACACAAAATGCAATTTGTAAATGAAGGTGTTTATCATTAAAGGTGAAAACAAATCCAAACCATCATGGCCCTGTGTGAAAAAGTGATTGCCCCCCTTGTTAAAACATACTATAACTGTGGTTGTCCACACCTGAGTTCAATTTCTCTAGCCACACCCAGGCCTGATTATTGCCACACCTGTTCACAATCAAGGCATCACTTAAATAGGAGCTGCTTGACACAGTAAGGTCCACCAGAAGATCCTTAAAAGCTACACATCATGCCGAGACCCAAAGAAATTCAGGAACAATTGAGAAAGAAAGTAATTGAGATCTATCAGTCTGGAAAGGGTTATAAAGCCATTTCCAAAGCTTTGGGAATCCAGCGAACCACAGTGAGAGCCATTATCCACAAATGGCGAAGACATGGAACAGTGGTGAACCTTCCCAGGAGTGGCCGGCCGCCCAAAATTACCCCAAGAGCGCAGCGACGACTCATCCAAGAGGTCACAAAAGACCCCACAACAACGTCCAAAGAACTGCAGGCCTCACTTGCCTCAGTTAAGGTCAGCGTTCATGCCTCCACCATCAGGAAAAGACTGGGCAAAATGGCCTGCATGGCAGAGTTCCAAGGAGAAAACCACTGCTGAGCAAAAAGAACATCAAAGCTCATCTCAATTTCTCCAGAACACATCTTGATGATCCCCAAGACTTTTGGGACAACATTCTGTGGACCGATGAGACAAAAGTGGAACTCTTTGGAAGGTGTGTGTCCAAGTATATCTGGCGTAGAAGGAACACTGCATTTCATAAAAAGAACATTATACCAACTGTAAAATATGGTGGTGGCAGTGTGATGGTCTGGGGCTGTTTTGCTGCTTCAGGACCTGGAAGACTTGCCGTGATAAAAGGAACTATGAATTCTGCTGTCTACCAGGAGATCCTGAAGGAGAATGTCCGACCATCTGTTCGTGTACTCAAGCTGAAACGAACTTGGGTTCTGCAGCAGGACAATGATCCTAAACACACCAGCAAGTCCACCACCGAATGGCTGAAGAAAAACAAAATGAAGACTTTGGAGTGGCCTAGCCAAAGTCCTGACCTGAATCCTATTGAGATGTTGTGGTATGACCTTAAAAAGGCCGTTCATGCTCGAAAACCCTCTAATGTAACTGAATTAGGACAATTCTGCAAAGATGAGTGGGCCAAAATTCCTCCAGGACGCTGTAAAAGCCTCATTGCACGTTATCGCAAACGCTTGGTTGCAGTTGTTGCTGCTAAGGGTGGCCCAACCAGTTATTAGGTTTAGGGGGCAATCACTTTTTCACACAGGGCCATGATGGTTTGGATTTGTTTTCACCTTTAATGATAAACACCTTCATTTACAAATTGCATTTTGTGTTTACTTGTGTTGTCCTTGACTATTGTTTAAATTGGTTTGATGTTCCGAAACACTTAAGTGTGACAAACATGCAAAGGAACAGGAAATGAGGAAGGGGGCAAACACTTTTTCACACCACTGTAGTCTGTTCTCAAGTTCTTGAGAACTTGCTTTTTGCAGAATTTAAAAAATTAACAAAGACACTATGTTCTTCTGAGAAGGATCAGCATATGTTACAACTGAAGGGAAAAACAAAGGAAGTCAAGTTGCTGTTCTTAGGTTGAAAAAAAGTTAATTAAATCCCCCCTAAATGTTTTTTTCATAAAGCCTATGTTTCTGTGAGGAGTCCTATGAATAAATGTATACTAAAACAACAGCTACATGTGGCTCGCACTGTAATGGGAAAGCACATTACACTAAAACTTTTGAGCCACGCTTGCCTTTTCCTTTTCCCAATTGGACTTCAGATTGAAATACCCCTCTAAATCCCTACTCCAGCTCTATTCATTTAGTCTGCAGTGGATTGCTTACCTCTGACATCTCAATCAAAAGTGAAAATATTGCTCAGAAAGAGGAGTAGAACAGATGCTTGGGGCACGTCAGCAAATCCCTGCTTAAACAGCGATCACTCATAACAACATCACAGCTTTTGTAAGTCGCTGGCGATAAATGTAGCTTGAAATTGCAATGTCTTTTTTCCCCCAATGGAACCAGTGTTTGAAAATCAGCAACTGTGAAAGCAGACACAGACATATTATCCAGTAATGACTGACAGCCTTCATGACATATTATTGCTTCCATGTTTCAATCAGCGCAAAGTGCACAGAGGGCATTTTTTATGACTGATACAGAATTCTTCCCCACTAACGAAGTGCCAAAGCTTTTTCAGTTACCTTTGTTTTGTTTGTGTAATATCTCAAAAGAATTACAGATTCAATCAAATTTGGTAGAGGTTAGACCATTGTTAAAAGTCAAGTTATGTTTCGATGACATGCAGATCTAGGATTTTTCAAAAAGAATTCTTTAAGGCATTTTTTTTTCACATTTCAATATTTTACATGAAACAATAAAAATATAGGATCCAGATACATTTCTAAACATATGTGATAAACCCACTGGTCAATACACCAGTCGTACAGCTAAGTTAGCCGCTCCGAGTGAAATGCTAACTTCAGAGCAATGAAAATGCTAGGGGTGTCGTGCTATACCAGTATTGTCAATAATCGTGACATTTAATATTAATATCATGTTAATACACATATATATATATATATATATATATATATATATATATATATATATATATATATATATATATAATGTAAATAATCCAGCCCCTCTTAAATCATTTCCTTTTCTTTCCACTCTCGCTTGGTCTACCTCCCTCAACACATTAGACTTTTTGTTTATTAGTTCATCTGGTTGTCTTTTCACTATAGGTGATGTTGTATACAGTACGGCATCAAGGTACTCCAGTTACTATTTTTAGAATATCTCTGGAAAACTGCAGTCTAGACACTTTAAATTGAAACCCTCACCAAAAAGTTGCTGCACAAAATTAAAACAAGTGCAGCCACGAAGTTATCTGAGCAGAGTCAAAAAACGTTTGCCTCTTTCCAATCATCAAAACCACCTGAGATTACTGACATGAACCTAAATAACCTGTGGCCAGCCTCGGGCTGAACAATACACCACCTAGTGCTCGGCAGCAGATTACATTCAAATGTAATAAGCACAAATCAAATCAGTGTTTCCCATACATAGGTTCTACTTTTGCACCGCCCAGGTAAATTGAGACCAGCCCAGGTAGATAAAATCCGAATTAAATTTTCTTTCCAAACAACGGTGTATTTTATTTTTTTTACAGCGCACACAGACCAGCTACCTCCAGCCCCTCCCCCTCGAGAAGATAAGTACCTCGTGCATGACAGCGTCAACGTTGCATTTGCACAGAAAGGCTATCATTACGTTAGTAGTAGCAGGTAGTAACATGCTGCTGTTGGTCTTGCAATGGGATTAACTGTAATAATTAAACCATAGAAACAACAAGGCCACGCTGCTGTGAAAGCTCCCCGAACATCATTTATCAGTGTCTGGTTGTTAGCTCTCTCCGCGGCAGTCTCCTCCGCTCCATATCTTTATAATGGAGCTAGCTAACCGGAGATGACTGGAGCTAACTGATTTAATTGACAAAGCACATCATGGCTACACTCTTTTTGTCATTTGTTTAAAATTTAACGAGCAATTTGTTGTATTTTAGCAAAATACTGAGAGCAGCAGAAATGCAGAACTGAGTAGGCTACTTTTTAATATCTGTTTCTTTATCACAAGTTATCGATCATTATGGTGATATTCAACGTTAGGGCATATCACATATTTTCCTCTTATCGTGCAGCCTTAATAACTACCCTGAAGTTGTGTCAGATGCCGCATAGTGTTGGAATATTTTCATCTGTATCTGTATCATCTTTTAGTCTAATTTGTTTAATATGTAAATAGTTATTTATTTCTAAATTATTTGATAATGTTGTGTAGTAATTGTTTTCACCTTTTTTAGACTAGTTTATAACTGAACCCATTATTACTAAACCCAGCTATTACGTGCCGCGCCATCACATCCCGCACCACACACCCCTGCAAGTAAATTCTGTGGGAAACACTGCAGGATTAATAAAGTATAAATTGTTATTATTATTATTATTATTATTATTATTATTATTATTATTATTATTATTATTATTATTATTATTATTATTAATATTATTATATGGCTCCTACAAGCAGTATAACATGGCTTCATATAACAATATACTGTCCATGATGTTGTTTGGTGTTTTAAGCCCCCAACTTCCAGGCAGCGCGGCAATGGTTATGTTTAGGGTTAAGGTTAGGGTTAGCTGCCTGGAAGGCAACATTGGAGGCTTAAAACGCCATTGAGCACCTATGATACACATTTCTGACTCACTTTCACTTAACCTGAACATGAAGCAAAGTGCAACATCCAGTAACATCAGGTGGTCCTCTCCAGACTTATGCATCTTTCACATCTGGAAAGTCATCCTGCTTGCGTTCAGTCATTCGGGCACATCGTGGACAAGTTGTGGAGTTGTCATAGTAACAACCTCTGTGGAAGACAGCTTAACCATGGTATTTCTATGGATATTTTGTAGCTTGTTCATGCATTGTTAAGTTGAGTCAATTTCACACCATAATAATGAACAATGCACCATTAAGATTTATCAACTTTAAATACACGCGATTGCACATGCTGAAAAGAGGGGAACATAAATGGTTTGGTGTAAACACTGAGGTCTAAACCCGCGTCCTTCTAAGAGTTCTTTAAACCCCAGAGGACTTTCAAGAGCACTGGAGGAGCATATGCTGCCCACAGCATGTATAATGAACCCCATCAAAGCCATCAATAACCATAATGGTCACGCAGACATTTATGTTACAGTTACTGGGATGAGGAATGAGGCATTTAAGTCAGAGGGCAACCTTTGTACACACTGATTTGAAAAAAGGTCCTGTTCAGTTTTCATGATTTTGTTATCAAATACCAAATGATGGCCAAAGATAACAGTAATGGTGTTTTGCAAATAACAACAATTTTGTGAAAATGACATTTAATGAGTACATTTAGAGACAAATTCCTCACAGGCAGACATGTTATGTAGTTAGCAACAGCAGCTCCTCTGATTTCAAACCTTCTGACTAGAGGCTCTTCAGCTCGAATGCTCCAAACTAACCTGATTGGAAAGTTTTCAGTCATTCTTCAGTAAAGAAATCCAATAAAGATTATATTTTTATCATGCAATAATTCTGAATTTAAAGACTGAAAGTGCCAAACTTGACTTTCAGTTGCCTCCAAGTAAAATAAATCAAATTTGACCATCGTTGAGCATACATTTATGCACTTAAAGTTCTGCATTCATATGTTGTAATATATATGCTACTTAGGAATTATTTTTTATATGTATACATATTCTTTATTCATCATACTCATTTTGAAATTAATTTGTATCCAATTTATCTACACAATTATTATTTGTCACTTTAAGTTCATTAATTTTACCAAGCCACGTTCATACATCAAAGATTAATTTCTCTCTTTTCTGGCTGTGAGATAATTAGTGTGAATAACAGAGTATGCAGCAGTACATGAATATAGATACAGTACATGTAAGACACCTAAATGTACATTCTAATTGATAAGTCTTCAATAAGTCTTCAGTAAGTCTTAATAAAACATGAAATTAAAAATTTAATATATGGATGAAAAAGGTTTGTTAATCACAAACAGCAAGTCATTTTTACATCAAACGGTTTCTGTTTCAGCACATTCAGGACAGTGTTATTAAAGTGCTCATATTATGCTCATTTTCAGTTTCATAATTGTATTTAGAGGTTGTACCAGAATAGGTTTATGTGGCTTCATTTTCAAAAAACACCATATTTTTGTTGTACTGCACATTGCTGCAGCTCCTCTTTTCACCGTGTGTTAAGCTCTCTGTTTTAGCAAACGAGTGAGGCATCTCACTTCTGTACCATCTTTGTTGGGAGTCGCACATGCGCAGTAGCTAGGTCAGCACAGCTAGCTGTCAGTTGCAGAGTATGAGGGCGTGCCACGCTAGCAGCTAGGCGAGCATAATGTGTGTTACAAAGTGACGCACGTTTGTCAAGAAAGTAAAGGCTGGACTACAATAGAGCTGTTTGGAGCAGTTTGTGAACAGTGTTTTCTCTGGAGGATGGTTAAGTCCCTTTGGGGTGGACTTTGGGCTTTTTAACTTTGTAAACCTATAACGTGAACAAAAAGATATATAACACAATAAAGGAAAGGGGAAAAGCCAAACAGCATAATATGAGTACTTTAACATGTTTTAGTTTTCTACTATCAAAGTACTTTTACTTACTTACAACTTACAAAAACAATATGAAAAAACCTTTTTCTCAACATGCGGCAGTTATTTATCGGCTCAGATAATAAGGCCAGTTATACACTGGATGCGTCGCGAGAGCGTGTCAGCTGCGTGGCGTGTCCGTTTATATTTCGGCTCCCATGTTAACAGGTTAGAGCTTACACACTGCCTGCGTGACACGCACGTCTGCTAGAAATAGAACCAACGCCTATTTTTCATACTTTAAAACATATTAGATACATAACAGAACGATACCCAACCCTAATGACGTCATTAGACGCTGACAGTGGCGATCGCTGACGAAAAAGACAACACTAAAATGTAGTTAAACACCTTCCACCTTTTCTTCCGCCCTCTCTGTCTCTCTCTCTCAAGCAGCACACACTCACATCCCAGAGCCAGCTGACTTTATCTTTTTGAGTCCGTCTCCGTACTCGGTCCGGTTCTGGTGGTTGATGAACGCGGATATTTGCTGATTGGCTCTCATAACGAGCCGGATAGGTGGCGCATGGCGCACCACCATCAGTCCATGAGGCAAATGTCTGATTACTCCACATTTTAATTGTGATATTTTGGAAGTAAATTCTGAATCTGCAATGTTCAGTCAGCAGGGCTCAACGCTAACTTTTTAAAGTGGTTGCCAGGGTGGCAACCTGGCATCAGCTTTTAGTTGCTGAAAATGACAATACAGTTACCATGTTTTAAACTGCCTATATTTGGAGCAATTCATTTCATATGTAACTATACCACATTTTTTAAATAATGAAATAATGACAGAATGGCTTGCAATATAATTTCCCATCCCTCTCAAGTAGGGGTGCAACGGATCATAAAAATTTAAATGATTATAAAAAAATGTAATAACAATAACTTAACAATATTACTTCTTTCATCAGTAAATTGCTGTTAAATGACAAAAACAGATGAGAAAAGGGTATTTTACAATAACTTTGAACACACCACGAGTTTTATTAGTTTTAAGTAAATGCAAACTTCAGTCATGTTTGTGTTGTTTTTCCGACAACAGCAGTGCCAGTTTGTCTGTTAGCTCATAGCTTTAGCAGCAGACAGTTTTACGTCCCACTGTTGGAATCCTCTACAATGAAATACAGTCACACTACAACGTTTAGCTGTCAGCATTTTAACCGTGTTTAATCCAGTTACTACTGTAGCTAATGGTGGGCTAACATTACCTGCTGTGTGTTTACTAGCGTGACATGCAGCGATGTTTCTGATGTCTTTAACAGTCAACTGATGCCTATGGTTTTAACACTTTAACATCAATTATATAACACAATTACCATTCAACGAAATTATGATTGTGGGTTTAACCAGTTCAACCTTTTTAAATGTTCAGAATATTCACAAGAACTTGGGTTTTTAAGTTGTTGGTGCACATATGAATCAATCCTCAGATCCTTTAATCAGCTGAGACACACACTAGCTATGTTTCCATCCACACATTTTTATGTAAATTAAGGGATATCGAATGAAAAACGGCTTATGAAAACAGTAAAATTTGATTGAATTTCATGAATATCAACGTTTATACGTTTGGTCTCATCGGATTTTCTCTTGATCAATATACGGCGTTTGCAATAAACGCTGATGAAAACATTATTTGCCGAATAAATAATGAATTGCGACAAAGTTTGAGGTCATTTTATGGTTAAACAAACCTGTACAGGTCAGAAGTGGTGAAGACCGCGCGCGGAATGTGCACTACCGGCAGACGCAAATGTGCCTTAAGATGCAATGACCGTCTACTATGGCCTGTAGTACGATTGATGGCCAGCCCTTTCTATTGACAAAATCCCTGTAGCCTTCAGCAGGGGGTCTCATCGCGGGACGTGAGTCCTGTCTATTGTGCCATATACCTGTGGCACAAGGCACGCTCTAGAGTTACGCTGCGAGATCTCATGCGCCTCATCCACTCCAGGTAGGTAGCCTATTTGCCTTTGCATCATCCTCGTTCGTATGGCATTGCACACGTTGTAAACACACGGTGGTCTTGCTGACCCCAAATGTTTCACCTACCACTCTGTACTCTGTACGCAAAAAACGACGGTTAAAGTGTACAAGCCTGAGTATAGTTTGTAGGGGACCGCAGATTTGGAATGAGCTTGAGGAAAACTTGAAAGTGTCGTATTGTGTCTCCACCTTCAAGAAAAGGCTTAAGGAAAAATTGCTCATAACATATGACTGTTGATTATTCTTTAAATGCTATAGTTTGTGCTGGGACCATCTGTTTGTAATATTTGTTTAATGTAAGTCTAAGTATTTTTGTTGTATATTGTATTGTCTATTTGTGTTTATGGTAAATTGAATTTTTGGTTTGTATATTATCTGTTGTTGTTTATTGTTATCGGACCCCTATGAAAAGCTTTTAGTAGCTTATTTGGGGTTCCCCATTTCACGTGGCTTATATATGATCATTGTACCTTATGAAATTGTGTTTAATGATACATTGATGATGTGTGAAATAAACGTGAAATAAAATTTAAATAAATAAAATTACAGGTCAAATCCAAAAAATGCTTCAACCAAAGGGTTTCCGTTAAATGTCTCTAAACCACAATCTTCCAGAACTGTTTGGAGTGCTCTCGTTCCCACACGACAGGCCGCCTCGGTTGTCATCACCATGGCAATGCGTTGATAGCGTCGTTGTTTTCTTATTATAGCTTGATATGTCGCTATCAGCTGGCACGTAAGCACTATTACAACTTGTGCAATATCAATCATTTGTAGGTTGATGGTTCGATCCATTTTGTCTGCAAATATCAGCTTGAATGTTGTGCGATTCAGTGCGAAAATGAATATTAACACCATAAAATGTCTCAAATCAATTTAATATACCAATTTGACCGCAAAACAGCATCTGACGCCATTATGCACAGGTTGTTTTTTTTTTAACTGAATTTGAAGTGGATGGAAACTAAGCTACTGTGTCTGATAGGAATACCTCTGTTACTCACGCATCCGATCCGCGATAACAAAGAAGAAAACAGCTGAGTAGAGTTAACTAGCTGGGTTGATAAAACATTCGCGCGCAGAAGCTCGAGTGACTGGGAGCTGGGAACCTGCATCTGGACAATGGGTGTAAACACATGTAGACCTTGCATGCACTTCTCTTTCACCTTTTGTTATGGGCTGTCTCCAAGCTGGGCGGGTAGTTCACATATTAGCTGAGAAAGAAGGTGTTTCAGCTGTCAGGTTGTCAGTCAAATACCAGAAGCGTGTCAGTGGAGTAATGCCATCACGTCTTTGAGGCAAGGTTACCACACCTGAGGCCTGTACTACGAAGCAGGATTTGGCGTTAACGAGCTAACTTAAGGTTCAACCCAGGATTTTCTGTACCACGACGGTGGATTAGTTGTTACCAGGCCGTGGTAACTTATGCTGAATACCTAACCTGGTCGGGAGCAGGTTATGTTGGAGATTAGAGATCAACCGGTGTAAAAGCACCGCCTATTTACCAATCAGTATTGACCAATTGTATGATGTTTTTGTTGAGTTATTATTACACAATACTTTTTTCTGACCTTTTTGAATCTTGCCCCCAACAAATAACCCATATTACAAAAAAAGACTAAAACTAAGACTAAAACTAAACTAAAACCAAGCATTTTCAAAAAATTAAAACTAAACTAAACTAGCAAACCCGCTTTAAAAACGAATTAAAACTAAACCGAATTTCAAAACAAAAAGTCAAAACGAAATAAAAATAAAAACTAATGAAAAATGCAAAACTATAATAACCTTGGAGGGAATTACATATCGTCTTCTTGAGCCGTGTGTCGCCAATGCCCACATCGGTTTGAATTATGTTTTTATATTTTTTATTTGCTCTCACAATCGGTTCCCACTGCCAGGGTTGCAACTGAAATAATAGGCTAAAGCAACGACAGTTTATGGAAAGCACAAGTGTAATTATGGTCAGATCTTGGTCCTGACTGATGGGGAAGTGATATTGATAAGAGTTGTGATTCACGCATCTACAGCGTCGGCTATTTTTTTTTGCCAGCTTTCCTTCCTGTTTTAGGAAGCAGCAACTGTATTGCGTTTTCCCTGTAAAACCGAGTCTGTGTTCTTCATATTTATGTAGAATTATAATTTGCTCTTCTTATATAAAACATGCGGCTCTGGCAGATGTAGGTCTTGTAAAAGATGGTAGGTCTTTTATGTGAACGCGCGCACCGCTGGATTGGGAAACCCCGAGTTGACTGAACTAGTTGTTATCCACCGTCGTGACACACGCAATGCAAGACCGCGGTTGTTAGGTTAGGTGAAGCCGAATAACTGAAAGAAATCCAGGGCATGTTGATCTTGATTTGTAGTACAGGCCTCAGCTTTGCATGAACAGATATGAGCTCCTGTTAGCCACAAGGCTGCCTGGAAGCCTCAATCCCAGCTGCCAGTTCTCTAACTCAGAAAACGGCTTCCTCCTTTTCTGCAGCTTTCTTTCATCTGTTTCACAGTGCCCCCAGGAATGTGAGCATATTACATCTCTGGACAACACATAATCTGAGCATTTGTGATTTTAAGGACTTTGATATGTGTTTAGAGAAGGTAATCATGTAACTTTATTTGGATGCCGTTAGGTTGAAGTGTTATGGTTTCTATACTATTTTTATGTATCCCTCCTGGACTCATGCTGCTCCTTCACAGACATTATTCTTTCAGAGACTCAAAATCTTTCAAATTCAAATGGCACATAAATCACATGCATGTTCTAATTTGAGAATCTGCTCCATAATTGTCTTGTGCTAATGTCAATCAGGAGTTCAAAACACTATCTTCGAATTGAAATTAGAAGATGTCACACACAGTGAGAAAAACATGTATTTCCAAGGAATTATTTTATTTTTTTTAATTTATTTTTTCATTCTCTGAGTGTCTATCACCACCGCAATTAGACATCAAGTGATTTTAGTATACATCTTGGCCTTTTTACATATTTCCAAGCTGAATGCACAACCAATTAAAAACACTGTGAATATAATAAATATACCTTGCAGTAGCCTTTAAAATGTGGACATGGAAATTAGTTGGAAAAAATGTGCTTAAAGCTGAAATGTGTAATGCTTTTTTTATTACTTTGTCATTTCCACATAACATCATAGTTTGGTGTATTTACTGTTACAGAAGATAAATAATAATAATAACTTTATGTTGCACCTTTAAAAACAGAGTTAAAAGTACTTTGACAGAAAACAGGCAAACACAGGATATCCAGAGGGCAATATAACAACAGAGGTAAACAGTGGGGACAAACAATAGCAAGACATCATTTAGGTAAATAAAAACAAGAGGAAAAAAGACGCACAACATAGAAGAGAGAAGACTAAATAGAAAACAATAAAAAAAACATGAGATAAAAAATATGCAAATAAAGATTAAAAGCAATAAAATCAATAACCAAAATAAAATAAATAAATAAAAGTAAGAAAAGCATCACATGAAAGCAAGTCCATAAAAATGGGTTTTAAGCAGTGATTTAAAAGAGTTCGCTGATTCTGCAAGCCTTGTCTCCTCAGGCAGGCTGTTCCAAAGTCGGTCACCTTTAGATTTAAGCCTCGGCTGCAGCCTGACGGCGAGATGCTCTCCATCCTCTGCTCTTACCAAGAGTCACCCCTTTCCAACTGACAATTTGAATGCCATCTAACTTCATCACTTCAGTAAATATTATAATTGAATTCAAATTATCCGGTCCGTCAATGACATTTACACTGCAGACTAACAAAAGCTTGACAGATGCTCCATCATCTTTGTTGTTGTTCAAACCCATGACACGGCTCCTAACCTCGAGCCAAGTGTTAAAAGAGCCAGTTATTCTGAGTGCACACAGCTCTAAGCAGAACCCGATGCCAACATTTGGCCATTGAGTACAAGCAAAGAGGAAGAGAGAGAGACACAATGCTCAAAGGACACCAGAGAAAGTGCATTTCCCTTTAATTGTGGTTTCATGCCTAAAGCTTCGGTTCCGGTAGGTGTTTGGGTCGGTGATGAGGATACCAGTGGGTTTTCCTGTCTGCAGCCCTTCCTAAGCAGCGTGGAGAGCCTGTGGCACAGAGCTGACTGACTGTGACCTGCAGTGACAGCACTGGTCCAACATACAGTAGACGAGACCCACAAACCCGGGTTTTTATCATCCTTTAGAGGTTAAGGTGAGAGATTTTCCTCTCAAGTCCTCTCTTCTCTTTTGATGTGATTGCTCCTGCATCTATTAATAAACTTTACTTCTGAGACCCACACGCCATCTGCATGAGCTGAACTATAAACACCACAGAGCTGCAGTAAGTGAAGCTTGCTGGCTACCTGGCTACCTGGCTAAGCATAATCGAATAAGAGAAACAGCAAACGCAGCGCAACCAAAGATAATCTGCAGCCATCAGGGAGATATGCAGTGGTGAATTAAATTAGTTGTTTGGTAATAAAAAGCTGCCATTGTGATTAGTGGCTTTGGCAGGCATCCTTTTAAGGTAATTGATAAGAAGGTTACTTGGAACTACTCAGCATGAGTATTTTTCTATCTAACTTCAACTTAATAAAATAAGCCAAAAAAGTCCTACAAATATTTTTCTATCTAGCTAAAAGCCAAAAAAGTACTAGAAAGTTGAAAAAACATTACGTAATTGAATCTAATATCTCCCACCTTTTTTCAATTTGATTTATTAGTGCCAATTTTTTTTTTTACCTCAGTCTGTCTGAATACAAAGATGGGGCTACGTGAGATAATAATGGCTTTGTTTTGGGTGACGAAGTTCCCACTGACAGCTCTCACAGAGTCTGTGACATTCACACGTCTTATAACACTGGATATAGTGTCCAAGTATCTTTTCAAATAATTCTTTTCTGCAGGGGCTGGAGAATAGCTTGTAGGACAGATTTTTAATGGGCTCATCCTGTTTACCAGCACTTATGTTACCATTGCATTACGTAAATATTGTATTAACTTTGGGATTTGATTGATTTTCTTAGGTATGACACAGAATCTTGAATAAACTATTAAAAAAATTAGAAAGGCTAATGAGCCTCAAGCAAGCACGTTTTCATAGAATGTTTTTATCAGAGGCTCAGGTGCTGCAGGTCATTTAATTCCTCACTGCTGAATGTTTTCAGTGTGAAATATCAGGTCATGTCCTTTTTGATGAACCCTAGACCAAACATTATGTTATTTAAATATATTTAAGATTACAGTTTAGCAGCGGAATGTGAGCTTATAATGCAATGCCAATGTTTTCCCTCAGCGTGGTTCTGCAATTCAGGACATCCTTCTTTTAGTAACAGCAAAATAAAGATAAAACTCTCAAATTTTCTCTGTCATTGAGATAAAGTGTTTCATTTTTACAAATTCAGACAACCTGGCCACGGATGTTGTGATTACATCAGGTGGCATTTAACCGCAGGCTGTTTGTTCTTCACACGTATACGAGATGTGAGCCAATACTTCATAGCTTCACAACATAGAAAACTTCCTGGCATCAGTAAACCAAAGATTGGAAATGTTTTCGATTTCTTAGTTGTGGGGCTTTGGATCCAGCTCGTAATGTCCACTGGAACATGAATGATCTCTTTCCAGTAGACAGTTTAACCTCATTTTGGCATTTAGCCTGAATGACACACAGTTAGTAGGCTATAATGAAACGGAAGCTTTGGGCTTATGAGGATGCCTGTTTTTGTGTGTGTGAGTGTTTTTGCATCTTTCTGTAAGCCTCTGTAAATGTGTGTACATGTATATGCACCTGCATACAGTCTAGCCTTGGGTCAGGCTGGGCTGTATGCCAGCAACATCTGCAGGGGTCTTGTGATAGTGCTGCATGGAGAAGCAACTGAAGATACCTGATCAGTGTGATGGATGCCTGTGAGCCCTGTGTGCACACAGACATGCACACCTGCCGCCTGTGCCCCACTTATTGAATCCATGAATCAATTTAATGAGTGGAGGACGGGGTCAGGACTTCAATAAACACCCCACCAAGCTTTCAAATTTAATGTCCGCCCAATGAATGATACTGTATGTTCAACAAACGCCTATTGCAAAACACTTTCACTGTAAATTGAAAATGGGTTTTGAAGCAATCGCGATGTACTTTACAGTACGTGCTGTTGACTGGATGAAGTTTTACAGCTTGTGCATAAACATTTCCAACACGCACTCTGGCTGCAAATTAGTTCAAACTAAGAGCAAAGTATCATTTAGTAGGGTTCCTGTGTGTGTGTGTGTGTGTGTGTGTGTGTGTGGGGTGAGAGATGGAGACTTGACAAGAGAATCAGACATCTTCCATGGTAATCAATACTGCAGCAGTGACCCGAGCGTTTGCTCTGTGATTCATCCCATTTAGAGCTACAGGGTCGGCTGTCTGAGTCCATGATTTCCCTCTGGATTTAGCCATGGCAAATCCACCCGCTTTATGTGGCCACTTCTACTTCTACATAGTCACTGATACCTAATGCCATCATCCTGCTTCCTGCAGTAAACCCTTGAAAACCTTGTCTGAAAGTCACTGCTCTGCTCAGTTGTAAAAAATGATACACTATACAATTGGTGCACCTTTTTAGCCATTAATGTTTGCATGAAATAACCCCCACTTCATCTTTCAGCGCAATTTCATGCTAAAACAATCTCTGTCATCCTCCTGATCTTCACATGCTGTGATTATAAACTTACTTTGTCCTCGCCTGATTTAACCAAGAGCGTGCTTCCACTTATGAGGTCATCGGAAGCGCCTTGGACGAAGCGCCGTGGACGAAGCACAAAGGACGAACGGTTGCTATTTAGATGTCTGTGCTGGCAGCAGCATCCCAGTAGTGAACGCATTTTTCTTCATCCACTGGGAACGCAGGGGCTAATGGAGCATGAGAGTGGCAGTTCCCCTGGAGTTGTGTAGCTGAGTCACGCCCCCGTTCGGAGAGGAGCTGGAGGCAGCAGTTGTGTGAGACCAACACCAAGAGGGCATGCTGTGAGAGTCTGGGCCAATTCAGGGGTAAACATCGGTGGCAGTAATTGGAGAACAACACAGCAGGGAATTTCATACATTTCTGATCCATGTGGCTCAGTCGAGAATATCCTGACTGTGGACTTTTGGAGTTGAAAAGGAGTGATTGTCTGTTTCAGTTCCTGCACGGAATTTGCTGAGCTCCCATACATAGTCTGCATATATTTTATAGGTTAGGTTTCATTGATCAAATGAGCACAGAACTCACCGTCTCAGAAGAATGTCTTTGGATGGAGATGCTGAGTACAGGTTCTGATGCCGGGGTTATACGTGTTAATGCAGACATAGATAAAAAGCTTGTTTACTGCTAAAACACCAAGCTGTTGCTGTCCATCACCTTTTCTATTTAAGTGGAGCTCCAGTGGAGCTATTAGTCCTGTATTTGTAATTAGATTGAATCAATACCATTAGTCATCCATTACAGGAAGTCCTTTTCAATCCATCTCTCTGTCCTTGTGTTCTTCTTCATGTGTTATTTCTTTGTGTTTGGTTTGTAAAGGCATCATGGGTAGCTGTGTAAAAAATGAGATAATATGAACACCTTTAAAATATAACATAATTACGTAAGATACCCCTGAATTTGTGAAGGTCATTCTTCGTCGAGGCTCTTTAACAGGGATTTGCCTACTTTATGATAATTCCCAAAGCATAGTTTGTGCTGTAATCATTTCTCTTTTTTTGTAATGTGTTATGCTGTGGAGTTGGGGTTGGGAGACCAAATGACATAAAACCCTTACAGTATAATGCATATGCATAACCACTGTATGTAGAGTACTGCAGTCACAGCAGGCACAGAAATGCTGCAAAAATATATATATATATATATATATATATAATACATATCATTTGTACTTACAGTTTGATAACATCGAAACATGTATGTGAACACACACGCACAGAGACACACACCTCTAAGGTGCATTACTAAACTTGTTGGGGAAAGTACAAGGTTAGCGATGGGAGTGACATCCTGTGGTTCCACTGAGGTCTCTTATCAGTGTCTGCTCCTTATCACTCAGCCCCACAACAGCAGAAACACACAGAGACCATTTTAGCTACACCACATCAGAAGAAATTATCTTTATCAGTGTCTGTGCATGACATTCTGTTGTGTTTTTTTTTCTTCTTCTGTGGATCCCAGATAAAGTGAAGTATTACACACAAGCAGCAGAAACTGAGACAAAATAATATATATTTATTTGTGTACCGATACTTTTACATACAGTACGTACATAATCAAAGTTTAGGAGATCTTTGACTGAGTAACGTTGTAACCCACAGCACATTTTTGTGTCTCTTTTCTTCTGTCTGGTTGTCACATACAGTATTCAGAAATTATTTTTTGTCAATGTTCCACTCGGTAATAATGATGCCCCTGTGGTCATAATGGAATGTGTGGCACAAATAGTGCCAAACCCAACGTGCTCACCGAACTTTGAAATTGGTCATTTCTGTAAACCTGAAAGTCTAATGAAAAGGATTTTGAACAATCCCTGCCATTTGTTTTTTCAGTTGGTTATTCCTACAACATGGCAAGTCATCTCACTGACATGATTAAAGGATACCTAGTATGCTTTTCTGTATTTTCTGTTATATCTAGAATGTGACACTGGCAGATGTTTATATTACATGTGGCCAAAATAATGAGGTAAAAGTATTTAAAACCCATCTGCAACGGACTGTACACAGGCAGCGACAGCAGAGCACAGATGCGGAGACTCCAGAGATACGGAAACGCTGACCAATCAGAACAGACTGGGCTTTTTGGGAGCTGGGTTTAAAGAGGCAGTGCTCCAACAGAATGTCTCAGACAAAGGGTGGATACCCGTCCAGCAGCCATGGGCAGTATGAGAAAAATGAAAAAACATTAAAGCATGTAAACATGTTCTAGTAGAAACACAAAATGCAAGTATAATCTTGAAAACTATATAATAGGTCTCCTTTAAAGTGTGATCACTATTAGGTTAAAGTAATACAAATGTGAAATCAGAAATATATGTGGTAAAATAAGAAATACTAATTGAGCATATCAATTGTAATCCCCATTATTAAACTCATATATTACAGTAACAATGAATCAAATAACAACTTGGAAGGCTTGCATATAATGATTAACTGAGAGATAGGTATCACCCAATTTTGCAGCTCTGTGGAGCTTTTAAGCCTCTTTTAGATCACTGTTTATTATTACAGCACATTTACAGTATGGGCCAGACTCACCACTCTCATTAACCCTCTGTAGGAACAAGCTCTGATAAACCAGGCAAAGATAGAGACTAACAAAGTAGCAGCAAAAGACCCAGATATTTTTCTCAGGAACTGGAGAAAAAATAAGAGCTGAAAGGAGAAAGAATATTTGTCAGATAGGCAAAAACATTACTTTAAATGACAATGACAACACCACAATGACCACACAGTATCCATAGCCTCTTTATATGAAAATGTCAGATATGTGCGTCTTTCAGCTTGCATATTATAAGCTGTAACATAGCTGTCTGTCTTGGTTTTACTCTACCCAAAATGTTACAATGGCCTTTAATATAATGACCATGTCATTCGCTGCAGGTTCATTGCAGTGTAATTTTGTGGTATAAGACATACAGTACTTCATACAATAACGGATATGAGAGGAAATATAAAAACAAACAAGCACAAGTTTTCCACATTTCTATCTGAGTGCCAGTACAGCTTGTGCTCTCCTGACATTTGTATAGCAGCAAACTGTCAAACCCAGACAGATGCCAAGCTTACAGATAACAAATGTAACACACACACACACGCACAAAAACACACACTTACATACACACTCATATACAACCAGGCGAGTCACACTGGACTAGAAAACTAGAGCATGCATGTGGAGGTTTGGCAAGAATTCAGTTTAAATTTGATATTTCACCTTTTCATACCTCTGTGTAGAATTCATGTGAGACCATGTGAGTGTGCATGTGACAAGGACAACTTTGAATGTGCACATTCTACATATAAAAGTTCCTCCTGCAGGAACAAGACAGAGCTGGTAAATGGCTTCAGTGCACTTTATTATTTAACTTTTCTACAACACGCTTTTTTACTACTTTCATGAATTTTATATGATCTATCATTTATTATGGCTGTATATTGGCCATGAAACGACTTGGTGCTAAAAACTTTCCCCACACTGTGTCCCCCCCCCATCTCTTAGCGGTTATTAGCGCCTGACATTAAGAAAACAAGTCGAGTGAAATGTCTCATTACCAATTTTTGGGACTCTTTGTCATTCTTCAGCATATTCTCCATTAATGATGCAAAATGACACAAAGTACGCTGCCCTGGGGGGGAACCTACACAGACTTCATTACAAGGTACTTTTAATTAGTCTTTGTAATTAAAAGCAGAATATTGGGTGCAGAAAGGCTGGAAGCTAAATTGATATGCCCATAAACATTTGCATGTTCATTGTTCAGGGTTAGCAAACAGTCTCGTTTTTACTCAGTCAGGTCCAAAAAGAGGCTGGAGAGTTGAACTGCAGAGGGATTTAAAGGAAACATGTATGATACCCTCTTAATTAAATAGAAGGAAGGACGGGGGCTCTATAATGAGAAAGTGAAAACTAGTTGTGAAGTTGGGTATCTACATTTTCTCTCCTATTTTTGGCAAAACATATGTCGTCCAGAAGGGGCTCGTAGGATAATACTCACCCAAAGGTGTATAATATTAATTGCATCCTACAGTTGTGAGGTAATATGCAGTGTCAGGTTATATCCTTTAAGATGATGGAGAGGGTTTCTAGTTTTAATGAGTTAAATAGACCTTTTTTAAGCATTGCCACATATTCCAAAAAAAGGAGGTGGTTTAATCACATGTGAAACAATATTTCAAATCTGATAAATTCACATGACATGAGTACACATGTGCTACATTCTCATATTACTACAGTATAGAACTTTTAAGCACAAGCACATTGTATGTACTTGTACACATGACCATATACAGTGCATAGTCATATATACATACTCTTATTCATTCACATACTGTATATATGTTGTTGTTGTTGTTGTTGATGTTGTTGTTGTTTCCTATCTAAATGGTCCATCCTTGATTTCAAAACCATCACCAAAACTGCCTTTTCCTACCTAAAGTACATCTCCAGACGACTCCTCTGTCTTTCCAACTCTGTTGCAGAGTTGTTGTTCTTTTGTGATTATCATTATTATTGATATCATTTTCTGGTATTGACTGTTTTGTAAAGTGTCCTTGGGTGACTTGAAAGGTGCTTATTAATAAAATGTAAATTTGTATGGAACAATTATTATTACTATCAATTCATGTGTTGATTATTTTCTCGATTAATCGTTTTATCTTTCACAGAGCCCAAGGTGACATCTTTAAATGTCTTGTTTTGTCTGAGCAACAGTCAAGACTCAAAGATATTCAGTCGACAGTGATATAAAATAGAGAAAAAAATGCAAATTCCATTATTGGAGAGGCTGAAGCGGGGGAATTTGACTCAAAACTATTAATATAGTTTTCATTTTCAGTCAATTGACTAATCGATTAATCGGCTAATCGTTGCAGCTCTAATATGTTGTATAATATACAGAGTACTAGAGACCCATACTTGAGTAAAATTACAAGTGCTCTATCAAAAAAGTGACTTGAGTAGAAGTTGAAGTGCTCTTTAAGCACCCCACTTAAGTGGAAGTACTAAAGTATTCAACACTTTTTGTACTTAAGTATTGCAAGTAGTTTATTTTAAAATGTACAAGTACAAGTACAAGTATTGTGTTATGTAGTTATTAAAGAAAGAAGTCACATTTTGAATATCATATTGTTGGAGTTCAACTTTTTAGGCAGTCACAAGCTGTACATTGCTGGATATGAAGGAAGTTTCTGAAATAAACCCCAAAAGGTACATTAATGTCACAGCTGTTATAACTACTATTGTCTGATATAACAGTTGGTTATCAATTACTTATTAACAAATATTGAAATAAAATGTGTGTTGTAGTGGAAAGTTAGCAAGCTAGCAAAATACGGATAAACTAGCAGCTTCACATCACACGGTAAAACGGTTAACATTCAGGACTCACTGCAGACTCAAACAATGCAGGAATAGCTTCATCTGCTGCAACAATAGCTAAATAGAAAGAGTACAAACTTACATCGTCTCTGACTTCTGAACAGGCGATCGCTGTAATGAAAAGAAACAGGAATAAGGAATTTGTTAAGGAATTCACAACAGTAACAAGTAACGATGCAGCAAATAAAAAATGTATTGGAGTGAAAGTATTAAACTCATCAAAAATATGTACATAAGTAAAAGTGGAAGTAGGAGAAAAAAATAATTCTCCAGTAGAGTACAGATACAGCCTTTTAGTACTTAAGTACAGTTGAAGTAGTTCTACTTCGTTACTGTACAGCTCTGATAATATATGATACAGTACACTCATATCAACAACACAGTAATAAATAATGTTCCTCAAGTGATTGTCAAGACTTATTTAACATTATCCTAAGGGCTCAAGATTAACGGTCTGTTCATATTTGAATTGAATTCATATGAGCCAAAACATGCAATCAGTTTTAAGAATGCAGTATTTGGTTTCTCAGCCTAAAAGTTCAAACTCATACAATAATTATGCTCTGCTTTGAGATAAAATATTTTTCCTTTCCATTATGCATTTTCATAGCAATCTACAGCTTATTTATAGGCCTCTGCTGGGCCGAGCTCTGTAATACACACAGTATACCAACACAGCTTCCTGGGTCTTTGGAAATTCAGCAGTAGCACATATTTTTCTCTATGTCACCCCAATGGTTTGGCCTTATTAATATGTTTTGCCAGGTATAATAAACTAGATGGAAATCCCCCAAATTTGCCCCCAAGATTGCCCCCAAAATGGGGGCAATCTGTAAAAGGAATGGCAAGAAGAAGGGACACTCTCAGAGAATTGGGTGAGATTTATAGGAAACTCTGCAGACCATATAAGGATGCACTTGGTGCTTGGTGTGTTGGTAGAAACAGGCCAAACTTCAATATAAAACTTGAAACCAGTGAAGATTTTATTAGTCCTGCTGTGTGCTGACAGCTTTTGAATGTCTTGAATATTAATCAAGTTTGACTTTTTTTTCTCTGCCATCTAAAGCTGTCCAGTCACATCTCAGAACATTAAATTAGAGTTAAATGAAATGGAGCTTGCATGAATCATTAACCCATAGCTTCAGAATTGCGGAAATCCATGCTACAGAAAATGGACAAGCTGTAATTATCCCCTTTTTGAGTTGCCAGGTTGCATAAGAGGTCAAACTGAGTGTTCAAATGAATTTTATTAAATGATAATTCTATATTCTGTTAAACATCTTGATACTTTGCAATCTGTTAGTAAATCATAAATAAGAGTATATGTCAGTGGAGGAACATCATGGAAAGTTTAGGATTAGTTTAGGAAGCCGGAAAACAGTTAGCCTGTCCAAAGATTACAAAATCAACCTACCGGCACCTCTATATGTCACTAACATGTTTTATCTCAATGTTTAATCCATACAAAACCAAAGTGTAAAAATGTCAATTCGCCATTCTACAGTGGCCAAAAATAGTGTGGCACATAATTTCTGTAAAATTGCAAATTATTGTTTAATACGCATTAGACATAACAAGATAATGTGTTAATAAGTGAGCTTTAGAGGGGATTAAGTGTGTTTCCTTTGGACAGAGCCAGGCTAACCCCCCATTTTTTGTATTTATACTAAGCTAAGCTAACCAGCTGCTGGCTATAGCCTTCAATTTGTGTGGCAATGAGTGTGGCATCAGTCTTCTCAACTAAAGTATGATTTATGCTTTTACGTAAACAGACACTTTGTTTCTCTCACTATGACTCTCGAGTTGGTACTCGCTCCGAAGCTAATCACATCACTCTCTCACTCGCTCTACCACACCACACGACACACACACATACACCTGCCAGCTCTGCTATTAGATCAACGCACACACCAACACACAAGTATAAATTTCAGGCCACCTACGTAGGCTATGGCGAAATGCAGAGACGGCGAAATCTCTGCGTGGAGCCTCCGCAGAACCATACATCAAGCTCCCTGCTAGAAAGTAAATAAGCGTATTTCCCAAAACTGTCAAACTATTCCTTTAACATTGGCATATTTGTGTGGCTGAAAATCTTCACTTCAATGCCAATTAAAGGTGGAAGCAGCAATGAAAGAGCCCTCAAATTCCACTGTATGTACTGCACTATAGGTGGCATTATGACTATAAGTCAAGGCATAAAGATGTCCTCAGACTGAGAAATTTGGGGCAGATTGGACAATGTACATCCGAGTTACAACTTTCTCCAGAAATTTTGGGGGTGCTATCGAGCCATTTTCATACACCCATATCAAGACCAAAATATAAAATTTTTCACACATTTTCACACCCTTCATCCCCTCAAAAATGTGATTCATCGCTAAAAATAATAGTATTAATAATCCTAGTAGTATACTCTCAATAGGGCCTTCAATGGCCGACATGACCGGTCTATTGCCGTTTTTTTTCCATCGCATGGTACCTGCTTAACTTGCAGACGCTTTGTTGCTTGCTCCTGCCTCTGCTTGCATATTTCTGCTGATAATCTTGCTTTTCCTCTGAGACAAACTATGAGCACCGGCTCTTGGATACTTATAAATCACTGGACTATACATTTTTTTGTAGACATAGTAGGCTATTAGCATATTTAAAAAAATTCTGCGTGAGCATCAGAGATGGCAAAAGTACTCACTTCTCGTACTCAAGTAGAAGTACAGATACTTGTGTTAAAGAATACTCTGGTAAAAGTAGAAGTACTGATTTAACTTCTTTACTCAAGTAAAAGTAACAAAGTCGGAAATTTACTTAAAGTAAAAAAGTAAAAGTAGCCTTGCGAATGACAACCATTTTTTTATGCAAAGCTACCTGGACCACACAAATGTTACTAGAGGGCAAGCTGAGAAACTTCAGTGGACATGGAAAAAAGGCTCTTTTATATGGCATTGCCTACATTTTAAATGGATGTCTGCCAAGGCCTAAAACATTACATTATTGTGACAGAGACTGGGACTCCAGGTTAATAAGAGTCTGACTGAGTAGTATGATATGAATTCAGTTTAGGGCTGAACGATTTTTGAAAATAATCTAATTGCGATTTTTTCCCCAAATATTGCAATTGCGATTCGATATTCGATTATTTTTTTAAGCTCCATGTCTTCTGTATTATTCAACAAAAACAAACAAATCATTGTATAGTATGAACAACACACAATTACACAGTAGACAGTTAAATAAGTAAAAACACATATATATACACATACACACATATACACATACACACATATATATATATATATATATATATATATATATATATATATATATATATATGTATGTATATATATATATATATATATATATATATATATATATATATATATCGTTACGTTAGCTGCTGGTGGTCTTGCCGTTAACTGTACTAATAAAACCGTTGAACCCCGAAGCCACGCTGCTGTGAAAGCTCCCCAAACCGTCATTTATCAGTCTGATTGTCACGCCTCTCAGTGGCAGCTCCTCCACCCATATCTTTATATTGTAGCTAACCGCTAACCGGAGCTAACCGCTAATCAGAGCTAGCTCGTTGCCAACCGAGCCTTCAGTTCTGCGTGCCTGTATCCATTAACTGCATGTATGGACTCGAGCCCGAACAAAACCCTTCATTTTATTAAAATGGCTGTAAAAGTTTTAAACTTCAACTCAGAATTGTTTGAATGACAGAGATCAGCTCAAGGTACAGTGTAGCGTTAGCGTGCTAAGTTGATGCTTTCTCTGCGTAGTGCAGACTGATTTGCTCTCGCGAGTCATCAAATCGAGACCAAATCGCAGCCTTTGCGATTAGGAAATCGCGTTTTAACATATCGCGATATTATCGCAAATGCAATTAATCGTTCAGCCCTAATTCAGTTGTGATTCTGTGAGAATTCACAGATCCAGTTTCTCTTTTTTAATCTTCCCCTTAACATTTAAAGGACTCTACATGTATGTGTGTGTGCTCAAATATGGCTTCTGGAAAGAAAATAAAGGATTAAATATGAATTACTAAACAGACATTAATTAAGAAGTTCCCCATACTTTAAGAGCTACGCAGCACATTCGCCAGGAGTCATTCTTGATGCCTAAACATCTCTCTCAGATAAGACCAAGGATGATTGAGAATGTCTTGCTGCTTGTCTGCTGAATCTCTGGGATCTCTAATGTCGCCATCCATACTACTAGTGCTAACGTTACCACAGTCATGCTGCAATGATTTGCCGAAAATTAATGCCGCCGAATCTTTCGAGTTGTCTTATAGTGGTGCGTCAAGTATATTATCAATTAGATTGAATTCGGTATTGATGACGCGAAAAATAATAACGGTAACTCTAATTATTTGAAACTTGTTAATGAGGATTAGATTAGGACTGTATTTAAAGCTGATTCTGGTTTCCAACTTTGCCCCAGGTGTGTCTGTTAAAACACGGACGGAGACAACTTCTCTCTTTTGATGCTTTGTTAAGATCAAGCAACGTGCAACCTAGCTAACAGGTGAACACAAACAACAAAATCACTAGCTAACTTACTTTAAATTTGCAAGAACAATAGACCAATACAACAACAGGCTTAAATTAACTGACAACAGAAGTTAAACGACTTACAGTTCTCAAGGACGCACACACACGATCTAACTGATTATCCTCCGGACAGATTGTCTTTTTCTTTTCTCTCATTTTTTTCTCCGTGTGGCCCGCTCGTGGTGTGAGGCGCGTGTTCGCGCTATTTTCCGACATGCACTCACAATCACCCCTGATAGACGACCTTTTGTACAAAACTAAAGTAACGAGCCAATTTTCTAAAATGTAAGGAATAGAAAGTACCGATATTCGTGTTAAAATGTAAGGAGTAAAAGTAAAAAGTCGCCACAAAAATAAATAGTAAAGTAAAAATATCTGAAAAATCGACTTGAGTACCGTAACGAAGTATTTGTACTTCGTTACTTCCCATCTCTGGTGAGCATGGCATACCAATAGCTCAAGTCTGTGCTACAGTGACTGTAGCTAAAGCTAATTAGCAGCAAGATGCCTCCCTTCTCCATTGATGACTACTACAAACTCCTTCAGAAGATTGCAGTTCTGGAAACCAAAATTCACCGTGGAAGTGAACGGATCATGTGGAAATGACACCACTTTACCATGGACCCAAAACAATGGACAAAAGCATGCTAGCACCAGCAAGACTACAAAGAAACAGGAGGGCTGTGGAACGGGTAATAAATCAACAAGTGGTAGTCCTCCCTGGAACTATTTTGGTGCAAAGCATAAGAGTAAATCATTTTCCTGGGAAATGGGAGGACAACTAACGGGCAGGGCATAGCACCCTGAGATTTGTGATACGAACGACTGGCCTGCATTATCATCCAGGCAGAGCGCCTCTTCAACCCCTGTACTTAGTAGGACACAGCCGTTGACAGCTGCAAAAGGGAAAATTAGCAACAAAATGCTTCCTCAACAACAGGTGGGGAACAGATTTGCTCCTCTGCTGCAGGACCCTGGACATCCATTGATGACCTGGATTGCGTCTCATCGTCACACAGCACGGTAAGGACTGAGAGCAATTCAAAAAGTAAAAAGCTACAGGGAAAGCTAATGACTGGGCTGCAAACTCTGATTGTGGGTGACTCTGCTGTAAAAGATAAAAGCAGTAAAAACACCAAAAGACATGGTGTCTGACTCGGCCCAAAGAATCCCGGATATCGTGGCAGCACACCCAACTGTGAAGAACATTATACTGCATATAGGGTCACGATGTTGTAAAGCAACATTCTGAAGTGCTGAATCGTGACTTTATGGATCTGCTGAACACAGTCAGCTCCCTAAACGCGAAGGTGTTTATCAGTGTCCCTATACCGCCACTCAGAAGAGGAGCTGAGAAATTCAGCAGACTATTGGCACTGAACAAATGGCTTTCAACTACATGCACTGTCCATTCTCTGCAGTTCATTGACAATTTTTACATTTTCTGGGACTGCAGACATCTTTTTAAAGCAGATGGACTTTTCCTTAACAAGCCAGGGGTAAAGCTGTTCACCTCTAACGTACTTGACTTTCTGCGCTACACATCTGCTCCCTCAGCCAAGGACACGAGACAAGAGGAATCTAAACAAGAGGAAGACATAACAAAGCACGGCAGTGATTCACCACAGCCCTCACCTGAGCAAAGATTTTACCATGGGATACCACAGAGCAGAGACGAGAAATCTCAACCCCCCTTTTCATCCGTCCAACACCCCTCAAACCCCCTTACCAACCCTGATGCCTTTGAGGATCCATTGCTCTCACCTCTTTCCCCCATCCCCATGTTGGAGTTAACTGAGCAGACGAAGCAGCGGGTGGATGCTGGAACCAAGTATGCCACTCTTCCTCCTCCCATTGTTCGCCCCCGGCCAAAAGTAAAATGCCAGGCACCTCTGCCAGGATGACTGCTAACTCCTTGTCCCCAAACTGATAAGGATGCTTGTGTATGTAAGGAAGTGTTCTGTATTGGCCAGCAGATGGCGCCTTTGTTTTAATTTGAGTGCTCCTTTTCTGTTTGGCTTGCCCTAGCACAGAGTCTTTATGACCCTCCGCGGTCACCATAGGTCATATTCTCTTTTGTTTCCCAAAAGGTAAGCCATGTATCAGAGCACTGTAACATTGAAACGTTGATTTAAATCATAAATAAGTTGTTTGGTGCAACAATTTTGTATATTACACCTGTTTGAAGTTGCACTGTGTAGATGGTTGAACAGAATATGTGGGCAGTGTGAGCCAATGTTTAAGAAATCCACAGCTAATGCTAGTGGCTAGCTAAGTGTGTGTATGAGGCAAGCTAGCTTAATCCAGCATTTATGTTCTTCATGTTAAGCAGACACATGGAGCTAGCTGAGTAACTAGCGCTTAATGCTAAGAGGGGCAGCTAAGGTTTATTTTATACTGTGGTTTATGGGCCAGATTGTTGTTCTTAACTGGTTGTGTGAGATATTCTCTTTTGTTTCCCAAAAGGCTCAATAAATGAGAGGAGTTTTGCTTGTCTCAACCACCATTTGGACTCCTGTTTTCCTGTCCATGCCACGCGCCCTGGTATCTCCAACGTCCTAAATAAACGCAACGCAGAGTCAGACTTTTCTGGGGCCTGCGGCCTGACTGATAGGGTTACATGTACAAAATGCAGCAAGCATTAACTGATATGTGCCGGGTCCAGGCTGCACACCTAGTAGCACTCATGACTTTCCAAGACAAGCCCGGGCCCTGTGTATTAAATTCTTCCTCAATTTATGTTGTGATAGGTAATAGAAAAAGAATGGCGAATAAGCACTTAACTGCAAACTTAGCAAATTTAGCATCCATTCCTCGTCAGCCACAGCCTGTCCCAAAATATGAAAACGCACTAACACTAGCCCTACTTAACGGCACGTCTTTGGCGGGAAAATAATTTTTAATCAATGATGTTATTATTAAGCACAATCTTGATTTTATGTTTTTAACTGAAACTGGTTGGACCATAATAACAGTGCTGCTGTTCTCATTGAGTCAGCTCCCCCTAACTTCAGTTTTATGAGTGAGAATAGAGTGAATAAGAAAGGAGGTGGAGTTGCCATTTTGACTCATTCCAATGTACGCAAATGTCTATTATTCGAAATTTAGCTTCTTTTGAATATGTGGCTCTTTAGCTAGGTCCTCCCCTCGAGCTATACTTCTAAATATCTACAGGCCACCTAAATACTGTGCAACCTTCTTTGACAACTTTACTGAACTGCTGTCTATAATCTGTATTAACTTTGACTGTGTAATTATTGCTGGTGATTTTAACATTCATGTTGACAACCCCCAGGACCGAGGGACCAAAGAATTGTGTTGTATTTTTGAGAACTATGGACCGACTCAGCATGTGACAGAGCCCACACACAATAAGGGACACATTCTGGACTTGATTATCTCCAAGGGTCTCAACATTTCCAAGGTTGTGGTGACTGATGTTGTTTTCTCTGATCATTCCTGTGTTTTCTTTAACGGCACTATCTCGGCTCCCAAAATTGTCCAAACAAAGGTAATCAGAAAACGGTATATCACTGAAAACCCCAGTGAAACATTCGTTCAGCTTTTCTCCTCCACAGCCGACCTCACTGGGGTCTCAGTCACTGAGCTTGTAGATCATTTCAACTGTAAAATTACAAATGTTATTGATGCTATTGCTCCCACTAAGACCACAGCTATCTCTGGTAAGAAAAGATCTCCATGAAAAACTTTTATAGTGGTGAGAACAGAAAAAAGAGAGTGTCGAAAAGCTGAACGCAGATGGCGAAAAACTAATCTTCAGGTCCATTATAACACCTATAAAGAGAGACTTCACATTTATAATTTGGAACTAAAGAATGCAAGACGGTCCTTCTCTGACATTATCACCAGAAACAATAATAATTCACGTGCTTTGTTTGCTACTGTCGATAGGTTAACAAACCCTCCAGTACCAGTAGCATCTGAACTGTTGTCTACCAAAGGCTTGCAATGACTTGGCCTCCCTTTTAAAAGACAAAATTCAGAAAATTAGACAAACAGTCAGTGCCTTCATATCAAGTACAGGATATGTGTTGTCACAGTGTTCAGGCAAAACTAATTCCAATATGACACAATTTCATACGATCAACCGTAAAAACCTGGAGGACATTATACAACATCTGAAAACCTCCTGTTGCCTTGATATTCTACCAACGGGTGTTTTCAAAAATGTGTTGAATTGTTTGGCTTCTGATCTTCTACAGACTGTAGACACATCTCTTCTCTCAGCTATCTTCACACAGGCCCTAAAAACTGCAGTAATCAAGCCACTCTTAAAAAAGAACAATCTAGATACATCACTAATGAGCAACTATAGGTTGATCAAACCTTCCATTTTTAAGTAAAATCATTGAAAAAGCGTTTTTTCAACAACTCAACCTTTTCTTGTCACTAAACAACAGTTTTGATGCCTTCCAGTCAGGTTTTCAACCACACCACAGCACTGAGACAGCTCTTGTTAAAGTCTTTCATGACATCCACTTAAACACAGATAGTGGCAAAATTTCAGTCTTAGTATTACTTGATCTCAGTGCTGCATTTGATACGGTCGACCATGACATATTACTAGACCGATTGGAAAACTGGGTTGGCCTTTCTGGCTCAGTACTAAAGTGGTTTGAATCCTATTTAAAGAATAGGGACTACTTTGTGTCTATAGTTAATTATACATCTGAGCATACTAAGGCTGGACCCGAATATTCGAATATTCGTTCGATGGGTTGGTATTCGATTTGAATTTGCGGAAATGGAAAACTGTTTTGCGTTTTTCCGTTGTGATTCGGCCAGAAACTTCAACATTGTGAGGCGAAGAGATCGTTTTGGAATATAAAGCTTGGATATTACATTTCCTTTAACTCTTGGGGATTTATGAAAATCAAGTTTTGGTCAAAATACCACTTTGTTGCTGAAATGACAACAAAAACAGGTATGCATGCACTCTCGGCTGCGCAGATTACGGCTGAATTGTTTTATTTTCTGTTACTTTGTAACAGTTGTGTACATGGCTGTATATTTTAAAGATTTAATGCTTTAAAGTTATAAAAACGCTCATGAGTGGAAGTTTTATCGAGGTTACAGCGACGCCCCAGTCACAAAGTGTCCCGATGACGGGACGGTGATCCTTGAGAGGTTAAAAGTTTATTAATTCTGAACGCGTCTGGCCTGTCTATCTATATTGCACCAAATATGACACTGCACTCCCTTGTGAAGTCGTTTGGATGAAAGGTTCTCAAAATAATCAAAATGCAAACAAACAGACACTTAGAGATTCCTGCCTTTATTAGAGATAATATGTTCAGCCCCCTCTCTCCGAAGCTTCGAATATTCGATGCTCATTACTATCGAAGCTTCGAAGCTCAAAAAATGGTATTCGGACCAGCCCTAGAGCATACAAATATGACGTGCGGAGTTCCCCAAGGCTCTGTTATGGGGCCTCTTCTGTTCGGCTCAGATTATGGAAAACAACAAAATAACTTACCATAGTTATGCGGATGACACACACATTTACATAACCTTATCACCAGGGGACTAAATTCCAATACAACAACTGAGTATGTGCATTGAACAAATTAACGAATGGATGTGCCAGAACTTTCTTAAATTAAATGAAGAAAAAACTGAGGTGGTTGTTTTTGGAGAAAAAGAGGAACAATTAAAAGTCAGCACTCAGCCTTGACAACAATGTTAAAAACAACAGACAAAGCCAGAAATCTTGGTGTAGTCATGGACTCACCTGAGTTTTAACAACCACATTAAGACAATTACAAAATCAACCTATTTCCACCTTAAAAATATATCAAGGGTTGAAGGACTTATGTCTCAGCAGGATTTGGAAAAACTTGTCCATGCTTTTATTGTCAGTAGACTTGACTACTGTAACGGTGTCTTTACAGGTCTCCCTAAAAAATCAATCAGACAGCTGCAGCTGATTCAGAACGCTGCTGCTCGAGTCCTCACTAACACCAAGAAAGCAGATCACATCACTCCAGTACTGAAGTCTTTACACTGGCTTCCAGTGCCTCAAAGAATTGATTTCAAAATACTTTTGCTGGTTTATAAATCACTAAACGGTTTAGGGCCAAAATACATTTCTGATCTTTTACTACACTATGAACCACCCAGATCTCTCAGGTCGTCTGGGACAGGTCTGCTTGCGGTCCCCAGAGTCAGAACTAAACAGGGGGAAGCAGCGTTTAGTTTTTATGCTCCAAATATCTGGAACAAACTCCCAGAAAACTGCAGGTCTGCCTCAACTCTCAGTTCTTTTAAATCAAGGCTTAATATCTATCTTTGTGATGTTGCCTTTGTTTAAATAACTGTTCATTTCTTACACTGAAGTTGCATTGTTGAAACTATATGACAATCTGTATGTTTAACTGTTTTAACTGCTCTTTAATGTTTAATTTCTTATACTGCACTAACTTTTATTCTCTTATTTTATCTGTTTTTAATTTTTTTATGTAAAGCACTTTGAATTGCCCTATTGCTGAAATGTGCTATACAAATAAAGCTGCCTTGCCTTGCCTCGACTCTATTTGCCTTGTTTTTTTTTCCATTATGAAAATAAGTACCTGGTACTAGCTAACAGGTACTTATTTTGGTATCACCTCCGTCAAGGTTCCAAGCAAGCAGCTGAGGCGATACTAAAAGATGACATGAAAACCTGCAGAATACTGATTGGTCAGAGAATATTGTCACTAATCACATCATTGCTATCAACAGAGGGAGGTGCCTTGAAAAAAACTGCCATTTTTAAATAGTTTACCCAACAGTGTTCTTTTGAAACACAATTTGTCTTCTCTCTGTGGCAATAGCTACATGGCAAAAATCAAAAACAACATACCTTCAATATTCTGTGTGTGTCGCGTTAGGTCACGGCAGTTTCCTGCAGCATCGCTATGACGACCAGCCACGCTCTCCTCACGCATGAGGCGGTACTAAATTTGCAATGGAAAATGGAGGACGGGGCACCGCGGTCGAGTCCAGCCGAGCAGAGCTGGTACTAGCAATGGGTAAAAGCCATAAAACATTGTAGTCTGGTAATCACCAACAACAATGTAGTGAATCGATTCAAAAAGCCAACTGTTGGATAATATAATCTTCCATCGTCTTTGATATGGTTTTGAGAACAACAACGCAGATTCCCTTTAAATCAAACAAGAGTTCGCTGAAAATGGTATTAGTAAATTTAACAGCAATTAATCTGTTATTCCTACACCTTCTTTAAAGCACATTTACAACTTTTACTTAACTAAACTAACCTCAACAATATACCTCTCCAGTATCAGCTGTGCTGCTGTTGTATAGCAACAAGACACAGAAATAGCAAGAATTTTTATACCAAAGTCTGTGACTCTGTCTCGTTTTCTCTCTCTCTCTCTCTCTCTCTCTCTCTCTCTCTCTCTCTCTCTCTCTCTCTCTCTCTCTCTCTCTCTCTTGATGAAATGTATGCTGATTGCAAGCCTTATAGAGAGCAAAGCAGCTGCCTCTGATAAGCTGTTCATTGTAATCTGTGCCAGGTGACCAAAAAAAGTAGCATAAAGACTTCCAGATTCAGAGTGTGGATCCAGCACATTTTACACGGGATAGAAAATGGGTTTCAGGAGGTGTTTGCAGGGTGATGTGGAGGAGTGAACAGGATGACAGTTCAGCCAGCTCTACTCATGTAAATGAGTGTAATTAAATAAAAGTAGTTAGACTGGATCAATGCCCCATTATATTGCACATCTGGAAGTGAATGAAAGAGATGGAATGAATGAAAAACAACACAGAAATAAAGGTGTTCACCTTTTTGTATACAATTTGTAGTTTGGAATCAGTGCCATACATTGTACAGTATTCAGATAATGACCTAATGTATGTGTATGTAAAATGCTTTACATAAAACATTAAAGAGCAGTTAAAAATGAATAAAACATTTAAAATAGATAAAATACAAGAATAAAATGTACAGTACAGTATGATACAAGGTGTTAAGAATGCATCAGTTTCCATGTTGAGTCAAAACATCACTTGATGAAGACACATCCCTCCAGCTAATTTAACTTAAAAACATACACATGGGTACTAAAACTGGTTCAATTTTCAGTTCAAACTAGGACATAGCAGCGGCACAAGCTTGATATGAATTTAAATGAACCAACAGTTTCAAAACATCATGAAAAATACCTGTTTGATCATACATTGTAACCCCAAAGAATTAAACCAATCCATGTTGTTAATTCTGTCAGTTGTTAAATCTGCTGGACACATGTTGCATGACATTTTGAAAGTGTGTGACTGACATCTAGTGGAGGATATGGATCAGGACAAATAAGCATATAGTCCAAAACTACACTGTTTACATTTTTTTTTATCAAACAAAGAATCACCTATAATTAATCATGCCGGCCCTTTAAACAAAAATGTGGCAATCGGAGAAACTTTTTTTTTTTAAATATTACAAAAAGTTTTGTTTAATCAACTATTATTTTTCAAATGTTGCTATCATTTTCATAGGATATGTAAACAAAAACATTAACTATTAATGGGATATGAAAGGTTGACAGCACACGGACGCTGTTGCACACGTTAAGATGTTGACGTTTTTGAACATACGGTAGTTAAACTGTTGAGAACATGGATAACCTGCTATTATCACCACCCTTTCACGATGAAGCAGAGGTGGAGAGCTGTAACTTGACCTTGCCTCTTAATGGCTGAGGGACAATGGTGCCCCGTCCCACTGGCCCGCCTGCCCCTCTGTTGTTTCTATTTATAAAGTCCAAACACAGCGGTTACTCAGGGGTTCCAGCAAACACAAGGTGACAGTCAGAGAGTAGCAAAGGGTAAGACATTTGACTGCTATTGTTCCAGTTGTTCACTCTTTATTTACTTAATCACAGTCATTTGTGTTTTGAGAAAGTATTTTTTTTGCGCTCAACATGTAATCTCTCTTTGTATGTTAATGATAATTTATTCTACTGTATATTTTAGAATTTAAATTTAAAATGAAATGAACTGATATTAAGTATGCATTTGAATTATTTATGTCAGAACACAACTCACCACCTTCTCTGTTCTAGATAAAATGTTTTTTAAATTAGCCTTTTTTCATTTCATCGAACAAAAAAACGTTTTCACCTGACAGCAACAATAGTAAAGCTTTCAATTTGCCACAATATGGACCTAGAAATGTCACCTTCTATGTGTTATTTCTCTCTTAAGGTGAAGAGCAGAAAGATGACTGTGGGCCACCATAAGCACTGTGAGCAGTGTCACATTGTCCACTGTCAGGTTCCGGTACAGATCTCAGTCTCATGCATTATCATCAAGTGTCGTAAAAACTGTGGCGCCACCTTCCATATGTGCAAGCAAGAGGAGCACCAGCTTCTCTGCCCCAATGAGATGGTCCCCTGCATCAATGTCAACTATGGCTGTCCTCTTACAATGCTGCGCCACAGGCTGGCCAAACACCTGGAGGTCTGTCCCGCCAGTGTGGTCTGCTGCTCTCAAGAGTGGAACCGCTGGCCTGTTTCAGAAACTGATCTGACCTTCTACAAAAATGTTTCACAAAGCCCTGAAACTGAAGAAAACCTTGATGTTGCTTTGGCTCTCAGGGACCAAGAGCTGCTGTTTCGATCCATCAAAATGAAGAACATTTTTCCTGAGTTAATGTTGGAGGATCCTGCCCTTCAGGATGCTTCTGCTGCAGTCAACAGTACTACAGAGGAAGCAACATGTTCTTTAGATTGTGTTGAATCTACAGAAAATGGCTGCACAAGGATGGAGGAAAGAGAACTGAGCCAAGAGGAGAGGGATGCTTTGGCAATGAGCAGAGACATGGATGGTATTCAGAACTACAGCTCCTGGGAGAAAATATTCAACAAGGAGATGGAGGGATGCAAGCAAACTGTCAAAAACCTGAATAAGAGGGGGGAAAAGGGAAAAGCAAAGGAAGAGCAAGAATCATCAAACTTTCATGGTGAGAAAAGAAACTCACACCTGAGCCAAGAGAATGCTGCTGCCGCTCCAAGCATTGGTGGTGCAACGGGCCTTGCCCCATGGCAAGACGGGGTCCTTGAGAGGTTGAGCAAAGAATTCAACATTGGTGAATATAACATGTATTTGGTGCACAATGGGGCAATGTTGATTAACTTTGGCCAACTTGCTGCTTGCACCCCAAGAGAAAAGGATTTTGTTTATGGGAAGCTGGAGCCCATTGAAGTTCAAACTGTCCGCACATTTAATGTTCCTACCAGCTATCGAGCAAAGCAAAGTTATCTGAAAGACCCTTCACAAAAGGTCAAGACCAGTGCCAGTGTCAACACTGCAGATTTGGGTGTGTCAGTCGAGGATCTTCCGAAGTGTGATGAGGTTAGTGCCACACTCCTGCTCTCTCTGGAAAAGGAACTGAAAGGACATTTAATCTCAGAAAGTGTGGGGAGAGATGGTCTTTATGTAGATATAGGAACACAAACGTACAACTTTGCCTCTGCTCCGTTTGAAAGAGATGCATCGCTTGCTGACTTAATTGCAGACAAACCTCATGGGCTTCATGTACATGTCGAAGCCGAATGTGTCACCAGAAGACACAACAGAATCAGTTCAGCCTTCAGCTACATGTGTGGCCACTTCTTTCGCCGTGATGAATGCCGCTCTCATTTCAGGAATGTGCACTCTGACATACAGGCCTCTCTCAGCGGCTGGTTCCAACAGCGCTGTCCCTTAGCATACCTCGGCTGTACTTTCACCAAGACAAGGTTTCACCCTGCAGGTCATCAGGCTACAATCAAATATTGTCAAGATGTCAGCGCCTTTGTCCTCCAGCCAGAAGTGCCTTCACTGCTCTGTCAAGGAGGGAAAACCTCGAGCTCTCAGAGAAATGGTGCACATAATCTGGATCCCCTGAGCAGCCTGCCCCTGGAGATCCTTCAGTACATTGCTACTTACCTTGACAGTTTCACATTATCTCAGCTGTCCCAAGCCTCCCGTCTGATGAGAGAAGTGTGTGTCGCATTGTTGCAGGAGAGAGGGATGGTATCCCTCAAGTGGGAGAAAAAGAAATATTCCCATGGGGGAAGTTCCTGGAAATGTCAAAAGAAAGCAAGTATCCTTAATATATACATGACTGAATCAATTCTGTCAACTAAACTACAGAGAATTATAACATTATTATATTTATTTGACTGATTGAGTGCTAACATTCCATCTTATATATTATTTTGATCACAACCTTGTGCACAGTGAAGGGAAAGTTTAAACAAGGCCAAACTTCTGTATCAGTTTACCTTTAGTGTCTGGCACCATTCTGTTTACTGTCATTGGAAAATGTCAGTCATTCGTACAGCATGACAGCTGTTGCATTGTAAACACTCTCCAGGCTCTCCGTAGTTCTTTCTAACAATATTACAAACTCAATCACAGCCATGTTGGCAACAGTTAATGGGTTCCTACTAAAGCAGCCACCAGAGATTTGTTACGTTTTTCTGTGTCCTTATTAAACAGCTTCTATTGGGGTCAGGCACCATGAGGAAGTGTTTGGGAAAAGAACATTTTGTTGTCCAAGCAATAGTCTAGAAACAAGACCTAAACTATAATTTAGTTTAGTTTGTTGGTTGCAATGTGCTGATTTTGTTCCACAGTTTAAAATGTATTTTAAAAATCAACTATATATGCTAACTGGGTGGTAGCTTCCATAATTTATATTATAATTTATAATATTATATAATAAATAATTTAAATAATGTTTCTGTATTTGATTGTTGACTGTATAAAGATTCAGGAAAAAATACAGAGTGAGGGGGCTTCAACCCAGGGATGCTTTGTTTAGATAAGAACACTAAGCCATACCTTAGACCCCATTACTCAGTCTGCTTGGCGACAAGGATGCCTAGTGGTCTGAGCCTCGAGGACGATCTCAGCTGCCTTGATTTTTGGAGATTATCCAAATCCTGTCTGGAATTATGAGCGCTGTTACTATATAACGATGACATTTTAAGTGATTCAGACTCCTGACCACTGCGCTATGGCTATTTAAATTCATCATCTTGCTGTAGTGCCATCAAATGGGCAGGGTTACTTAAGGTAGATGAGGTCATTAACTAAACTACAAGAATTTGGCAACTAGGAAGGCATAGGAGAAAATAATAAACAAATTAAAATCTTTTGTCGGCTCATACAAATATTTTATGTATTAAAACTTGGTGAAAATAGGATGAAAGAAAAATATGTAAAATGGCAGACAATTTCTTTAGGCAGGTGGAAACCTTTCAATAGTTTTTTCACAGTGATTAACCAAAGCCTAAATGTAGAGTAGATTACCACATAGCACATAGTTATGCTAAACTAACTAACTAACTATCGTTTGGCTAAGTTTCCATCAATTCTTTTAAAAATCTGTTCAGTATTGTCATTTTTCAGATATCCCACTGACAAACAATCCTACATATGTGTTGATAAATATAACCTCTCTGCTGGAGGTAATAAAAGATATGAATGCATACGTGTGTATTTTTATATTTACACTCTCAGTACTGCAGTGATCATGAGACAAAGAGCATGCCGATGATATCAGTGATGTAGAATGACATGAGGCCTCACAGCCAGTAAACACAGTGCTACCATAACAAGTTAGAAGTGATCATTCATGGAAACAAGATGCTGATAAGACTTGGAAGGCAACAGCTGGGTATTTGCTCCTCAATGAAGGGCATTTGTAGTGGATAGATACAGAAATAACGTTACGTCCTGTCATGTGATAAAAATACTGATCGATACTTGACAGAAGCCTCCTACACCAACTCCAGCTCTGTCTGTGTTTTACAGGTTTGGGAGTTCAGCTCTGTGTTTTCTTCTGTGGACAAATGGAGCTTCAGCAACACTCCTTCCATGTCAGATCACTTGAAAACCTGCTCCTTCTACGAGAGAGAGGAGCACACTGAGCCAGTGGCTTTAGCCTGCCTGGAAGAGGTCAGAGACAAACATGGAGAAGTAAAGCATAAAAGATAATGCTCATAGTCCCAGAGCTCAGTGGGCGGACCACAACAAGAGCGATGCCGCGTTTAGAATCCCTCACATGCAAAATGTATGCTCTGCATATACAGCTACTGTATAGGAGGAACAAAAAGGGATTTAGAGCCGCTGTGTGCTAAAGCCCTGCAGACATATACTATAGACTACCTTTGAAGAATTCACGTGGGCATAAATTGCAATTTCTATAGGTTTTGATGTGATATACTTTAACTATTTTCTTGGAATGTCTCCTCAAAGCTGTAATGGGCAAATGCTTAAAGATGGATCTATTTATGCAGTGTTTTTAAGAGTTGATTGAAACTTAAATAATCCCTATAAGGACACTAAATGCACACCTGTATTTGTATGGTGTTTAAGAGGATTTCTCATTTTCTGGGATATCAGATCATTTGCCTTTGTTTATCTAAGCTGACTAGTTTTTTTGATCCATCTCATTTCATTCTTGTGGTGAAAGGCAATTTGTCTAAGAAACTAGGGCAGTTGGTGTTGTTGATTGTTTTCAACATGACAAGACTGACATCTACTGGGGAGGAACTGAAGTACCTCATCTGTGTGGAGTCGTGACATATCTTGCATACACACACGCACACACACTAACACAAGTTTGGTATTTGAATGCTGAGCACAATATCACATGTCCTATGTGTCATATTTGATAAGGCACAGCAGCACATGTTACTGATGATGACAACTTTGTTTCTAATTTAGACTTCTAGGTCTTTAAAATGAGAGATTGTCTACGTGTGTGTACTGTATAATAAATCTGACTTGCAGTTGGCCTCATTTATTTGACAGCATCATAGTCATAGGAATAAAAAGGTCTTTAAAAGCTTGTTTTTATCAACCACAGACTTTACATAACAGAAAAGGTGTACAAGTAACAAGTAGTCATTAACTACAGCATCTCAGACACTTCAGGGTTTCGTAGTTTGTTGATCACCTCCGATAGCATTTTGTTGCACAGGGCTGCATACGGATTGAGAGCCACAGCCTGTTGTCGAGCAAATTCACTTCCAAGAGCAGCTGCTTTCTCAAAATCTGCTCTGGCTTCATCAACCTGGCATGCTAATCTACGTAAAAGGCCTCTTTGCACCAGTGATTGGCAGGCAGTTCGTCCAGTGCCGCCGCTCAGCGAGATGGCTCGGTCCAAGTCCCCCAGTGCTCCTGAAAGGAGAGAAGAGCACTGTGAGGCACACACATGTCTTGAAAGTTTCCAATTTGTAATGTGTTACAGGCTACTCAAGCTGGGTCTCTGCAATATTCTGAAATATACAGTATCTTATATAAAGAATAATAGTCATAGCTAAAATTTCTTTGAATTAGTTTGGCACCAAGTATTGTAGAATTACAGTCAAATACAAAAAAAGTATTTACAGTAATTATCGTACTAATATTATCATACTAAATTGACTATAACCTTTCAATCTGATGTTTTTCATTTATCCAAAAAAATACAGCAATACAACAAAGTGTTAAACAATGGCATTTTCAGATGAATATAGTACTAAAGTAATATTTTTATATTCTTTAATGCAGCAGTGATTCAGCCAATGCGCAGTTCATTTCACATGTTCTGTATATTATTTTAATTAGAAGTGTAGGTGTTTTGTTCAGCATATTCAGAAGATCTTGTTAGTCAGCATGAACAACAACTGGCACCACGTTACACACTAATTGAAAAGCACCTCCCTTAGATAGAATCTCCAATTTTAGAAAAAAAAGATGCATGTAAAAGGATTACAGTAGTGAGTACATGGTGTGATTGACAAAGTGATCATTTGCAAGTAAATTTAAAAACACCACAGCTGTACTCACATGTGCCAAAGATGTTTGATATAGAGCTGCAAATGGTAATCAATTATTTGGCAACCAATACATTACTCTGCAACTATTTTGATAAACGATGATTGGTTTCAGTCATAAAACAACAACATTTCTGATTCCAGCTTCTTAAATGTGAATATTTTCTAGTTTCTTTACTCCTCTGTGGCAGTAAACTGAATATATTTGAGTTGTGGAAATTTGAGGATGTCATCTTGGGCTTTGGGAAACACTGATCCACAATGGATTGGCAAACAACCAATGGATTAATCCATAAAATAACTAATAGATTACTTTATAATGACAATAATTGTTGGTTGCAGCCCTAGTTAATAACCTTATGAATAAAAATGACAAGGGTTATAACAAACACATTGGCTATAACTTATTACATTTGTCAATATTGTAAAGACAATGTTACTAATGCACTGAATGTACAAAATACAAGGGACACAAGGAATCCCTTTAGACGATTCAGATATGACTTGCACAAAATCCCTGTAATTCTGTACATTCAATATGTAATTCTATACAACCATGCCCTCCTGTGAAAGACAGCACACACAACAAACCTAACACAAGACAAACTCAGAGTCTCTACAGTAACATTGTTGACAAAGCATTAGATAGACAAAGCTCTGATATGATGTCATGCTGGCCCGAGACTCAACCGTCTCATATGTTGGCACACTGCGGTGTATATGGAAAGGGTTACTATTGAGTCTGTGGCATGTACCTGCTGTGTTCCCCTGTAGCCGCAGGGCCTGTGCCCGGTTGTTATAGGCTGAGGCTCGCTGAGGCAGGATCTGGATTGCCTGGCTAAACAGTTGAAGTGCAGCTTGCAAATCCCCAGCCTCTGCTGCCGAGACACCCTGCATCTCCAACTCTTTCACTCGCTTCAGCAACTCTGTGTCAAAGCCACTGTCTGGCAGGGGGAGATAAATAGGTTGAAAAAGCACTCAAACTCAATTGACAGGTACCATAGCCAGGAAAACACAGTAATGTCACCCAGTACTCAATTTTATTTTTTTAGTCCTGGAATGGAATGTGTAAAAATGTTTGATACGCTATGAAATGTAAAAAGCTGTGATATGATATGTAGAGACACATCAAGTCAGAAGCTCATGCTCACCATCATCAATTAATTCCTCCTCTTGGTTCAGACCAGGGATATCTCCAAAGGGGATGGTGGGGTGGAATATAGCCTGGAGTACAGCTCGGTCATGTGCTGAGGCCATCTTACGGTTTTCTGTAAAGAAAGCAAAGACAGAAAGCATGACAAATAAATTACAACTGGGTGGAGAATTCTTCCTGCCCTTACTTCAGCCATTTCCACCAGCCAATCAAAAAAGGGGGCGGAAGCGGAGGTGGACTTTGAGATTTGCCTGCACTTAGCACATCTGTATTTGGTTAAGTCGAAAAATGCAGGCCAACACGCTGCAGAGCTGCTGGTATAACAGAAAATGCCTACCATTTTCCAGAAATATACTATCTGATGATTCTACTTAGCGTAAAGTGATGAAAACGTTTTAGTATTATTTCCTAACCTCATAAGAATTGTAGTTAAACAAATACTTTGTTTAAAAAATGAGATGCTCAGATTTTCCTGTGCAGTACATATCCATTTAAGCAGAAAATATGGACAGAAAACTTTCAGTTTATCAGAAACATGTAAACACAAGTAAACATTTATGTGAAAACCAGTGACTGTAGGTTAAACAAGCAACTCTCTAAGAGTGTGTAAGCAAAGAGAACCAGGACCACAAATTATCTGGCTGATTTGAGGTTACAATGTGATAAAGTTACACAATTGGTGCATCAAATGTTGGGAGTTTCCCCATTGGCCATTACCTGTTTTTTTTTTCTGCTAGATCCACCATTTGAGAACCCTGTCACCTAATGGATGAAATATAGATTTTGACTTGAAGTGTTATCTGTATTCTGTTTAGACAACATAGTTTAGTTGTTTATGATCATCTAGAGCTAGTGTTTAAAAGTAAAGTAGTTCATTTTGTCAGGTAGGAAATATCAATATAGACTACTAACTCCTATAAATGTGGTTAAAATTAAAGTAGGTCATTTTGTCAGGTAGGAAATGTATATTAGAATGGTCTGCCTCCTCGATAAATGTAGTTAAAATGAAGGTAGCTCATTCTGTCAGACAGGAAATCTCTATCAGAATGGCCTACCTCCTCTATAGAGGTATTACAAGGAGGGTAACTCATTCTGTCAGGAAGGAAATGTCAATCAAAATGGTCTACCTCCTCCATAAATGTGGTTAAAAGGAGGGTAGCTCATTCTCAGGTAAATGTCTATCAGAATGGACTACTTACTCTATTTATGTAATAAAAAGTATGGTAGGTCATTCAGTCAGGAAGTGAATATCTATCAGAATGCACTACTTCCTCTTGTAAATTAGTTAAAAATAGGGTAAGTCATTCTGTCAGGTACGAAATATCTATAAGAATGCCTCTACTTCCTCTATTAATGTAATTAAAACTAGGGTAGCTCATTTTGTCAGGTAGGAAATGTCTATCAGAATGGACCAATTACTCTATACATGTAATTAAAAGTATGTTAGCTCATTCCGTCAGGTACGAAATATCTATCAGAATGTATTACTTCATCCATAAATGTAGGTAAAAGTAGGAAAGCTAATTATGATGGGTAGGAAATATCTATCAGAATGGACTACTTTCTAATAAATGTGGTTAAAAGTAGGGTAGCTCATTATGACAGGTAGGAAATATCAATTAGAATATGAGATCGTATTCTGAACAAGCCGCCATGACAGTCTGTCTTTGAATTTCCGGAGAAACAAGACCCACGTGGCGCGTTCATCCAATCAGCTGCTGGTTTTCATTTTTGGGCAACAATACAGATTAGCGCCGCATGCTGTTATGGAGACGTATTACGTCTCGTCGCTTTGGTGTGTTCCGAAGCACTTTTTTGACCAATTTGGGTAGACTGACAGCCCAACTGCCTTTTCTGCCGATGTTTGGCCTTCGGCTCTGTGTGTCTGGGCTTTAACAGTTCAGCTTGTTTGCTCTCTAACGGCTGCCTGGTGTTTGTCCTCTTCTACCCCCACACCCGGTGATCTCTTTCATCTCTGTCCACACCTCCCTCATATTGTTCTGTTGCAGACTGGCCCTTCAGCTTCCTCCTGTAGGAGTTTTTACACTCCCTCAGTAAATGCCGCAGTTTGGGCTGTACTTCCCTCAGCTCCTGTCTGTCCCATGACCTGAAAGCTTTCTTCTTCTCATTAAGAAGGACTTTCAGGTCACTGGTGAGCCATTGCATCCTTGGCATTTGCATACAGGAGGTCCAGAGTTTTATTGTCTCTTGTGGGGCAGTTAATATATTGTTGAAACTCCGGGAGGGAGGAAAATCCCCAATGATAACCATGAAGGCATTGGGCTGCTGCGTCGGACGTTGTGAGACAGTGGTTTGAATGACGTCGGCAGCTGCCTCCGCATCAACAGATGGTGGAATGTAAACAGCGATCTCTATGGCGGACGTAAACTCCCCCGGTAAATACATGGATTTCTCGGCAACGTCATCACTGCTTGCACACGCAACCGGGAGGCAGAAAGAAGACGTGTTTCGTGTAGCTAGTAGTAGTAGCATAGTGGAAGTCAAGATGCCAAGGAGTTGTTGCGTGGTTAATTGTACAAACAGAGCCAGTGATGGGTGCCTGATGTTTAACATACTTAGGGGGAAGCAAGCTTTTGCCAAAAACCGACGGAGGTTATGGCTTCAAGCCATAAGAAGGGCAGATTGGGGTCAGAGTCGCGTTTTTTTGCTAACGTTAGCGCAACAGCGTTAGCCTAGCCTGCTAGGTAAATATTACAACTGCCTTTGGAGTTTCTTATATCTGCATCCACGTTGTCAACATAAGTTAGTGCTCCTTTTGTACCATCATTTTATTGAATGAAATATTAAGCTTCGCTCCTACGAGATGGGTGGGTTTTTGTTACATTACACACAAAGCTAACTGGCTATAGTTAGCCTGTACGTATGCTAGCGGACATTAGCTAACATTGCCGAGACAGCAGCAGTAGAGTTTCGGCGAGCTAACCACAACAGTCGCCCACAATCAACCTCTGCTGCTAAAAACAGTCAACCTGCAGTGATTGTTTTAAATGGAGACACACATATCGTACCTTTTCCTGGAAATCCTGGCCATTATTTTAAAGCATTTTAGGCTATTACATTAGCCTAAAATGATAATTATAGCTATACATATATATCACAGTAACACTGAAAAATTAAAGACGGACAAACAGATCTAACTAAAATCACGTTTTATTTATATACAAACAATAAGGAAAGCTTCAATAGCCTACTTAAAGGAATGCGCCGCCGTTTGTTGAAATAGGGTTATTCACCGTCTCCTCTATATTTATATAGGTGGGCAAACGCATTTTTTGTCTCACTGCATGCATTGCCTTAGTCCGGCAGCCCCTAGCTAGCTGAGCTTAGCGTAGTGAATGGAATCTTTTGTTTCCGTTAGCATGTCATGAGTAAAAGTGACCCAACAACAACAAAAACAAAACCTAATTACTTCTTGTGGCCTGCCAAATAGCAATGCAGATTAAGACTAGACGATTTCCTAGGCTAGGATATTGATTTGGGACTCTATTCGGTGGAAGCACAGCCGAAGCACTGCTACTCGGGCACATAAAATACACATACACATCAGGAGCTGCTGCAACAGGCTACCGCACAACACAGCGCCATCTTGCACTGTAAATAAATGTATTTTAAGGTAGAGTAGCTCCTTCTCTCAGGTGGGGAATTTCCATCAGAATGGACTACTTCCTCTATAAATGTAGTTAAAGTTAGAGTAGTTAAAGTGAGGTAGTTCAATATAACAGGTGGGAAATTTCCATCAGAATGGAGTATTTCCTCTATAAAGTCGTTAAAAGTAGGGTAGCTCATTATGACAGGTAGAAAATATCTATCAGAATGGACTACTTCCTCTCTAAATGTAGTTAAAAGTAGGGTGGCTTATTCTGTCAGGTAGGAAATATCTATCAGAATGGATTACTTCCTCTATTATGTAATTAAAGTGAGGTAGTTCATTATAGCAGGTGGGGAATATCCATCAGAATGGACTACTTCCTCTATAATGTGGTTAAAAGTAGAGTAGCTCATTATGACAGGTAGGAAATATCTATCAGAATGGATTACTTCCTCTATAAATGTAGTCAACATAGAGTTGCTGTTATGGTTGGGACCAGCTGGCTGTGAGTTTCTGTCTATTTTTCTCTGCTGTTAGTATTTTTTGTTGCTCTGCCTCTCTCTCCTTGTGTCTCTTTTGCTTTCCCTCCTCCCCTACTGCCTACTCCCTGCTTTCCTCCTCCCCTCCTGCCTACTGCTGACCAGCTGACTACACACACCTGCTGCCAATCACCCATCACTGCTCTCCCGCCGCTCACACCTGCCAGCAATCTACAATCAAGCACAGTACTTCAACCCCGGCCCAACGGATCATCTCCGCTCAATTGTTGCCTCATCTTCTCTGGTGACACTCCATGTCCTCCGCGGCTTCCCAGCCCCGGTTTCCCCGCGTCTCCCTGAGCTCCCTGGTCGTCCTAGATTTTTCCCTTGAGCCCCTGCCATCCTAGTTTCTTCTCCTGCGTTCCTCACCATCCTAGGTTTTCCCTTTTTGTCCCTCACCTTCCTAGTTTTTTCTCCCGTACTCCTCCCTCCTTGTTTGATTTAATAAAGTCTTTGTTCACCTTTGGAGCATTGCATTTGAGTCCGTTCTGTCCATCGTAACAGTTGTTAGGAAATATCCATCAGAATGCACTACTCCATCCATAAATGTGGTTAAAAGTAGAGTAACTTATTCTGTCAGGAAGGAATTATGTATCATAAGGGACAACTTCCTCTATAAATGTAGTTAGAGTGGCTCCTTCTCCCAGGTGGGGAATATCCATCAAAATGGACTACTTCCTCTATAAAAAGGTGGTTAGAAGTAGGTTAGCTAATTCTGTCAGGTAGTAAACAACTATCAGAATGCACTTCTTCATTCATTAATGTAGTTATTAGTAGGGTAGCTCATTATGAAAGGTATAAAATAGATAGAAATAAATAGATTACTTCCAATATAAATGTAGCCAAAGGTAGAGTAGATCTTGCTGTCATGTGGGAATTATCCATCAGAATGGACTACTTCCTCTATAAATATGGTTAAAAGTAGTGTAGCTCATTTTGTCAGGTGGGAAATATATATCAGAATGCATTACTTCATCCAACAATGTAGTTAAAAGTAGGGTAGCTCATTATGACAGGTGGGAAATATATATAACAATGCACTACTTTAGCCATATTATTGTAGCTCATTATGTCAGGTGGGAAATATCTATCAGAATGGATTACTTCCTCTATAACTGTGGTTAAAAGTAGGGAAGCTCATAATGACAGTTAGGAAATATATATGAGAATGGACTACTTCCTCTATGAATGTAGTTAAAGGTAGAGAATCTCATTCTGTCAGGTGGGAAATATCCCATCAGAATGGACTACTTCCTTTATAAATGTGGTTAAAAGTAGGGTAGTTCATTCTGTAAGATGGGAAATATATATCAGAGTGCCTTACTCTATAAATGTGGTTAGAAGTAGAGTAGCTCATTCTGTCAGGTGCAAAATATCTATCAGTTTGTACGTCTTCCTCTATAAATGTAGTTTAAAGGTGCTCTAAGTGATGTGACGCGTTTTTTAGAGTACAACATTTTTCACCTTTCCCAGAAGCCCCAATATGAAAACGAAAAAATTAGCTATTTGCGTGATCACTGATAGAGGTAGAGATGGAGCCGGAACTGGCACAACAAAGCCAGGGCAGGAATGCGTTTCTATCTTGGAAATTCAAACAGCATATATTATTCCCCCAAGTTATGACATCAGTCAATATGCCATTCTTTTCACCAAACCAAAGTATTCTCATTCCACAGAAAGAAATATACAAATCTAACTAAAATCATTGGTTCTGTGATGATTTAACTACTATTTGGCGATCAACAGGCTCAGAACTTCAATAGAATTTTAGACTACTCTCAAAATTCGGAAAAACATTCTGGATATTTAGCATCATGGCACACTTACACACACACATGATCTTAGTAATTTGAATGAGTTTGGAACAACCAACCAACGGTTACCAACGGACTTCAAAGCTGCTCATCATTGTCTGTGGTAAGTGACAGTGACTTTAGTGAATACCGGTAGGTTTGCCCCAGCGTTTTAGGAAAAGAATGGTAATATGGATATAGTAATGGTAATTAACTGAAAGGACCACGCCAGTCTTCAAACATGGATAACACCAAACACCACGAGGATAAGGACAGCCAAGGTGCAAAGGAGGCAGAAGGTGTAAAAAAATAACAGATGTCATCAACAACCAGATGATCAATCCTTTCACATATGAAGAACAGGAGCTGATCAACATTTCAACAGGCCACAAAGTCACATCTGCTGACTTGACTTGCGCTCGTGAAAAAGGATTGGAGGCACTGGCTGCAGCAAGAAGAACAGACAGTGAGAAAGTAGCCTAAATTAAACTTTCAACCTTCACAGCAAAGACAAAGAAGTCAATGTCCATGGCATTCAAAACCAAAAAGGTCTATGAGGAGGAGAGTGCAGTTGTGTCGAACCTGTACTTTGTTCAGGACTTAGAGGAAGACAGGAAGTGTTTGGCCCTGAATGGACAAGTTGCCCAGCCTCCCTGTTTGAGCCAGACCCGTCCCTTGACCAAAGTCAAATCAAGACAGCCCTTGGCAGCTCATGGGGGGGAAGTGCACAATGCCGCCGTCTGACAAGCCTGTTGTAATGGTAGTAGATACCATGGCGTTCATTCAACGTTACCAACCTCTTTGGAGCAGCACCTTCCATGAACTGCAAGGAAAATACCTGAGGCAGCTCCTTGGAATTCTCCCAGACAAGTGTGACTGCATCCACTTTGTAGGTGATCGATATGATGTCTCCCCTGCTGAAAGTCTGAAAGGTGAGGAACGAGAGAAGAGGATGAAGACCTGCCCCAGCAAAATGGAGTACAAGCCACATGATACTCTCCCTATACCTGAATGGAAAGGCTTCATTCACAATCCACTGAATAAAGCCAATCTGTCTGACCTACATGGGGGAAGCATGGGCAGCTCAGAACAAGTAACTTCCTGCAGGATATTATTATTATTAGAATTATTATTCTTGGTGGAATCTTTTGGGATCCTGGTCGCATTGTGCTCTTGTCAGTGGATTGTCAGGTTGAACTTCCAGAACTTTCCTGTGAGAAACATCAGGAGGCAGATACCAGAATGTTTGCTCACATTGCATACTCAGTACAAATCAAATTCTGCACCACAAACGGGCTGTAGTGGTTGCGACTGACACAGATGTGAACATGATGTGCATGTGACCCTGAGGAAAGCCTGGATGTTCAGGAAGAGGTTATAACAGCAGCACGGTGGTGTCACTCTATGACAGGAGTGACTTTGGTGGTACTCTAGATGCCCATCTCTTTGTGAGCATCAAAAGAGACATGCGTTGCCTTCCACCAACTGAAGATGCCTTCCTATTACACCTTCGCCGAGCCCTGCATCAGTTGGCTGTGTGTAAGCGGGCACACATGGTTCAGCCAACCTACCCAGCTGTCACTGATTTTGGGAGACAACTTGTCAATGGCAAACTGGTGGCAACCATGATGCTGAAAGATACAAAACCTTCTGAACTCAAACACAGCAAATACTGCCGCTGCAAGAAAAGCATGTGTGCTCCTGTGCAAGAGCCAATGTGAAGTGTGGCATTGCATGTCTCTGCACCGGGGACCCCAACAGATGTTCAAGCATTGAACTTGCGCTTGAAGACAGGGACACGTAAGTAGGCCGCGTGTGTGTGTGTGTGTGTGTGTGTGTGTGTGCGCGCATCTTTTATCGCGCTGCTGTATAACCCACCCTGCCGGTCTTGTTTGCTGTCTCCTCAGGTGGTGAGGGTGAAGGTCTGTCCCCAGAGCAGTATCTGCAGTGTGCCACCCTCCTGATTATCCCACCTGTAAGGGACCTGCTCCTAGTTGATTAAGTTATGTTAAATTATTTTGTTCTGTTAAAGTTGTAATAGAATAATGAAAGTAAGTAATTTTGCTGTATTATATTTCTTGTGTGACACATTTCCATTGGGATAACAGGGTTATGTTGAAATTAAAAAGATGCCTAGGCCATGATGTTTAATAATGTGGACATTAACAACCATGTTAAATATCCAGTATGTCTTTCGGAATTTTGAGAGTAGCCTAAAATTCTATTGATCGCCAGCTAGTATTGAAATCATCCCTGATCCATTGATTTTGGCTGGATTTTGATTGCCGTTGAAGTAAAGATAATTTTTTTGCATTAAATTGATGCAGATTGACAGCCTACCAATCCACTGAGGATTTGAAGAAAAAAATTATTTTTCATATTTTTCTGATAAAAAATAAAAGGTGCATACACTAAAATGGCCACAATTTTGTTTTGAAATATTTCCGGCAGAGCACACCCTCCAATTATTGGTTCTAAGGGTCAAAGTTAACAGAAAAAAACAAATAAAAAGTATGGCAGGTTCAACTCATTTTTTTGACTTTGTCTCCCCAACTATCACACCAGGGCAAGATTATTTAGGCATTATTGTTTGCAACATAGACACTACTCAAGAGTCAGTCCTCTGCCATGTCTGTACAGTGATTGCATTTGTACTTTTCAGTCATTTAATACATTGAAAACCCACGTGTCACGGTGCCATGTTGACACATAGCACTGAGAGAGCACATGCAACATATAAACTGTTTACATGTCCCCTATGTGACTTTAAACAGCCATTTTTGAGGCAACAGTATTTGGTCATTTAAGGAGTCATCTAAAAAGTCATAAGATGGTAACCCTTTCAAGAACTGTAAATACACAACAAATGTGGAACAAAAGTAGCCACATTGGAGGTAGCGCAGACTTTGATGTGCCCCTGTCATACCTACTGCTGAAAGTGTTGATGAAGACCCTTCTCAGTGTGAGAGCACAGACATATTTTATATTTCTGAGATGGACAGTCAATGTGACACTGAAAGTTTAAAGGTGCTGTTGCACCATAATTTGGCATCATTATTCCTAAAGATGCAGACTGTTCTTCGTTCTATGTATCTGACATGGCATCTCAGGAAATAGTGGAGCAATACAATTAAAGAAGTCTTACGGAGCCATGACATTAATGCAAGTGAAAGTACTTTGGATGAGGTAGTCAGCGCTGTTATGGACAATAACATTCTTGTCAGTGCCACAGCCAAAGTTGAAATGTTATCTTCAAACAAGAGAAGGAGAGCCTTTGTTGAGATAAATTACCCTGTGGTAATGCCTGTCGAGTATGTGGTAAAACATGGGCACACAGCAGTACACATTCCCATTCTTGAAATGATCCAGAAAATGTTCAGTCACACTGACATTTTGGACAAAATTTAGGAGACAAAGATTGCAGAAAAGGGTCATTATGAGAGCCACCAAGATGGCTCATACTCCAAAGACAATGAACTATTGTCTTCTTCATTTTGTACATTGTTGATCTTGAAATAGCTAATCCACTTGGCACATCGATGAAAATTCATAAGCTATGTTCTGTCTACTGATTAGTTGCTGACCCCAGTAAATACAGATCAGCCTTGCATGTGATACAGGTGGGAGCATTGTGTAAAGTGTCAGACATTAAGGAGTTTGGATATGAACGAGCACTTGGTCCTCTGTTACGAGACATCCATACTCTTGAACAAGATGATGTGTTGATTGAGTCCATTGGTAAGCTAGTAATCATGTGTGGTCTCCGATAACCTTGCAGCCTATGCATTAGCAGGTTTCACACAGTGTTTCAGAGCCACTAGAGGCGAAGTTCAGTCTCACGATGTTGGAGGTGGAACATTTTGTCTTGGGTGGCGGCTACGGCGAGTCACAGATTCATAGTTTCATCTGTCAGGGCTCCAGACTGCATTTTGCGACCATTTTTTGAGACTTTGCGAGTAATTTTTAAAACTAGTTGCCCATGTTGAAAAGGAGGAGAGAGCAAGTCTGCCACAGGTGGCCAACGTGTGTGAAAGGGGGAGGGTCCATGAGTAACTGCGTGGTTAATGTTGTTTCGTTTCATTGCACTCATCATCTGCACATTGTTGCACAGTGCTGTTGTTACCATGTTTCCGTGAAAATCATGAGTTTAGAGTCCATAATACATTTACATTAAATAAAAATGAAATAAACACTTATTGGTGGCTATTGTCAAAGGAAAATTATACGTTTTTTTCTTTGGGCTCTGTTTTTGTAAAGGGTCTTTGTTGAGCTTTTAAAAACAAGGCTGTATGAAGGCCTACATTATGCTATAAGTTAATTCTATTTCACTTCTTACAGTAGGTTTTTATATAGTTTTTTTTTCTGCGACAAGGCAAATCAAAGTGCTTAACATAAAACACTGTTTTTATTATTTGTATTTTTATTGTATAAATTCTCACGTACGTCTGATAACATAACTTACTGGAACAAAACTGTTGTTGCTGGTGACAAAACCACAAATTAAATGTACATTGAAGCGATACTGGCGTAAAAGACCAGCTTATTGCTGTCCGATTCTCTGATATAAATGCCTGCATTGCATTGTGGGATATCGGCTGTGAATACACGCAGCTCAGCCCATATTGTAGTGATCTGTCTCACAGCATACTGTAATATTTCACTGGTAATAAGACCGAAGTAATATTATGATAACATTTAAATAAATGTAGATGTAGCATTGAACATTTTTGTTTTAAAATTATCAATAATCAAAGCAATCCAGCTTCCCTGGCAATAAGACTGAAATAATAACATTAAAAGAAATACATATAAAATATAAATAAGATCTCGTGAATAAATGTTGATTAAAACAGCGGTTATAGGGCTATAAATACTAATAATTGCAAAGCTGTATACAGCTTCTCTGCTGCAGCCCGACTGGCAGAAAGAATCGTGCTGTGATCACGAAAGATGCTTCCCATTGAAATACATTAGTTTAAAAAACGTGTTTACCATCACGAAAAAAAAATGAGATAAACGTGTCCGTGTACATGAATCAATAGATTAAATTAAATGAATATTTCATGAACTGCCGTGAGACTGGGTTGGATTAGCAACATGTGGCTACTGTCAGGTTTTCCTGGACTCTGTTTGTTTTCACCATCATCTCTGTCTTCACCTGTTTAGTTAATTAGTTCAGTGTCATCACCTGTGTCTAGTTTTCTTAATCATCTTCACCTGTTCTGTTCTCATCACCATCGGTGTATTTAAGTTCCTGTTTCTCACTCCTCAGTTGTCCGTCAATGTTTGAGTAGTGCACTCACTGTTTCGAGTTTGGATATTGCCTTTTTTGAATAAACCTTTTGAGTATTTTGTAGTGATGGCAAACTGAAGCTTTCTGAACCAGTGAAGCTTTCAATCCAATTGTATCGAAAAAAGGTTCAATACTCGAAGCTTCAGTACTCTATGAGGACATCTAGTGGTGAAAGGAAGAATAGCATTGTGTCACCAACTGTTTCACAGATGCTCCTGGGACCCGTTGTTATGTCCCAGTGTATTGTTTGTTAATTGTCTAAATAAAAATATTAGATCACAACAAAAATAAAAGTTTCACAGATATTAGGCATGAATGTCTGTGAGTCAAAGATGAGTACATTGTGTGTATGAATTCATGGATAAATAAATAATGACAAATAACTTATCCTATTTGTGACCATGCATACATGAAAATGTCATTGCCTTCTCCACAAAATAAAACTATAAAGTTAGGATTATGGTGTGAACGTTTTTTGTGTTAGAAAACAAATACATCAATTTTGGAGGGAAATTAATGTAGGACACATTGCACATTGTAAACACGTTTCTGTGATTATATTGAGTAGCCTACGTAACCTAGAGCAACATTGTCTCCTCAGCCAAATAGGTGAGATAGGCAGTGCAGAAGGCATAGGCTATATGGGCAATCTAACAGTGTGACATGTAGTCTATTGCCAGTGTGGGGGTTCATAGAAATAGTGTGAGTCAGTTGATTGGGGAAGTGCTTTGACAGTGACAAGGACATACTTTGGGACAGAAAAAGTGCTTGTGACAGTTAACAAACAGTGATGATGCTTATGGACAATAACAATGCTTGTGGACAGGTCAGGGGGTTATTGTTGTGATTGGTGACGTGTTTGTGGGAAAAGGAATTAAAAATCATTTTTATTCAGAAAGAGAATCGTTTCCACAGTTCCAGGGCTGAGTCTATTTCGTTTCTTGCTGACGACGTCACCAGCCTTGGAAAATACCCGCTCACATGGCACAGAGGAGGCAGGTGTGCAGAGAATGTTACGTGCCAGCACGTACAAGTGAGGGTATACATGTTTGTGCTGTGCCCAAAACTGAAGTGGATCTTCTGAGCGTTGTATGTTGGGCTCACTGAGGTACCTCTGCACCTCCACAGTGGCATTTGCAGTGGCACTTTTCACCTTCCTGGTCTCTGACACATGTAGGTCCAGTAAATCCCATAGGCCAGTTCCTGTATAGTGACAAAAACAATGCATTAAGCAACAGAAATACTATATAAACATGACAATATTGACTATAGATTCATACCTGAGGATTCAGCAGGCTCTTGTGCTGCTGGGTCAGGTGGAGTACTGCTGTCTTTGAAAAGGAATGAACATTCAGCTGTGAGCCTTCTGATGGCATTCTGAGAATTTCCTGGGTTGCAAAATCCCACTGCTTTGAATCGTGGATCCAGGAGAGTGGCCAGGGAGTGTTGACTTGCTGTTTCATAGTGACTTAGTCGCTCCATCATGAGCCGCATGAGGTTGGTGCAGAGCTCCTTCGCCATCTCACCATTCACCTCCCGCAGTTTAGTATTAATGGCATGCCTCAGCATTCTCACAAGGGGAACAATTTTGGAGCCAGAGACAGTTTTCTCTGATGACAGCTCCACCATTGCCTCTTTTAGAGGAGACAATGGTCCAAGGCATTCAGCTATGTTATGATATTCTGCTGGAGTCAGGGCCGCCAAATCGGTGGAGAGGGACACCATAGCAGCACTGACCGGTTCCCTCTGCTCATAAAGCCTGGCCATCATTTCATACGTGCTGTTCCAACGTGTTTCCACCTCCTGCACCAGCTTGTGAACAGGTATGCCCATCTGCTGCTGGATGCTGAGGAGTCGCTCTCTGGCAACAGTGCTCGTCCTGAAATAGGCAGCAATCTTCCTGGCCTTGCCCCTTATTTCTTCCAGACCTGGCGTCTGGTCAATGGCTTTCTTCACAAGCAGGTTGATAGCATGGGCAATACAAATGCTGTGTCTGAGTTGCAATATATTTCCACATGCCAACATGTTTGCTGCACCATCAGTCACAAGGCATCTCACCTTTCCCTGAATTCCCCATTCCTCCATGACAGATGTCTTTGTAGCTGCGATGTTGGCTGCCGTATGCCTCTCTGGGAACTTCCCCACCGATAATAATATGGTGGACAATTTGTCATCGGCATTAATGTAATGGCAGGTGATGGCAAGATACGCATCCATATGGATAGATGTCCACATGTCTGAGGTCAGACTCACAGCTGTAGCATTCAGCAATTCATCCTTGGCCTTCTGCCTTTCCTCCACAAACTTGGACTCCACCATGGCTTTCACAGTTTGCCGTGATGGCAGAATATAGGATGGATCCAGAAGGCTCACAAAAGCTCGGAATCCAACATCATCCACAATGCTGAACGGTTGTGAGTCTTTTACGACCATGTGGACAAGTGCCTCATCTATCCGGTCCTTTCTATTTCCTACAAAACAACAAATGTACATTTATAAATGATGCAGTATGACTACATGTCATTAATAAATGCATGCATGTAGGCCTACTGCAATGTGAGAAACACAAACGGTTAAGATGAAAGTAAATAGACACACTACGGAGTTCACACTTGAAAAGGAACAACAGAATCTGAAGACAACCTCACCCTGACTGCTGGATTCAGCTTGTGCAGTGGCAGTGGCACGATCATGCTTGGCACGAAAGTGCCTCAACATGGATGAGGTGTTGTTGTTGTAGGCCAGCTTCTGGTCACATATCAAACACTGAACCTACAAAAAAAATCAAAATAAGTATCCTTAACAGATGTTTTCCAATTATACTATGTGCTTTTCTCATGTTTGGCCATAGTCTGTGATCATTCTTTTAAAAAACAGATCCCGGCCAGTGGCAGAATATGAGCCAATATTAGATGATACATGATAGATGCAACCACACAACATAATTTCTGAACAGGCTACACCAAGCCTACATCCCAAATGGTAGAAAAGACTAGTGCTTGGCGGAATGTATATGAAAGATGTGAATATAAAGAGGTTCCTATTGCCTATAGTCAAATACTATTTCATTGTTAAGCTATAGTTTAGGTTGTAGGTGGTTTAAATATAGACATTTCCATATTATGGAGAGCCGCGTAGCCTAATGCACACCGGCGTATCCCATATGCAATAAAATAACATAGGCTATTGCCAACCTTGTTGGGCGAAATCAAATCAAAGTGTTCCCACATCTCTGACCGGCCTATCTTCGCAACAGGTTCCATATCTAATCCTCGCTAAACTTTCTGAACGCTACTTTCTACTCGCTAGAAACTATTTAATAAACTGTCTACTCGCTATGAATGTACCTGCAATAAACTGTTTACTTGCTATCAATTTACCTGCAATTAACTGTTTACTTGCTATGACTTTACCTGCAATTAACTGTTTACTTGCTATGACTTTACCTGCTTATTAGCTGTTTACTTGCTATGACTTTACCTGCTTATTAACTGTCTACTCGCTATGACTTTACCTGCTATTAACTGTGTACTCGCTATACAGTTACTTGCACAAAACCCTGTATTTGCTACAAAGTTACTTGCACAAAACTCTGTATTGGCTACAAAGTTACTTGCACAAAACTCTGTATTTGCTAAGTAACTTGGACAAAACTGTCTACACGCTATGAACTCACCTCCAATAAACTCTCTACACGCCATTAACTTACCTCCAATAAACTCTCTACATGCTATAAACTTACCTCCAATGAACTCTCTACTCGCTATAAACTTACCTCCAATTAACTCTCTACTCGCTATAAACTTACCTCCAATTAACTCTCTACTCGCTGTAATACTCGCTATAATAATCTCTCTATATTCACTAACTCTGTTGACTCTCCTACTGCAACAACCCACAAATATGCGCCCTGTGTCGCACTTCTTTTAAAGCTTTGAATTCACCTTCGAAGCAGTCACATGGGTGTGTGTGAAACGAAGCTTCGGACGTCACTGGTCACGTGATTATCCCAAAACGAATCAAGCTCCGATACAAAGCTTCATTCCAAATTGGTTCATTTCTTCGATACATGCCTTGAAGCAGGAGGTTCACAAGTAACATCACTAGTATTTTGCATCTTCGCTTGGACCTCCTCTTCATTCCTCCTTAGACGTAACAGCTACAAGCACTAGGTATGCAAAAGCATCATGATAGCTTGTACTGATCTTAAGAAAGTGTGTAGGGAGCACCGATGATCATATTGCAAGATTTTAAACATTGCATTTGAAATTATTCTCATATCTCATATTCTCATTTGAATTGTTTGCAGCAGTGAGATGAACCAGATATTCCTGACACCCCAGTGGCTCTCCTTAACATGGTCAATGCCAGCACTTCAGCAATCCACTTCAACCTTGATAGCATTTCTGTTGTCATTGAAGATGACATTGTTGTGAAGGATCTCCCCCAGTTGGCTGATTGGTTCGTAGTGTTGTTTGGTCTGATTTACGCATTGAATTTAGTATTGGCACTGAAAAATGTTAAACAAAAAAAACTTTGTTCTTGTTTGGGCAGATGTTGGCGCAAACAAGAGCTAACGTTAATGACCGCTAATACCACACGTCAGTTAACATTGGCTAAATTGTGGCTAATGGTAACGTTAGCTAATTTCTCCCGCCCGGGATCAATCAATCTCAATCTGTCCTCTATAATCTAGTCTTTTTTTCATATTCTGTCATCTAGGAGTTTGAGGCCAGTGTTATTGCTGCTGCACAAGACCTCATAAACATGCTAACGCAAAATATTCAGCAGCAACGACCCCCAGCACAGCACAAACACCGAGCATTAGCTACATCAGAAGATGCACAGTGAATCCTCAGAACTGTACTGTGTATGACCACATAATAGACCAGATGTCTTTGTAGGAAAATGTTATGGAGCTGGGAGAAAGTGACTCTGTTTTGGGAGGCAGTTCATGGAAAGAAGTTGTCCATCCCCTGCATAGCTAAGCTACTGGGTATCTGCAAAAGGACTGTGTTTCAGCGGATGTGAGAAGAGGGACTATCAGTTAAGGGATCATACAGCAACCTGACAAATGAGGAGCTGGACAGCCTTGTGCGAACGGCAAGCTATGGGACACCGTGTAAGGTGGGAGCAGGTTTCAGCGTCCATGCACAGGTTGGATTCTGCAGGGATCGTTGAGAGATTTTCAGGCTTGGGCTGTGTCGCTAGAAGTGTATATATTCCGTCAAGGGTCCCCACTCACTGGTCCATGTGGACACAAACTTATCAGGTACTGTACACCTCTCTGTAGAATATGGGTGAGCCATATACATAAATGTTGTCTGTTGTAACAATAATCTTTTTCTGTCTTGTTTTTTTCTGATCTTACAAATAATTTGACGTAACTAACCATCTGAAGAACCTTGTCTCAAATACTAAGACAGTGAAGTTTTTTGTGTCCAGTGATTGCACAGTCCTGTGAAATGAAAGAAATTATGTTTATTAATAAATAAAAATGTTGTGCATCGTCATGTTTCCTGTATTGAATATCATTGCCAAACATAACACTATATGCTACCTTTTAAAAGTGAGGAATAATATCCTGTCTCCTTCATATAGCCCTCAGTTGGTGGCTGTTCTGGACACTGCTCTCTGGGCATCGGGTCATCTGGCTCCATCGCTACATTTATGGCACCGTGTTTTCCTGTGCGATGTTGTGCAGAACCCCACAGGCTAAAACAATGTTGCAGACCGGCGCATAGAGGTCTTCTAAAAGAGCCAGAGCTGCCATTGCTGATACGTGTACAACTAATGACTTCTTCTTCTCCTGTTAAACTGATTATATGCTGCACCGCAAGTCCACACTGACTCGAAAACTTGCGTACACGAGTTCAGACCAGACGTGAGATTTGATCGCAGCCTACGCTCACGTCCAAATTGATAAATGCCAAGCTTTGCGTAGGAATCGGCGTACGCCCGTTGTACGCCTGTTTTAGGTCGTACGCACGTTTCATAAATGAGGGCCAATGAGATGTTTAGAAGATAGATGGCTGCTAAGGAAACAGAAGGGCTTACAGTTTCCCCATTTCTGCAACTTCCCATTGATATGATCAAAATGTTTTCAATTGACTACATGCACCAAGCTTGTTTAGGTGTAATGAGGAAACTGCTGGTGGAATGGGTGAGGGGAAACAGGAAGGTCGGACTGTCTGCTGGACAAGTTCAAGAAGTCAGCAGAAGACTAGCTTGTTTGAGAAAATCTATTCCAAGTTGCTTTACCAGGAAGCCACGGACCGATGGAAGGCTACAGTGCCGACATGCCGACTACAGCAGAAGTCTAATGGTGTATTATGTGTCAAAGACAGCAGAGCTGTATGGCAGGCACTTCATGGTGTATAATGTTCATGCTATGCTCCATTTAACAAATGAAGCAGAAACTTTTGGATGCCTGGATGCATGCAATGCCTTTAGGCTTGAGAACTACTTAGGACAACTGAAACGTCTGGTCCGATCGGGAAGAAGACCACTAATTGAAGTGGCCAAAAGGCTCTCGGAGATTGAACAGTGTCAGAGCCACACCGTTCCAGCACAAAGAAGGAAAATCTCAAGACCAAACAATGCATACATCTTGGAAGGTGACAAAAGCTGTGAGGCGATTGAGGAGAGGAAGCACATGGTTTTGTGCAATGTGTTTGAGAAGGTGGAGCCTCTGTCACCCTGAATCACCGGGTGCTTCAGGGTGAAAAAGAGAGACTGTTTTGTGAAGCTGGTGCCAGCATGTGAACTCACAAGACAGGCTATTATGATTGAGGAACCACAGACCAACATTTGCTTGACAGTTCTGCATAATTTTTAGGAGACATGCAAACAACTTCAACCCCATATCTGTCTATAGCCCAACTATGAACCTTGACAGGGACAACAAGGAGGCGGACAGTCCCCCTCCCCCCCCGTTACTGGTACTGTTACCAGACTGCACATACTGTACATATCTGATCACAGATATAGTACGTCCTCATACTCTTTGCCTTCTGGCTCAGCTCTCTTTTCGTCACAATGGTGCGATAAATTGAATGTAATACCGCCACCGCTGCACCAATCCCCTGACCAATCTCCCGCTCCATTGTCCCCTCAGTAACGAACAAGACCCCAAGGTATTTTAACTCCTTCACTTGGGGTAAGGACTCATTCCCCACCTGGAGTAGGCACTACATCGGTTTCCTGCTGAGAACCATGGTCTCAGATTTAGAGGTCACATTCACACTCTGCTGCGAACCGATCCAGTGAGTGCTGAAGGTCACAGGCCGATGATGCCATCAGGACCACATCATCTGCAAAGAGCAGCGATGAGATCCCCAACCCACTGAACTGCAACCCCTCCCCACCCCGACTACACCTCGATATCCTGACCATAAATATTACAAACAGGATTGGTGACAAAGTGCAGCCCTGGCGGAGGCCAACCCTCACCTGAAACAAGTCCGACTTACTGCCGAGAACCCGGACACAGCTCTCGCTTTGGTCATACAGAGATTGGATGGCCCTGAGAAGGGACCCCCTCACCTCATACTCCCGCAGCACCACCCACAGTATCTCCCGGGGGACCGGGTCATACGCCTTCTCCAGATCCACAAAACACATGTAGACCTTGCAAGAGTGAAGAGCTTGTCCATTGTTCCACGACCAGGACGGAATCCGCATTGTTCCTCTTCAACCCAAGGTTCGACTATCGGCCAGACCCTCCTTTCCAGCACCTTGGAGTCCCTTTACCAGGGAGGCTGAGAAGTGTGATACCCCTGTAATTGGCACGCACCCTCTGGTCCCCCTTTTTGAACAGGGGAACCACCACCAGATTTTTTTATTTATCCAAGTCATCTTTCAAAAATTATAAACTGCTCTTACTATGCTAGGATTCTTTCAGACCATTCTTCTCTGATTTGTGAAATAAAATTTGAAAAGCTAGCACCAAATTCCAAGCCATGGAGATTTAATATTATGTTACTCTTAGGAATTTACATCTAATATGAATGCGTATTTAGAAACGTTCATTAAGGTACATCAAAATAGCTCAGTGTCCATTGATAATATGGGACACGCTTAAGGCCCTATATAAGGCCTAAATAAGGCCGGTTACACACTGGCTGCGTGGCGTGAGCGTGGCATTTCTGTTGCGTGTCAGCTGCGTGGATTTTTCTGTCTTTACACACCAGAAACGTGTCTGACGCGCTGCTGCTAGCCTTGTCTGGACACATGTATGTTTCCCATCGATAAAATTAAATACCATGTTATACATAAATATATACTGATTTGATTACAGCAAAGACTACGTCGGCAGTATTGACGGCAAAATAGGCTACAGAATATTTAGTGTCTAAATGACATATAAACATCTTTTCCTATTCTATTTTGTCTGAAAATGCTTCCAACACGCTTGCATGTCGTGTGAAAAATAGGCGTTGGTTCTATTTCTAGCATGCACACGTTTTTGGCGCGGCTCGAGTGGACACGCCACACAGCTGACACACTCACGCGATGCAGCCAGTGTGTAACCGGCTTAAGAGGGTGTGTGATAGCCTTTTCATCATCATTGAAAAACGATATAGTTAACCTGGAGTAGCAACACAATGTAAGTAATGACTAATATTTTATTGCAGACAGATGAACTTAAGTTGAAGTATAATTCTATTAATATTCATGCATATGAATTGGCATTCGTAACATCCAAATTGATTTTATTTTTTATAATAAATATCTGATCCTAAGGTAATTTAATGTGCTTTCTTTGATCAGGTGGAAAGTGTCACTCGATACCTACTACTACTACTACTACTACTACTACTACAACAACAGTGACCCGAGGCAACCATCCCAGGAACAAACCAAGGAACAAACTGAAGCTCCAGGAGTATCTCTGCGACCTCACTGATGCCAAGCTAACCAAGCAGACACAGCAGAATTATCTAAAAAGTTTGAAAAGGTTGGCAGCACTTCCTTTTGTAGTTTTGTTTATATCAACATTTGTGAGGACTATAGTTGTATTTGAGCTTAAAACATTTAAATGTTTAAATACCTGTTTTCCCTCCCACAGATTCCTGAAGTACCCCAGCACCGCAAACACTTTATGGAATATATTGGTGCGTTGCAGACTTAGCAGTTGAACATTGGATATCCCAGAGTAATTGCCCATTTATGTAATCATTACTGTGCTCTTTTTGTCTTCATTGCAGAGATGTTCACAAGTCATTTTTTTTGGAAGTCCAAGTCAAATCTCAAGTCTTTGAGCTCAAGTCCAAGTCAAGTCTCAAGTCTTTGAGGGGCAAGTTCAAGTCAAGTCTCAAGTCTTTTGCCACGAGTCAAAGTCAAGTTTCAAGTCTCTGGCCATCTGATCTGTCCCTAACAGTGTATTGTTAAATCTTATGAATTCAAAGCACGTCCTGTAGCTACCATACATACAGTACAGTATCAAAATCAGTTGTCGGAGGACTTTATGGGGTCTACTGCAATGCAATCTGAAGAAACACAATTTAAGAACTGTTTCAATTTCATAACTGTATTTTTCAACATTTTGGTATCTGCACCTGTTTGTCTGTGTTACTGTCTGTAAAGCCCAACCTCATCATGCATTACATTTTTCAGTGTTCAAAGTTTGAGGGGAAACATCTGTATTGAAAGTTAATACACCAAGCATGGTACAAACAACCTGGTGAAATATTAACCAAAGTCTGTCACATCATATGGATACATCTATAAAGATACAATTTGCTTGTTCCCAGCATTAGCACAACATGTTATCGATTTACGATGGTTAGCTTGTTACCTTCGATGATATATGCTAAATTTACAGTGGGTGTGTTTTGAGATGCCTGATGAAGTTCTACGTTGTTGACCCGGCATCATTTATCTTGGTGCCACACAACTTGCATGTAGTTGTTCTGCCACTGTTTACGAAGTTACTGAAAGCAAAAATAATGACAAAAGGCACAACTCTCGGAGGACTTGGTGTCACTATGGCAATGCATTTTTTGATATGTGAGCACATAGGAATAGCGCATGCGTTACGTTGCACATTATAGAAAAGCAGCTCCATACGTTTCCTCAACGTATATGTGCCAATAAAAGAAAATAGAAATACATGAATACATTTCAATGACATCATGACAACTTTTTTAATGGAGCTCAGCGTAAGTCTTTTCAGGAAGACTTCAAATAAATTTTTTCATCACTCCTAATTGATCAGCGGTTCCATGGCATACAATTGTCAGTAGTCAATCAGATTCAGCGGTTTCATTGTTAGTTAAACCATTTAGATTCAGCCATTTACCACAAGCCAATCACAGCATGACATCCTGTTTTAAATCTGCTCTCCCCTCTGCAGTTGTCAGTTGTTGTTTCAGGAATAGAGTGCGTTTCGAAAGTTAACTTAATTGTTTAATTACGGTAATTGCTATAAATAGAATCAGCCGGCGGGCATTGTTTTACTCTAATAAGTGCATCAGGGTAAGTGAGCACATTCTGCAGGGCACGTCTATTTTCTTTAGTAGACCTGTAGGCAACCTGCTTCTATTGTCAGACATTTGCTTTTATGTAGCACGCTCTCCAACTACTCAGTCGGCATTCTTAAAATCACGTGCGCACTGCGGTGGTATATGACTCTATTTCTGTTACATTAAGCCTCTAGCGGTCACTGTCTATTTCAGGGGAATCACAGAGAAGCAACTCCTTGACTATCATGAGCAGATATTTTGGTATGCAGTACTGGTGTAAATTCTGACTCTCAATTATGCTAAGTTTTATCTTGTGTTGACTAGGCGGTGGAATGGTTTCTTGTGCATTTATCAACTACTGTGACTTGCTCTGGTGTAACACTGTTCAAAAACTGGGCAGGTGCATCTTCCTTTTTGTGATGGGAAATACGCAATGGTAATTTATCTTGAGAGCTATCGTTATATCAGCGGTTCATTGCTGACTTCAACCAGCGTGCATTGAATATCCTATTTATTGCATCTGCTGCCTGCATACAGTACATATTGTTGCATGCCTTAGGCTCATTATGGCAAGTAGCGTACATTCATTGTATCTGGTAAGTGGTTTATCAATACAAGATTGTAAGAGCATTTTTTGTTTTGGTTGTAGGACTCAACTTGTCCACTAGTTCACTAGTGTGCTTTTGAGCGTTGTCTTTTAGGTAGGTCTCTTTCATCAGGTAGCAGAGGGTGCTGTTAATCAGAGGAGCATAAATAGTTTTGACTGCATCAAATCGTACTCCCCACAACGCATGTGGATGTGTAATGGTGGGTGGCGCTAATGGACACATGATTCTTGCACGTTCAGAGCAGACATTATGATAATGAAGTTCATCAACGCTACGACGGCTGTTTAATCTGTGTATTCAACAGTGAGCTACAGATGGTGTAATAGCCGAGAAGCCAGTCGGAATGATCAGTCAGGTCCAAAAAACTGCCTCGGAACACACTGAGGCGGCACAGACTTCAGAAACGAAATATGTCTCCATAGCAGCAGGCGGCGCTACTCTGTATTGTTGCCCAACAAATGAAAACCGGCAGCTGATTGGACAAACGCGTCACATGGGTTTTTTTTCTCCGGAAATTCAAAACCAGACTGTCATGGGTACTCGTTCAGAATACCACCTCATATTGTACTAAAATAGTTCACTGAAACATTTTTCTGAAAACATTTTAAGCGAGAAATAGGCCATGCAGTTGCTGAATCTGTCTTCATTTCAGCTCAACAAAGGTCAGTTTAAAAGATTTTCGTCAGATTTTGAGAGACTCCATTCACGTTCATTCCGCTCGCCAGAGTCCAGACTGCCCTGCCTCTGACTGAACATGTCAGGTCGGCCAAAATGAAGGCCGACAGTCCCTCAGACGGATGACGGCATGTGACACACCGAATAGACTTGAGACACTGACCTTGCCAGACTGTCCAACGGCCGATTATCGGCTTGGTGTGTCTCGGGCTTAAGATAGATGAGAGGGTGTCAGCTAGTTAGCCTTAGACTGTTTTAAGTCCATATTGCAGCCCTCAGTGGCCAATATATGTATATTCTTAGTTATATTGTGTTTGTGTAGGCTTACACGACGTCTAATCATCGTTGCTGGCTATCTATAATTTTATTGGTAGTAATTTACTTATCAAACAGGCTGCAATCGCTCTTTGGCCACGCTCCACTGGCTTCCTGTCTGTTTTAGGATTGAATAAAAGATTGTATTAATTGTTTTCAAGATCTTAAATGGGTTGTCATCTTTTTATTTATCAGTGTTTTACATGTCCACACACCTGTCAAAGCACTGAGGTATTTCAATAGATGCTCCTCGATGAGAAGCACGTGACCGGCGGCCGCAATAGACTGAGCTCCTGCACTTGCCTCCATATTTCATTAAATAACTAGGTCTATTACTTTTTCTTCGACGCCAAATTGTTTTGTCTGTTGTCATGGTGACTCTGTGAAACGCCTGCAGGCACGAAAGAGCGGGTCTTGTTGTCGTCTGGGCCATCTACTCGTTCGGGAGAAGTTTGCTAGCATGTCTGTGGCTAATGGAGTGGTGGCTAATGTGAACACGTCGACCGGGTCTTGGAGAAGCAGCTAAGTATGCTTAAATCAGTGATCTTAGCGCAGTGAAGGGAGTGCTGGCCGAAATGAATGCCTCGAAGCAACACATCGGGACAGAACCTGAGATGTAGGAAAGCATGGTATGTGAGCCGGACCAATCTGACGGTGTCACACTCCAGATCCGGTGGCTTCAGATGCCCAAAGGGATACAACAAGAGCTGGCACCGCACGCTGAACGCAACTCGGACGTGTTCATTTGCCGCGCTGCCTTGGGAACGACCCGCGGGAGGACAGGGTTTGCCTTTGCTCCGGCTGCGGAACTGGGTATTTTCTGGCTGGAATTGGAGGAAGAGGAGGACGCGCTACAGGGCTCCAGACTAACTTTTTTCACTAGGAGCAAATTTAGGGGCACACACCGTAACTCAACATGCTAACCAAATATTCACATTTCTACTAATTTCCACTGTATTACTAATACATACTTTGAGAATAGATGCAGAAATTACAATGTGCTGTTTCAAATTCAGTGTCACTTTTGAAGATGCAACATAAAAGGTAAAGTGACAGCCCCATAGCTGTCATGACAGTAAAAAAAAAAATTATATTTTATAATTATAAAAGTATATTTTTATTTTCATCATGACCGTTTTTAATTGCTCTTTAATGTTTCATGTAAAGCACTTTGAATTGCCTTGTTGCTGAAAGGTGCTGTAGAAATAAAGTTGTCTTGCCTTACAACCTCAGCCTGTCAGTGAGTCACCAGGGCATAGAAACCACTGTTGTCCCTGCTCGTCTCCAAGGAAGTGTAACGTCAACAGCACTGCGACCGCTTTCGATTCGCCATGAAAAACTGTAACCACACTTGAAACCACTTTATCGGCATCTTCGTGACTCACTGTGACTTCAACAAAACTGCAAAGCCAACGTAGTTTGCAGTTTGCACTGTCTGCAGCTCTGCGTGTGTGTGCGCGAGTGTGGTTTGTGTCAGAGCTCTGCTCTCTGTCAATTTTCAGAGAGGACATATAACCTCTCAGGTACCGAAATTTCAACGTTTAACGTGTAAAAAAAGGGGGCAAACTTACTGGTCACACACACTCCAATTTTGGTCGCAAAATGTGACCATTTGGTTGCAGTCTGGAGCCCTTGTAAGGAATGATGAATGCTGGCTACTCAGTCTACAATCTATATTTTTTTTATATTTTAAATCGGGCTGAAAAAAAAAAAAAAAAAAGGAACATGATGAATCCTGAGGATGTGCTATGTAGGTTTTGTAACTAAGCTTTAAAAGGACACTTAACCAGACTGAAAATATGTGAAAAATGCTGGCTGGTAGTCCTAAGGATACTGTATGCAAGCTTTGAAGCGGAGCATTAAAGGGACACTTAACCAGACTGATAATACATGATAAATGCTGGCTGGTTAGCAGAGGCGGGTAGTAACGAGTTACATTTACTCCATTACATATACTTCTAGGAGTGGTTTTATATCACTATACTTTTTACTTGAGTAGATTTTGTGAAGAAGAAACTATACTCTTACTCCTACATTACTTACTCCTACTCCCGCTACATTAGGCTATAATGAGCTTGTTACTTTTCTTTTTACCTCTTTGGTATTCGCGTCATTGTTTTTATCCCCCCCTGCATACGCCTCATTTTAGTGTTTTATTTTGACAGAGAGAGAGACTTCTTCTAAAGGCTCTACCACGTGACTGTGTTTCACCAATCAAACGTGGTTGTGCAGTCTCGTCACCATACTCAATCTCAGCGGCGGGACGGGTTAGTTTTACAGTCGTAGCAATGCAGACACAGACGAGGAAGAACACCCCTGGCCTCATACTGAAAGCATGTTTACCTTAGTAAAAGTGCAAAACAGCAGCTACATTACCTTGTTCTAGTTCAGCCTGCAGAGCCTGGTAAAAAAAGTATAAAGGTAATTTGTGTAACTTGTGCTTATTTATTTTTTATTATTATTGTATTGATTTTAATTTTTAAAAGGACTTTAAAAGTTAATTTTTTTTTTTACGCTATTTTGTAATTCATTTTAATTAATTTTATTGATTGGATGAACTATAATTTGCCTAAAGATGATTATTTTGTATTTTTGTCTGTCTGATTGAACGCTTGTGTTAAAAAATAAATCAGACGTTACTCAACAGTTACTCAGTACTTTTTCACCAAGCACTTTACTCTTACTCAAGCAATTATTTGGATAACTACTTTTTACTTTTACTTGAGTCATATTATTCTGAAGTAACAGTACTTTTACTTGATTACAATTTTTTGTTACTCTACCCACCTCTGCTGGTCAGTTTACAGTTTGTTAACAGCTAAGCTAGACTGAAAGAACATGAGGGATACGGTCTGTTCAGCTCATAGTAGCTAATAGGCTTATTGCTCCAACTAGATTGGTCTGTTTTTCACACAGCCACAGAAGAACGCTGTAAATCATTAGAGCAGTCTCTAAAGATGTGTTTTTCTAAATCTGCACATACTCTTTTCACAAACCAAGCAGAGCTAAGTGATTTGCTAAGAAGGAGAGCTGAATTCATAATGCACAGAGTGAGGCAAAATTACTATTTAAATGGTTGGAAACCAAGCAAATTGCTAGCTCTGAAATGTGAGTCCAGAGCTGCTGTCAACAGCATCTGCACAGACTGAGGTATCTCAACAAATCCTAAAGATTTCCAATCCTATTATTCAAAGTTGTATAAATCTTCCTGCAATCTTGATCCGGCAGAGTGCCAAAAGTTCCTGAAAGAGCTAAACCTGCCTCTTCTTGACCCATAGGAGGCAGAGGAACTGGGTCAACCTATTACATTAGAGCAGGGGTCGGCAACTTTTTTGATATGAAGTGCCCTTTTCAACATTTCTTGTTTATTAGTGTGCCATGTCAACATTAAGTTTAATTATGACATCACATCAAAATGTAATATCCAGGGAATCTGTAATTTCATTTGATAGCATTTATTTCTCATAATCAGAATGTAGCCTACTTACAGTAACAAGACTAGCGTTAGTTCATCTGCCCCAGCGGCCGTTGGTAATCCTCTTTGTATTGTTCCCAGTCAGAGATATGAGTCAATCAAACTACTGTAAATAACAGGTCGTGCAACTATGAAAGTTTTTTGGCATGCGGACGAGAGAGTGCTTCAGTATTTCAACCATGATTTCAACACATCAATAACTTTCTTGCATACATATTGCCAGCGTGCCATTGGTTAAGGTCCCGCGTGCCCATGGTGGCATGCATGCCTAAGGTTGCCGACCCCTGCATTAGAGGAACTCAAATCAGCGTTAAAAACAGCTAAGAAAGGGAAAACACCGGGCTTGGATGGAATTCCATCAGAACTTTTACATACTAGAACCTATCATTTTACAAACTTTAACCTCGGCCATAGAGAGGGACACCTTTCATCAACAAACCAACACTGCACTAATTTCGGTTATACACAAAAAGGGCAAAGATCCCACGGAGTGCTCGAACTACAGGCCCATTAGCCTCATTGGAACTGATATTAAGCTCTATTCCAAAATCTTGGCACTCCACTTAGAACGTTTTATTGAGAAACCAGTCCACCCCGACCAATCAGGTTTTAAACTAAATCGTAAAGTTGCAGACAATATACGCAGATTACTCCATGTAATAGAAGAAGCCAGAAACCTTCCAACAATGGCAGCAGTTTTATCACTGGACGCGGAAAAGTCTTTTCACCGCCTAGAGTGGAACTCTCTGGAACTTGTGGCAAGTAATGGAGAGGCTTGGTTTGGGAGTCAAATTCATTGACATGGTATGTACTTTATATGCGAATCCCACGGCCACAGTCTCAATCAATGGCCTGCATTCACAGCCATTCCCCATTGTGCGGGGCTCGAGACAGGGAAGCCCGCTATCTCCCATGCTATTTGTGATCTCTATTGAACCGTTAGCCCAGGCCATAAGGCAAAATAAAATATGTAAGGTCCAGATTCAATCCAATAACTCATTATTTTCAGATGATATCTTGCTGTACATATCTGACCTTGAGGACTCTGTTCCAAAAATTATTAAGATCTTTAACGAATTTGGCTCAATCTCCGGCTATAAAATCAATTGGAATAAATCTAATCTTCTTCTGTTGAACAACAGACAGGTGACATCAGCTAGTGATATAATACCAACCCAAAGCAAAATTACATATTTGGGCATCACCATTCACGCATCGCTACAGCGAGACAACTATGAATCTATACCAAGTGTTGTGTGGGAGCAGGGAATGTGGGCCCAAACGCAGAGAGCAGGCAGGCAGGAGAAGGTTTGAACTGAGGATTTATTTATCAAACCAAGCAACAGAATACCAACACTACTGACAGGACACGGGCACGAACAGACACAAAACAATCCAACAAGAGACAGCGGGAACACAGGGGTTAAATACAAGAGGTAATGAACAAATGAGGGCCAGGTGATACAGCAGGTGAAACACATCAGGGCGGGGCAGGACAATCAACAAAGGCGGGAAAACACAGGAAGTAAGACTAGACATGACAAGACAGAAAACAGACTATCAAAATAAAACAGGGAAATGCACAACAGAAAAATACACAACAAAATATACACCGACCACGATGCACAAGACAGGATACGTCAACACAACGGGGAACAGAAATATACCGAATATGCAAACACAGGAAACATACAGAAATCAATAATACCGGCAACAGAAATGACCAAACAAGTAACAAATGGAACAAAATACAAAGCAAAACATCGAAACCATAACACTAAGTAGTGTTCAAAGGGATCTGGCCAACTGGTCTGCGCTGACGGCATCGCTACGGTTCAGGATTGCCGTTGTTAAAATGAACGTAGTTCCGTGTGTGAATTTCTTAAGTGCAATGATTCCCTTACCCCCACCAATAAATTTTTGAAGAAAGAAAGTTGACATCGTAATTTGACAGTATATTTGGAATAATAAACAACCTAGGCCAAAATACTCTACCCTGCAATGCACCACTAACACGGGAGGCCTGGCCCTTCCTAACCTTAAAGTATATCACAGAGCCTTTCAGCTATGGGCCCTCAGAGTGTGGATAGACCCTCATCTACAGTCCCATTGAGAGAAATAGAGCAAAACCTCAATGGAAGTCTAAAGACTGCAGGACCTTGCCTTTGCGGGTGTGTGTCCAAAAAAGTGTATGCTAACCTATGGCCCTATTATCACCAACACGTTGACCAACTTTAAACAGAGGGAGGAGCAATTACGTTACACCAATAAGTGGCATTTGACCACCCCAATTTGGCACAACATGCACTTAATGTCTGATAACAAACCTTTTGTTTGTAATCAGTGGAGTGACAGAGGTATTTATACTTTAGACCAGCTATTCAATGAGGAAGGTATGTTAAGTTTTGAAGACTTGAAAGCTAGCTTTGATGGGGAAACAGTCTTGAGGCGCACCCATTCATTAAATGGCTTGTTGATTCCCCTGTGAGAGGATTTGTGTCCAAGATTTATGCTAAACTGATGCAACTATCTGTAGGAGAACTCCCAGTAGTAAAGAAATGGGAGCGAGAGCTGAACCGTGAGGGTAACGTAATTAATTGGGAGACAGTTTGGGACAACATTTCCCACTGTTCCAAGAACCGCAGATCCACTTCAATATATGCCATAGGACATATTGGACTCCTCAGAAGAGATAACGTCTCAAAAGTCATTCCCACTCCCTATTGCACATTCTGCCAACCTGAACATTCTGGAACTTTCCTGCACATGGTCTGGGAGTGTGAACAGGTGCAGGAGTTTTGGAATAAAACAACTTCAATAATATCTGATGTGATAGGATGCCGAATTCCTACTGACCCAATTGTTTTGTTACTTAATGAGGACTCTAAATTACACCTGCTTGGGAGACAGAGGAAGATTTGGCTAGCCGGCTCAACCGCAACCAAAAAAAATGATAGCTCAGCGCTGGCTCCCCCCCCACTCACTTTCTATTAAACAGTGGTTGGTGTTCTTCCTAGACATAGTTATGCTAGAGCTCTCTACAGCAAGGATTAACAAAGCCAAGTCATCGACTATAGACCTATGGAGAAACGCAGCAGCACAGGTATCGGTCTTGGTGACCTCAACACCACAAGAATTAGAAGAGAGCAACTAGGCAAGGTGTGATTTTTGTTTTGTTTTGTTGTATTTTGGTTTGTTTTGTTTTCCTGGGGTGGTCGAGGGTTTTTAGTTCCTGTTCCATTGTATTTGTTTGTTCTGTATGTTGTTTGTTCAAAAAATATAAAACAAATAAAAAATGTATCATGAAAAAAAATAAAAATAAATAGATGCTCCTCGATGTGCTCAGATCCAGGTTAGGAAACAAAGCTGACCAAGCCTTTGCAATGGCAGCTCTTAACCTCTGGATGGCGGCGCTGTGTGTGTCTCGCCGCTTACCTCTGTTGGAATTATTGTTGATTTGCCTCTTTCTACTGTTTGTCATTTGAAATGTGTCACCGCTGCTGGTGTATGACCGCGTGACTCTTTTAAGTATGTTATTCTGCGGAGAAAGTGCCGATCTACGGCTCTGATGGTCAATCAAATACGCCGCAGCCCTTCCTGGCGTCCATACTGGCCTATCTACGGCGTCATGCCTGCCGCTCCGCAATAATCGCCACAGGAGATGTGGTAAGAGAGGCGGAGTACGTGTAAGGTTCAGAGCGTACCTCTCCACCAGCGATCTGGGCCATCCTTGTGTCAGGTTTTCCGTGGAGTTCATCGGCTGCAATCCGCGGCGTTCTCCGGTACACAGTTACCGGTGGCTCCAGTTGACTGTACCCGACTCCAAGTGCCCATCTCCCCTCAAAGCGAGGCTGCGTGCATGGGAATCCAGGGCTCCAGACTAACTTTTTGCCTTGGTTGCACTGGTGCACCTAACTTTTTTATTTAGGTGCACCAGCACAAAATTTAGGTGCACCCAAATTTTTCCTCGCGTCGCCGTTAGTGCTGAATGCCGATACACGATATATAGCTCTGTATTTTATTTACAAAGTGGGCTAAATGTTCGGTTTTAAGTCAAAGCCACTTTTCACAAGCTCTTTTATTAAAACAGATTATGATTAAAATAAAATGCAAAGACAGGGTTTCCTTTACCAGTTTGAAAATATACAGCTGCAACACATAAAAAAAAAAATATATATAGAGGTTCGACTCCGACCTACGGCCCTTTCCTACATGTCATTCCCCCCTCTCTCTCCCTTTTCATGTCTTCAGCTTTCCTGTCAAAATAAAGGCCAAAATCTTAAAAAAAAAATAAACAAAATAGACCGAAAGGCATAGGGAGGGGGAGTTCGATAGACTGAAGCGTATGCTCCTCACAGAGTGACGGCTGACTCATTATGAATGGCCCCAGCACAGGTCGAATGCGCATTGGCGGGTCAGCGGCGTTACACACGACTTGTGTAGGCTATGAAATGTCTGTATCGTCACTGAGCTGCATTTTTATGAACTATGATCCAGCAGGCTCCGTCTTACACGCTATTACTCAACGAACTGAAGTTAGTTGCATTCAATAACTTCTAATGTGTCTTTCGCCGTGGCGGCCGCAATAACAGAGAGTTTCCAGCAGAAACACTGGTACCAACACAGGTTTCCCTCTCATACTTAACGATATACAGCTGTGGACAAATGTCAGCAGTTTGGACCGGCGGCGCTGTGTCTCTCCATGTTTCAGGGTGTGAGTGAATGGGGGCGGGGCTGCGCGAAGGAGAGATCCAAACACAGGCACGACTTTACAGAAGGAATGGGTCATGTAACGCAACATTAAACCATATCGATATAAACGACATTGCTTCGTTCGTGGAGAGGCAGCGGATGCGAGGACGTTAGGTGCACCGGTACGACCTAGGAAAAATCTTAGTCGCACCCTAACAAATTTTGGTCGCATTTGCGACAAAATTGGTCGCACTCTAGAGCCCTGGAATCTCCAACGCTCAGTCATGCTTCCCAACAGACTGAAAGGCGCTCAATTCGCATGGCGCTGATCAACACTAGATCACTCACGAATAAGAGTTTTATTTTGAATTACTGTTTGACGACAAATGCTCTGGACTTTCTGTTGTTGACGGAAACCTGGCTGAAACCAGGTGACGACAGCGCTTTCTCAGAACTCCTCCCCCCCCGGCTGTTCTTTCCACAACTCCCCGCGACTATCAGGTCAAGGTGGGGGGCTGGCCACTCTCTACAAGGATGAGTACTCTGTTATACTAGTTTCGAACTTCAGCTGTTTGTGGCTCTCCTGTGTTGTGTGCAGTTATTTATTGCCCACCAAAGCTCAACAAGGATTTTATAAGCAAGTTTTCTGAGTTTTTAGCTGATGTTCCTAAATACGACAAGCTCCTGGTTTGTGGGGACTTCAATAGCCATGTGTTTTATCCCTCAAACTCACTTGCTCATGATTTTAAAACTCTTTTGAACTCATGTGGCCTTAATCAATGTGTGGAAGGGCCGACACATCATCTTGGCCACACCTTGGATCTCATCATATCCTATGCTATATCCTCAGCTTCTAGGCGCCGCTGCATCACCTCCTCTTCAGCTGAAGAGTTTGCGTCTGCGTTTGTGGGCACACAGTTTTATGCAAAGACTCTATTGCCCCTATTCGGACTAAATCTATTAAACCTAAGGCGGACCCCTGGCTAAATGACACCACAGGGGCCCGTAGGCAACACTGCAGACAAGCTGAACGAAGGTGGAAGAAGGACAATTTGCATGTATCTCTGGGTTTATTAAGGGACAGTCTAGCCATATACCAGAAGGCTGTGAAGGTGGCGAAGATGCAGCATCTCTCATCTGTCATAGCTAGCAGTTGCCATGAACCTAGAGTGTTATTTAATGTGATACTCTGTTGTGAATCCATGCACCTCTGCGCCAATAATGTTTCAAACAGTACATGTGAGAAATTTTTTTTTTTACTACCACCATATAAGTGCTGACACACATACCAGACGGCCGACCATCGGCAGAAAAGCCAGTTGAGATGATCAGTCGCGTCCCGAGGTCCAAAAAACCATAGATATAGAAAAATATGCAAAAATCTGGCTTTTCTGCCGATGGTCGGCCGTCTGGTATGTGTGTCAGCACTTATATGGTGGTAGTAAAAAAATTGTTTAAATTTAAAATAATATCGCCATACCTCTACGATACATATCGTAACATTTTTGCATCGCGATAAATCGTACCATGATATATCGTTACACCCCTAGTGAATAAGCTAAAGTCCCAATAAGTTTGCATGTTCCTTTAAACGGCTTGGCTGTTTGTCAGAGATTTTAACCCTGCATGAGCACAACCGGTCCTTGTGGTGCTCAAATCAGCTGGTTTTAGAAGTCCCAAGGTCTAGGTATAAACAGTGGGGTGATCAGGCTTTTGCAGTTGCTGCCCCGAGACTCTGGAACAAGTTACCCCCTGATATTCGGACAACTACAAATGTAGCGCTTTTTAGGTCTAGAATGGCTTTTAATACGTAGTAGTGGTGTGACAACTTCTCTCTCCTATTTCTATGTAACCTTTTCTGATTTTACGGTTTCTATGTTTCATTCTTTTTATTGTATGATATGTTATACGATGTGTGTTTTGTCTTGGTTTCTGATGTGAAGCACTTTGGATACCTGCTGGTTACTGTAAAGTGCTATATAAATAAATGTTGATTGATTGATTGGATTAGTTTACCTATTCATATATGAAGTCCTTGCTTGAGACCCACTATATTTCACTGCCTTTCGATTTAATTGAAGCTTTGATACCTTGACCTTCCTACTGTTGGTTGTTTTTGTATTGTATTTTGTGTATTGTTTGTGTTTTATTATCTCTTTGATTTTTGCAGCTTCTTAAGCACTTTGGTAAACTATGGTTGTTTTTAAACATGTTATCTAAGTAATTGACCTGAACTGACTTACATATCACCTAGCTCGGGATGCAACTGTTGTGACGGCCTGTAATTTTATCAGTTGCACAGAACTCTTAAAGCCCCAGTGTGTAACATTTGTAGTTGTTCATTATCAAAATCTGTATTGCCCTTCACAAACTTGTCCTTTTTCATGAATATTGACCACCATCATCAATTTCAAGGCTGTGTCTCAAACCGCACACTTCTGTCAGTATACTGCTAATGTGCACTGATTAGTTACTGCCGTAGTGCCCACTTTCAATGGTTAGTATTGTCCCAAACGGAACACTTACGTTAAAACACTCACCGGAAATGACGAGCGGTCGGCTCGCCCCGCCGCCTCTGAAAATCTGACATTGATCTGATTTGTTGATCTGAAATGAAGACCGATTCAGCAACTGCATGGCCTATTTCTCGCTTAAAATGTTTTCAGAAACACGTTTCGGTGAACTATTTTCGTAAAAAACGAGATCGTATTCTGAACGAGCCGCCATTATGCTCTGTTGTAAAATCCGGGAGCAGCCAGAACCACGTGACGCGTTCTACCAATCAGCTGCCGGTCGACTTCCCTGGCCCCTCCCCTTTCCGCTGCGTAGTCAAGATGGCGCCCGTTTAGTGCGCGTAGTGTCCATCGTTCCACACTTAACTTTTTGACCGTTTTTAGGGGGTCATCCGGGTACTTTCAGTGCACTGACTTTTTCGTTATCTCCACTATATACTTAAAACTAAGTGTTTGAAGTGAGCAAGTAGGCGGTTTGAGTAGGGTGACCATATTTTGATTTCCAAAAAAGAGGACACTCGGCCCGGCCTCGAGACAAATCCAGACAGGCTTCTCAGAGGTTAATGAACATGCTTTATTGTGTCTCAATGGTGCAAAAATATCTTCTAATAAAATAAAATTAAATTTGTAACAACCTGTAACAAAACAGCTCTCTTTTAAAATAAATAAACAATATGAAATAATGTTCTAAATATGACCTCTTCTGTGTTAGAAAATCCAGCTTCAACAAAATATCTATTAATACCTGTTTCAATGTCCCGACCTGGACGGTACGTGGGATATTTTTTTTGCCGTTCAACTGTGACGCTGCACTATAGCTGCACTAGTCTTGTTTTAGTCATAGAGCGAGGGATAAGTAAGAATGACGGTGAGCGAGTACGACTCTAGAGTCATAGTGAGAGAAACAAAGTGTCTCCTCTGTGTTTTGTGACCACGGTGGGAAATCTTTAGCAGGAAACGCTTTGGCATTTTGTGTGTAATGCTGCCCACAAGGCAGCCTCTCGGGAATTACGTCACACAACAAAGTACCCTAGTATTGTGTGCAAAGCGCAAGTCAATTTAAGTACACACAAAACAGTGAAAACCGGACATTTTCATGAATTTATAAAACCCCCCCGGACGCCCCGGACAGTAGGTAAAAAGTGGACATGTCCGGGCAAAAGAGGACGTTTGGTCACCCTAGGTTTGAGACACAGCCCAAGTATTCCTATTAGCTTGGAATTTTACATTTGCGCTTGCATGAACTGGGGTAGACGCTCCATAATGATGCGCCATCTTGAAATACGTTAGCCGGTAAGGGACATACAGGCTATACTGCCCCGCCTTTCGCGTTTTCGACTTACAGCTGCTGCTAATGGGTATTGTTTCTTCCTGGCCAAGGGGGTAAGCTTCGCTTCAGAACTCGAACCTCGTATGGCGCCATTTTGTTGCTACCTGGCCATCACCTCCCGTTAGCATTCCACTGACTAGCATTCATTTTGGCGCCACTTGACAGCGAATAACTTTACGTTACATTTAGCGTTTAAAGACTATATTTGTCCATTGTTTAGTTCTAAAGAAACACGTCAATGTATAAAAGGCTCCATTACCTTGTAGCAGACGTTTTTGTAAAAATAGGCTAACGATTGTGTCACATAGTAGAGGAATTACCGTATAGTACAGGATAAGCTTGCAGGCAGTTTCGACTTACATGAGCTGTTTAGGATTAATTACTAATGTTACCTAGCATTTTAGTTAGCAATAATTAGCCTGTGCCCATGTTATCTCCTTACATATACCTACACTCTCCTTCTCTGTAAAATTGGGAATGATTGAGATTTCTCTTGGCACAGCTACCAGAAGACTTACAACTTTCAGACAAGTTGCTCACGTCACATTTACGTTGTCTCTCTCAGTTGGAGGCTGCGCAGTAAAGTTGGCCATCACCAGAAAAGTGCTTCTAATAGCCTTCACTGGTCTTCTTCCAGAGCAACGGGGTCTGTTGGTCAATTATATACTGTCTATATTCCTGGCCCTGGCAAGAAGGAAACATGGAAAACAGGAAAGATGGAGGACCACACGTATTCAAAATCAAATTCAGGAACAGGAGTCTTCTTCTTCGCCTAGAAAAAGAAAACGGATATTGAAAAGAGCAAGAACATTGGAGCTGCTTTAGAGGCACACACCAAATCCCAACTAGTTAATTATCCTCTGGACTGCTGCAATCTCCTTTTCTTTCCCTCTCCTTTCCGTTGGGTGCTGCGCGTGCCCGCTTGTGGTGTCCGCGCCACTCTCCGACATGAACTCATGGATGTATTAAGAGAACACATGAACTCCAACAATGACGGCTGATAGACAGCCTTTTGTACACTTTCGCTTTTTGAAGCGTGAAGGCTACCGTAGTTGCAATACTGCATGGCGAGAGAGAGAGTTGATTGCGATATATGATCTCAACGCTAGATGGGAGTAATTCTTACACAATGTAGCTTTAACATCCTACGTAGTACTATACCTGTGCTGCGTTATGCAATTCACAGATGTCTGGCTATCCCGGTAAGTGATGCATGGATCCGGTGGTAGGTCTGGTTTCATAATCACTACGGTGTTTTCTCACATTTTCGGTCATAGCTGTCTTTGGCAATTGGTCAGGTATCATTCAACCATGCGTAGACTCACTCATGACTTATCAAACTCAGCTTGCTATATCGATGGAGTCTAATCTCCAGAGACATTTCATATTTTGTCTGTACAGTAAATATGTTCATATTTCCAAGGAAGTCTTTCCTGATTGAATTGCATTCAAAAAAGACTTTATGGATATGCTTGACTCCTTTGGCATCACACAATATGTTAACTTTCCAACCCACAACAAAGGACATATTTTAGATCTGGTCTGTTGCTCTGGTATTAAGCCTAGCAATATCAGTACTGCTGAACTACCCATCTCTGATCACAAAGCTGTACTGTTTGACACCCATCTGCCTGTCATAAAGTCCAAGATTCAGCGTGTTATGTCATATTATCAAATTATAAAAGGTGGAACCAGAGGGACTCACTTCTCTAATTGCCACTTATCCCTCCCCTGCTTCTAATACTTCATTGGAGAATTTAGTTGACCACTACAATGACTGCATGTCTACAGCACTTGACAGACTTGCTCCTATGAAGATGCAAACTGTTTCATTTATGCACTCCACTCCTTGGTTTACACCTGAACTTCGGCATATGAAATCCTTGGGCCGACGCCTGGAGCGGCGGTCAAAAAAGACTGGTCTTCATCATCACAAGAAGTAGAGGAGGGCAACTAGGCAAGATGTGATTTCTTTCTTTCTTTCTTTCTTTTCCTCGAGACTGCAGAGGGTGGGAAAGGGTGGTTGTTCCTGTTCAAGTGTGTTTGTCTGTTCTGTTGTTTAAAATGAAAAAATTAATTTTAAAAAATGCACTTACTGTGCATTTTTACATGTACTCTGAACACCTGCATCAATATAAAAACGCCCTCTGTGTTGCAAAAAACATCATACTATGCAAAGATAATCAGTGAAGGACAAGGAAACAACAGAGCTCTCTTTTCCACTGTTAATGGTCTCCTTAGCACCTGATAACATCACCCATCAGGAACGCTCTGATGAATGCTGCTCAGTCTTTCTGAACTTTTTCAATACCAAAATTGAGGCAATCCACCAATTAAATTACTCAGCTGAAACCACCATGCTCACTGAGCACGCAGGAATCATCTTACAACAATGAACTCTGTGAATTCAGTTTCCCTGCTCAAAGTACCATCTGTGGCCTCATCAAAAAGTGCAATTCCTCCACCTGTCAGCTGGATCCTCTTCCAACAAGCCTGGTTAAGAGCTGCCTGCCATCTATTGCTCCGATGATTACATCAATACTTAACACCTCTTTTCTCTCTGGCACTGTACCACCATCCTTTAAAACTGCTATTGTCAGACAAACGCTGAAAAAACTTGGATTGGATTCTGACAACTTCAATAACTACAGGCCTATTTCCAACTTGACTTTTCTCTCCAAAGTTCTTGAGAAGATAGTGGCAACTCAACTCCAGGATCACCTGAAGGACAATGATCTCTTCGAGCCATTCCAGTCTGGATTTCGTCCTATGCACAGTACTGAAACGGCCATGATTAAAGGTGTCCTGCCATACAAAACCATGCATTTTTTGAAATATGTTAGGTCCATATGTGTTTGTGTTATGTTGTGAATGTGAAAATGAACTGCTACCTCCTCTCAGCTCTAGCCACTGAAAAGAAATAAGCAGAGAAATCAGGCCAATTACAAAAGCTGGTCAGTCTGACATCATATTGCCTGAGCTTATTACTATTCATTAGCTCACCCAGTTGGGCTGGGTAAAGGATTCTGACAGACAGGCTCTCATTGGCTAGCTGTCAACCAATCAGATTCAAACAGCTTAGATTGTTGAATATTAATAAGAAGCGGCAGAAATCAAGCTGAGTCTTCCTGTAGGCTTTCTATACCACGCTAGAACAGCTTGAAACAAGGTAACCAAGGCATTTTTTCCACAACAAATGTTACAGAGTCCATGTTAGAACTTCAGACATTACCACAAAGTAATGAAATATGTGTGGCAGGGCACCTTTAAGGTTACTAATGACCTCCTCTGTGCAGCTGATGATGGACTTATTTCCATTCTGATTCTCCTTGAGCTCAGTGCAGCCTTTGATACCATCTCTCACCATCTTCTCCTGGAACGTTTGCCAATATCGGAGTGCAGTGTATTGTTGAGATGCTTAATACTAAAATAGGCTTCGTGATCTGGCTGGGATGTCTGGATCAGTTTTAAAATGGTTTTCATCCTACCTTTCTGGTAGAAGTTTTAGTGTTTGTGTGAATCAGATCATGTCTGAAACTGCAGAGTTGTCGTGTGGGGTACCTCAGGGTTCTGTCTTGGGACCTATTCCGTTCCTTATTATTATTATTACATATTTCCTCTAGGACAGATAGTTAGTCAATTTAGTGACATATCTTACCATCTGTATACGGATGATATTCAACTGTACTGCTTGTTTAAGGAAACTGAGTTTCTTCTTTAATTAACTGCTTGACTAGTATCAAACAGTGGTTATGTGACATTTTGCTTCTGAACTCAGATAAAACAGAAACACTAATTGTTGCCCCTGAAAGTAGAAATTGGTTAGGTAGTCAGATTTGTGTTGATATATATATTCTTTTAGTAGTAGTTATTAAATCTGTTGAGTATTAAACAACTGCGTAAGGAAAATAAAATAAATTGGTTAGGTAGTCAGAGTTGTGTAGATATATTTAATATTTTGATTAAATTCCAAATAAATAATGATGTATTAACTATTAGGCCTTTTTTACATTTGAGCCCCTGCTACCCAAAATGTCTTGTGCATGTCTGTGCCAAACAGCAGACTTAGGCATAATGATTAACCACTCCAGGGCAACAGTCAACTTAATTCCACCGATGGGGAGGAAAAAGATGTGATTCTTTTCCTCACAACAAGGGAGACCCAGGTGAATGAGGAGCTTATGTTTGACTATGGAGTGGACTCCAAGTCCTTTGGAGGAGAGGGGTCAGACCTTTCTTGGCTCTGATTTCTCTGTCTCTGCCAAGACACCAGTTTTCAATGCAAAACACTCACTTTAAATCTTCAGCAAGGATCCAGTAATTGGTGACTTGCTTGAAACACTTGAAACCAGCTCCCAGCAAACAAACCTGCCTGGGGGGAAATAAGTCAGCATGGACTACAACATTATAATCAGGTTTGTACACTTTATTAAAAGCTAATTTGAACACTGAATTCAGTAATAAGTTCTAGTCTTAGCTGTTTTATTGATTACATGGACATTGCTTACAATTATTAGAGTAAAACTACCAAATGTTTTTATTTCTCTGTTCTATCACCTGCTGCCTTCCCCAACTCTGAGCTTCATCTCTAATCCTGTAATCCTCATGGCTGTGGAAACTGTATCCAGCACCTGGTCCCAGAAGGTAATCCTGTTGTTTGACATGTGCAATTTCTCCGATTTATGAATCTGGGGCTAATACTAACATCTGCCCTCCGTGTTTCATGTATTTCACCTTGGAGACCTGCTGTTATGGGTGTAGCTGGGTGAGATTTACACCTTTTTCCCTGATGACATAAAGATTTAATTCAATTGAAAAACTCAGCAAACAAGTGGCTGTGCTTTAACTTTCTATATGTCTGTGGTCTTGAATGAAACAGTTATATTTATGACAAGTACTGAAAAACAGCTGGAACATTGGGCTGAAATCAACTGTAAAACTCATTCATTCAGCTACCTATGAACATTATTTTAATGCAAATACAGACTGCAGCAGAATAGCCGCGCACACACACACACACACACACACACACACACACACACACACACACACAAAGACACTTTAAAAAGTAAACAAATATATTTACAAACTTCCAATTTACAAAAAAACAAATACAATAGCAAAGATGACATCTGCTGACCCATTGAAAACATGACAAGGCCTGGTCCCTTGTGTTTTTCTTGTACAACATTCGTCTGTGCAGCAATATTTAGTGCAGTAGCAGAAGTCAGGGGTCAAGGCTGATTTTCAGGCCAAACAGAACATGAAAAACAATCAGATTATGTTTCTCAACAAATACTAGAGGTAGAAACTAGTGATTGTCAAATGAAGCTTCGTGAACCACTGTCTTTATTTTCTGAGCTCACTAGATGGCGTTCTCTGTTCAAAGAAAAAGGTTAAAGGAATGGCAATTCAGTGTGTTTTCAACTCTATTTTTTTTAAACAGAGAGCGCCATCTAGTGAAAATAAAGACAGTGGTTCACAAAGCTTCATTTGACCATCACTAGTAGAAACATTTGCTGACATTCACTGTAAACTGCAAATCATGAGCTTTAATCTGGTCTATCACATGCTGGGATTGCTTGTAATTTGGCATCAAGACAGGCATGCAAATGAAGGCATTTTCAGGCCTACATATTATATAAGAAACCCTGTTTTAAACATTAGATTTTTGGTATCAATGTAAAGGTCTGAATCTGGTCTTCAATATGAAGCATGACTGCAGCAAATAAGATCACCCTGGCTAGAGAAAGCAGGCTGGTATTGCCATCAATCAAGCCCTTCCTTTTTTCAAGAAAATCATCATTGGTGCTGAAGGACTCAGATGGAAGTGATCTCTCAATTTTGCCTGTGATAAATGAAGTTTGTTTCAAAACTACAACAGTACTTGTTACTCACAGGCCACAACAAAATAGGGAAATGCACAGTCAATTTAATAATAATGAAGTAACATTTATTAAATAATATAGCAAACAAGAAGGCGATGAGGTGTGGTTGTCAGTATCAGTGATGTATGAGAATGTGTGGTGAATGTTGTCAGTAGCTAACAAAGGAAATAACTAAATAAAATGAACTCATGATGGTGCTTGGTCAAATGAATGCTGCACACTGGTCTCAGGGCAGGCAGGGTTAAATAGCCTGCGAGGAAAGGTGCTCCCACTCATCTTGTTATCACTTCAGCCACAAACCTGCAAGTTTGCAAGACAGACCACAGTAGCATATGCATGCACAACAACAAGCTCAGGTAGTGATGGTCAAATGAAGCTTCGCGAACCACTGTCTTTATTTTCTGAGCTCACTAGATGGCGCTCTGTTCAAAGAAAAAGGTTAAAGGAATGGCAATTCAGTGTGTTTTCAACCCTTTGTTGAACAGAGAGCGCCATCTAGTGAGCTCAGAAAATGAAGACAGTGGTTCACGAAGCTTCATTTGACCATCACTAAGCTCAGGGCCGTCACAAAAAAACAGGACAGCAAATGGATTATAAAAAGTAGAATTTGTTTTATTAATTATTGCGTTATTGTGTCGTATCTGACGCAGAGAGCCACTGACCAAGCATCTGTATTTTACGAGTTGAGTGAGAACAGCTTGACAAGTTCCAACAAGATTAGGCCTAGAGGCCTGAAATAATATAAAAGGTATAACATTAATTGACCATATGTAATGTAAGAAAATATGTGGAGGTGCTGGTGGTGATGATAATGGAGTAGCTGTGGTATCAAGCATATCCTAATTATTGTTATGCAAATATTACTTAACATATACAAAGGACAAAATAGGGTTTTGAGCTGTCCTGTTGGCCTGTTAAGAGAGCACATCACATCACTTCAAAATGACAGAGACCCAAGATTCATTCCAAGGCCTAAATTGGGAGATCAGGCAAACCCAACTTATGCTTATGACTTCTTATGACCTAACCATCACAAATGCAACAAAAACAAATTTCGTTTTTTTTTCCCCCTCGTCCTCTGCAGTGGGCTCATCAATAGAGTAAATTGTGGTGCCACTATCGATGCCAGGGAGGGAAGTTATTATGAAAATAAGAGCAGCATTCCCAACTTTGCAGGGTGAATTCTGCCTTTGAAGAGTTGACAGAGAATCCACCAACTAGATCTCTCCTCTCTGTCCCCATGCCATAAAAGCTTGTCCTGTGCTGAGGAGTGTTGTGTATCCAGTAGTGATGGTCAAATGAAGCTTCGTGAACCACTGTCTTTATTTTCTGAGCTCACCAGATGGCGCTCTCTGTTCAAATAAAAAGGTTAAAGGAATGGCAATTCAGTGTTTTTTCAACTCTTTGTTGAACAGAGAGCCATCTAGTGAAAATAAAGACAGTGGTTCGCGAAGCTTCATTTGACCATCACTAGTATCCAGAGAGTCAAAGATAGGCAGGCAGACTTTGAATTCCAAACAGCAAATGTTTCAATCCGGTTTTAGGACACATTATAGCACAGCTGAAAGTAGTGAATGGTATTAGAACAAATATAGACAAAAACAAGCCTTCGGTTATGGTGGTACTTGAGTGACCCGAGTGCTGCTTTTGACACTGTGGACCACTAAATTCTTTAAGATAGATTACATGAGCATGTTGGCCTGTCTGGAATAGTTTAACTTGTTTGCGTCAATTTTGGCCTTTTTAACTCAAGAATTAGGTATAATTTCCTATAAATGATGTCTAATGACCATGAGTTCCAAAACAACTGGTAATAAGTTGGTGTTAATGGTGTTTATACGTGTAGTGAAAAGAAGTCTAAAATGGCAAAAAAAAAAAGAAGCAAAAAACATTGAAAAAAGCATGTTGAAGAAAGGGACAAAAACGTAATTTTCATCGTTTTGACCCGGGAGGACGACAAGTGCATGGTCCACTGGGAGACAACATAAGGGTTAACAAAAAAGTGTGAAATAACTGAAAACATGTCTTATATTTTAGATTCTTCAAAGTAGCCACCCTTTACTCTGATTCCCGGAAATGTTCTTGACACGGCCATTTTACCGAGGATGCATTGGTTGGTAACTTGTATGAACTTCGCAGCACCTGTATCCCAACATTCATTTCGGCATTCAATGATGCTCGGATTTCCAGTACATAGACAGCCCAAAAACGATTTTAACAATTTTTGCCATCTTATTCATCACTAAATTCACTTCTGAGAACATTTTAGGTGAGAAATGAACGGTTTAGATTTCGATTATAAGCAGTCTTGTGAAAATCTTAGCCGAATTGACAATTTGCTCCAAAGACGCAAGAACTACGTAGGTTTCTGTCTCCTGAGATAAACTGTTGTTTAGGCTAATGAAAAGAACAGGAGCAGAGGGGAAGGTGATCAACTATGGCCATGCTAAAAGATACATTTAGAGGGGTGGCTTAACAGAGGTTTTTACTATATGATGTTTGGATGTTTAGACTTTAGGTTAGAAGACCCTTTCAGATGTGCCGTTGGTACTTGTGAAACAGTTTTCTCTGCATTTGCAAATGTAAATAAATGCTCAAAGACCAGACTTTGGTTTAATTCTTAAACAGTCTTTATTCATTTTCATTCTTATCATTGATATTTACTAAACTCTGCTGCTTCACGGAAAACTTCCACCACAGTTTCTCTTTACTTAGCTGATTGGTTCTTGCCATAATATGAATTCTAACAGTTGTCCAATAGGGCTGTCGGCTGTGTATCAACCTGACTTCTGCACAATACAACTGATGGTCCCAACCCCATTAATAAGGGAAACAAATTCCACTAATTAACCCTGACAAGGCACACCTGTGAAGTGAAAACCATTTCAGGTGACTACCTCATGAAGCTCATTGAGAGAACACCAAGGGTTTGCAGTGCTATCAAAAAAGCAAAGGGTGGCTACTTTGAGGAATCTAAAATATAAGACATGTTTTCAGTTATTTCACACTTTTTTGTTAAGTACATAATTCCATATGTGTTCATTCATAGTTTTGATGCCTTCAGTGAGAATCTACAATGTAAATAGTCATGAAAATAACGAAAACGCATTGAACGAGAAGGTGCGTCCAAACTTTTGGCCTGTACTGTATGTCACAGAACTTTTTACAGCTCAACCAGGACAAAATCGAGGTGATAATTATTGGTTCAAAGGCTCAGAGAGAGAAATTGGCCTCAAATCTAAATATGGTAGAAGTCAACCCAAGCCAAGAAGCAAAAAAAAAATCTAGAAGTGATTTTTGACTCAGGCTGGTAAGTGCCTTAATTCTTAACAGTGTGCAAATGGTATGTAGAAATTACTTACAAGATGCCTGCTCACATATTTTATCTAAACTGATTTTAGCAGTTAAGAAGAAGACTCATTTGTCTGGCACTGGTGGGGGGCCACCAGCTCCAGACTTCACCCCAGTTGAGGAAATGGCCCTTGATTTAAACCAAGGAAGGCCTGTGATGGAAGGGATTCAGGGCGGGACAGCTACGGGCTCTGTTCCACACACGCACACACACACAAACAGCTCTCTTAAAAAGGAGCCGCAGCACCATTTTACAACAAATTCCTTATCGCGCTTATATGACCGAGCCCGACCCGACCCCGACCATAATTTCTAAATATCTGTCCGAACCCGGCCCGGCCCATCGGGTACCGTCGGGACCCGTCGGTCTCGGGTTGGGTATCCATGCCTTAGTCTGTATACACGACATCTGAAAAAGCAAATAGAACTGGCAGATGCACAGATTGCGGTAAGCAAAAGGACTCTCCAGGATCTGGATCTTGGTATGGAAATCAAGAAGAAAACACTGAGGAAACTGGATCTGGAGATACAGAAACTAGAAAAAGAAGTAAGTGACTTCAATCCACACTGTCAGCATATCTGTAAAACAATGTATTAATCATATTTTTCTTTCTTTCTCCCAAGCTCCAAGCTGACAAGTGACAGCACTAAAATAAAAAGCTTAAAAAGCATTGTGGTGTTCCCTCTGTGATGAATGTACACTACACTATGCAAAGTTATTGGTTCAATAAGGTGAGACAAAAATTGAGGTTATGAAACCAAAGTAAGCTACTATAATATCTAATAAAACATTAGGCTTAATGAAGGAGTAACACAAACTATCCTTGACAATGAAATCACTCATCTGAAATGATTAATTTATTGGTCTCTGACCAGCCTGCCATTAATGTCATCTGGAAATATAGCTGCATTGTCCCACTCAATCTCCGATGCCACTGCGGGATTCCTTTCCTTCCTCAGACAGGCAATATTATGTAGGACCGTGCAGGCTACAGTAATGTCACAGGCCCTGTCTGAGGTGACCCTCAGGTGGTGGAGACACTGAAAACGTGACTTGAGAAGGGCAAATGCCATCTCAATTTGGGCCCTTGTTCTTGCATGAGCAAGATTGTATGCTTGCTGTGCTGCTGTCTCAGGGTCTGCAAGGTACGTCTCACAGGCATAACCCTTGTCTCCCAGCACAACGCCAGAGAATTCACCTGAGAATACAAAATGTAATCATTACAACTACACATAAGTAAAACCTTTTGACGCAATTGTGTTTATCAGTAAAATGTGTGTGGCCTACCTTGTGATAGTCGCTGGGAAATGGTACTGGACCTAAAAACTTGGGAGTCATGGACTGACCCAGGCCACTTTGCCTCCACATTAGTAATGATGCAGGCAGCATCACAGATCATTTAAAACAATGCAATGTTTCCTATTCACTATACATTTCATGCACAGAATACATTTTGGCTAGTTGACAATAACCACATAATTTTTACCTGAACACTGATACTGTGGAAGGATTTTCTGTTGATATAATGTCCCTCATGGGCCCCTGAGGGGCGTTTAATGCGGATCTGTGTGCAGTCCAGCGCACCAATGACATTAGGGAAAGCTGTAACACAAAAAAGTCTGAGTATCCTGTGACTGTTGTAACGTAGGCCAACACGTTTTTGTAATATGTAATTCATGTTAACTGCAATCTTGTAGAAATCCTCTTTGATGAAGCACATTCTTCTGTGGCCAGGGAAGGTAATAAAGATGTGTGCCAAGGACTTCAGTGCCAAACGCACACTTCTGACACAACGGCAAATAGTGCCTTTATTTAGGATTTCAGCATCTCCCACGGCATATAAAAACATGCCGCTTGCAAAAAAACACAGTGCCACACAGACAATCTGTGGGATGGTGAGAGCATGGCTTTGCGCTGTGCGGTGCTGAATTTTGGGACCCAGCAGTCTGCTGAAATAATGGATTCCATCCCCAGTAAATCAATACCTCTCATGCAGGTACTTGGTCTGGCTAAAGGGTCTGGGGTCTCATTTATAAAACTGTGCGTAGGATCCTTACTATAAGTGTACCTCCTCCCAAAAGCCCAAATTGGCATATGCCGAAAAAAAGTCAGATTTATAAAACCGTGCGTGGGCACACCTGTAAGCAATGTTCGCTTTATAAATCACAGATTGACTACAAGTGTGCGTACGTGGATCAACCTCTTATCCCGCCCTGTACATGCTCATTTTTAACCATAAATAGTCAATGTAAAGCACCTCGTGAATGCTGATCAGTATGTTAATGACCCTGGCAGTTGTTCTTCGTTACACCGAAACATGCCGAATCATGACGACTGGCGGAGAAAACAAACAAACAAAATTGAATTTTGAATTCTCCCGTCAAGTTTGTTTTTTATAAATCACAACCTTTGCGTGGGAAGTGGCGTACGCACGTTTTCAGCCCCGTTTTGTACGTACGCCACGTTTATAAATGAGACTCCTGATCTGTCCCGAAACACCCTCTCACGTCTGAAAGCACGTCTCAATATCAGCGCTTCTTCATCCAAAACGTCGTTCAGAAATGGGCATGCCATGGTGCAGGGAGAAACGCAGGTGAATGGGACTTTATATAGTGCCCTCATCACTGACTTCATTGAAATCACCGTTGCAAATTCATCAACCATTTCAAACCATCTAAACTACAATAGTAGAATTTAAATCAAACTTGTCACAGCAATAGTGACAAGTAATGAATGTTAATAAAAATAAAGCATAACACATTCACAAGACAAGGGAATGACTGTTAAACATGTTTATTTCGGATCAGAGCGGCAGCTGATTTAACACATCCGACTCCAGGATTAATCTTAGCCTGCCCGTTAGCCTGCTCTGGACCAGGCTAGCTGCAAAGAATAAATTGCCATGGTTACTTGGCTGGGCTTAATTCAACCTGCTTTTGTGCAACCAAGTCAAAGCTAAATTCATCCAGGATAACCTGAATATCCCGGCTTAATCCCTTATCCTGGTTTTGTGCAATACCCCTCTGGCGCGCTATTGGTGGGTTTAACACAATGACAATAGAGAAGCGATGGCAAGCAGCGTTTTGTCTACATTCAACATGACGGCCACCAAAGTGCAGCCACACGTTGATGCCACACGTTGATGCCGCTGTTGCTGCAGTTTTAAAAGATTTCAAAAGGCAAGTTTTCTCTGAAACGGAACAGAAACTTGCCCTGGAACAATTCCTGCAAAAGAAGGATGTATTTGCCTTACTACCGACCAGCTTTGTTTTTTTTCTTTTTACTACCAACCAGCTTATGCTCTGCAAAGTACATCACCCGGATTGTTGGTCTGATTGGTTGGAGGACTATCCAATTGCGTACAGAGTCATTTGAACTATGCCCGTTGATCACACCTCTTGTACAGAGAAAATACAGAGCAGACTCCCCAGACTAATGTTCAATGTTAAAAGATTGAGCTTGGTCTGGTGATAGCCAGATTAGTTCAGGCTAACACAAAAACAGCTTTTTATCATTTAAAGAATATCTCCAAGGTTAGGCCATTTCTCTCTGAGAAACTCAGAGACTAATGCACACTTATATTATTAGCAGGTTAGACTATTTTAATGCTCTCCTATCTGGTCTACTTAAGAATACAATAAATCAGTTGCAAATACAAAATTCCACTGCAAGAGTTCTGACTAAGACCAGAAGGAGAGCACACGTTACACCTATTTTAAAATCTTTACACTGGTATCCTGTTAGTTTTCATATTGATTTTACTAGTTTATAAGGCAATACACCACCACCAGACTACATCTCACAAATGTTTTTATTTTATGAACCAGGAAGGCCCTTCAGATCCTCCAACTCATAGGCTAACTTGTCCTGGAGGTTTGGCCAAAAAGAACCAAAGAAGGAAAGAAGCCTGGGCCAACCCACAATGGGCCAGTACTCCCCCAAACTATCAAAATTGTGTCTAAACTAATAAAGAACAAGCCGCGTAAAATAGACTGTCTGACCTACATCCTCAAAAGAAATAAACCCAACAGAAAGAAAAGAACAGATAGAGAGAGATCCCTGTCTTCCAGCCTTCCTTATGTACAGGAGGCAGGCCCACCCACTAATGGTCTAATCAGGAGCACATGGGATAGGGAGAAAGGGAGAAGAAAAACAATTGGGGAGAGCATAACACTGAACACTAGAAAATGCTCCCATGTCTATTCATTTCCTCTGTAAAAGCAGAATGCATGCACTTTACATTATTACCTCCTGTGATTTCAGGACATTTTTACAAAGCAGGCTGAGGATGTAGGCTTGTTGCAATTGCGTGCCCTACACAACCAGGGCCACTAATATACACGTTGGCTTATATACATAAAATGCAATCATTTAGCCAGTTCTAACTCTACTAAATAAGCAAAATGTTGTTTTGCACTGGAGGTCTGGATGTTCCTGTAATGAAGAAGGTGTTGAATGAGTCCAAGCTTAAGAGCTCATATTGATGAAGAATCTGTAGGTGAGGTGCTCCTCAAACGGTGCTTTATTAACTACCACACACAGGGACGTGCACAGACATTTGGAGGGGCTATTGTTCTCTGGAAAAAAAAGCAACAGCAATTTAAAGAAAAAGCCCCTGATAAAGAAGGCCTACTTCACATTAAATGAATAATGGATGGCTGTTTGACATTATCAAATGCTTCTCTCACAGCTGGCCTGCTCGCAGTTTTAATCCAGCTCTGCAAAGTTGCAGATCTTTTAGCTGCTTCATTGAGCTTTCTCGTCTTGCTGTGAAGGCATACTTAAGCACACAAAACTAACATTAGGCTGTACTTTTTTTAAATACAAAGTTTATTACATTAACCAATTGGGACATTAATTTATCATCTCATAACAAAGTAAGGCGACTTTCACTTTAACTAACGTCAAATCTGATTGTTGGTTGAAAACTCATGTAACATATTGACTGTAAACAACATATAACCTAGCATGATTCAAGCCTGCCTATGGTCCCCCAATGGCTAGAAATGGCGATAGGTGTTAACCGAGCCCTGGGTATCCTTTTCTGCCTTTGAGAAAATGAAAGCTCAGATGGGCCGATCTGGAATCTTCTCCTTATGAGGTCATAAGGAGCAAGGTTGCCTCCCCTTTCTCTGCTTTCCCCGCCCAGAGAATTTGGCCCGCACATCAGAAAGAGAGACATCATGGCTTTCAAATGAGCAAAGTGGCAGTTGGTCAAGGCCACACCACCACCCTCTACCTTGCCCCCCCCCTCTCTCCTCCTCAATAGCTACATGCAGAAATGGCACGTCCTAAGGAAAGCTCATTATGGGACTGGCTCTAGTGGCTGTAAATCTGCACCAAGGCTGAATTTCAGGAAAGAGACTTCAGATACAGTATTAGGGGACCACGAAGGCCTATATAAAAGCATCCAAAGAGCACCATGTCATGGGACCTTTAAGGAAAACAGGAAGACCGCGCTGCTTTTCCTGTTAATGTCTATAATACGTTTTATTGAATACACCTATTGATCTTCAGAGCTTGTTTAAGTAAACACATGTCACGTAGAAAACCATTAAGCCCTTTTTAAAAGTAGAAAATAAATTAATAAACAACTTGGATTCGAACTTGTACCATTGTGGGAAAATATGAGACTTAGCAGTCTAACACAGTGCGCCATCACATCGCATCATTAACTGGTGGGCATGGCATGATATTGACTCTAACGTCACACAGAGTCTATTAAAATCAGGAGGCAGCCAGATCAAGTTGTGACCACACTGCATGCAAATAACTGACCAGTTGCTCTTGCTCAGAAATTGTCTTTATTAGGGGTCCAAGCCCGATGAGGCATGGGAACAGTGTATTCAAGGCAACGCGGTACACATCTCCAGCGGAGCTGTGGAACCCTATTGTTTTTCTAAGGAGTTTCCATCATGTTATTATCCTTCTCCGCCTAAATCTCAGACTACAGCCTAAACCGTAAATGGTGGGGGGGTGCCATTTTCAAGACTGGTCCAAAACTTCCCAAGGACCTAAGGCGCATAAATTGACCCATTTCCACCACTAGGTGGCGCTATAGCAGAAAAACCGCATTTGGCCCAAAAATTCCTCACCGTACACCCGACATTCAAAAAGCATACATCTACGCTTTCCCTGGATCCAACTGAATCACGTGATATAGGCCACGCCCATTTCCGCCTAGACTTTTATGTGTAAAAAATTGTGATTTATCAGAAACCTTCTTTTTCGATCTTCTCCTAGACAGTGCAAGCGATTGGCACAACATTTTGCTGGTAGCATCTCCAGATGGGCCTAAGAAAAAGTTACTAAAAATAATTGTTATAGGATAAAAATTGTGCATATTACGCACAAACAAATTTGTGTAGCTAACTATGAAAACACCAACTTTGCCATATCTCGGCCAAAATAAAGGATATCAACGCCAAACTTTAGATTCTTGTTACTTCTTAACAAGAATCTAAATTCTTCTTGCACTAGAGGGCGCTACAAGTACAAAAAGTTTATATCTCATGAACGGCTCATCCGATTTTTACAAAATTTGATGGGTACCATCTAGGGCCACTCCTGAGGCCAACCCTCGAGTGGGGTACTGAGGGGTCAAAGTGGGAGTGGCCTAGGGGACTCAAGTCTAGATTCACCACTTAGACTAATGTGAACAACTTTAAATTTACAGGGTAGATGGACAATGGGCCCTGGACCACACCTACCAAAAATTACACCTGTGGACCACTAGGTGGCGCTATAATTTGTTTTGCCTTTAACTCCCACATTATACATCGCTCTTTAAAAAACCTTGAATAATGCTGAATCACATGATATAGGCCACACCCATTTCGGCTGAAAACTGTTTTCGCAATATTATGTCTAAAACCTACTTTTTGGAACTCGTCCTAGGCCGTGTGACCGATCTGCACAAAACCTGGTACGTATCCAGATGGCCCGGACCAAAAGTTACTCAAAGAATTTTGCTACATTAAAGTATGCGCATTTGACGACCAAACAAATTTTATTAGCTAGCTACGACACACATATATCATATCACTCAGCCAAATTAAATGGTATCAGCAAAGACCTTAGGAAATTTGTTCAACATCCCACTACGATGCTCTGTACCAAATTTGGTGAAGATCAGCCTTTAGGGGGCGCTATAAGCACAGACCTGTCAACCTTGAAAAACTTTTTTGAGTAGCAACTTACTGATTTATTGTCGAAGTTCTGGTTCATGAACACGGCGGCACGCACGCGGAAAAAATTTGCCATTAAATGTCAAACCTGTCTACATTTTAAACCCTAGTGTTTACTATGTGTCTCGGTCCTCTGGTGCGTCCAGTGACGGGTTCCGATCAGTTTTTAATTAGCCTACATTAGTAAGAGTTAATTTTGTTATGTATGAACTTAATCTTAGGAAAGGCAAAACAATATAAGACTTTTGTAACGAAATCCAAGACTTTATAAATGCAAGGCTTTATTAATAATAATATAAATAAATATTTCTCCAAAGTTGACAGGTAGGCTACGTAAATTAATTCATTTCACAATTTCACCTTCCTACATCAAATCAGTTTACCTTTGCAAGCACCGTCCTCCCTTGGGGAAACCAACCAAACTAAACAGGAATGAGGGAGGAATGAAGAACACTATCAGTAGCCGATATCCTAGCTTGACATTAGAGGAAGAGACCCGACTGGTCGAACGCTTCTTCTTTGTTTGTTTTTCCAGCATGCTCGTGGCTGCTACGCTGTTTTAGCCATAAGTTTTAGCTGCCTACTATCATCAAGAGTTAGACGGAGACGGCTACTGCACGTCAACGAGTGAGCTCAAAGCAGTCACCTGATTTTCGCGTAGTTTAAAGTGACAAATCGTATCAGCGTATTTTGATGTCAAAATGCGTATCTACTACGCAAAATGCGTACAGGTTGGCAGGTCTGTAAGCAACGTTTATTTGTTTTGGCCAATAACTCAATGCATTTAAATGGGAAATTTGCAATTGCATTATCTCTGCCACAGTAAAAGCAATCAACACGAAACTTGAAAATCGGCCATTAGGGGGCGCTATAATCAATGCAGATGTGTTTTGGCACTTTAACTCAATCAATGTTAATGGCATATTTGCAATGGGAATGTACAACAGACCTTGCAGCTCACACTTCTCAATATTTACTGATGTTTGCCTCCTACCGTTACGTTTTGGTTTTTACTTTTGCATGCTCCCCTGGTTTTCTATGATAAACTTCTTAACCCATCTGACAAAGTTTCTACAACCTTCAGAGTGGACAAATGCAACTCTTTTCTTTCACTTTTTCTATCCAAAATCAACACCATTCATAGGCGCCGATACCATGGTTGCTCCGGAGCTCGAGCACCCTCGGAAAATAATGAGCACCCACGTGTGCCAGACTGCCAGTAGGCTACATTCATTTAAAATTAAACATTGCAGTTGGTGCTAAGTGGAGAGTCTGTTATAGTGTGATTGGTTATGTCGGTGGCATTGATTCTTAATTTCCCACAAAGCTGATTGTGGTTACATGTCAGTTAAACTTCTCATCTCCAATCCTATCCATATTTGTGAGAAGTGGCGCAGTCCTGAGTTGAAAGCCAACTTTACGGCTTTGTTATCGAGTGAATAGGCGTGTGTGTTTGTGTCGGCCGCTGTTCATTTCCTAAGGTTCTGAAATGCATTTTTTTTTTTTTTTTTTTTTTTAAAAGGGCGTGTGCCTATGAGCACCCACGGAGGAAAATATAAAATCGGCACCTATGACACCATTTACAACAACTTGACCACCTCCCCTGCTCCTTCAACCACCACACCTGCCTCCCCCAACCTCCACCCTCTCAGTCACACTCTCATTTCCTGTGATCAGGGGGGTTAAGAAGTTTGTTTATTGTAGAGAATTGTTAAAGCTATATGTATATGCATGGAGATGAACTGTTAACCACTACATTTGCAATGGCGACGTACCGCAGACGTCGCGGCTCACACCTCTCGATATTTACTGACGTTTGCCTCTCCACCGCCAGGCTTTGGGTTCCGCTTTCGCAAGCTCCCCAGGGCGTCAGGGGCGACTGGCATCGGTGGCTTGGGCCCCATCATAACTACTTGCAGTTCTAGTTTTGTTTGATTCCCTCAAAATGCACATCTTGTATGTTTGTCCACGGTAAGCACATTGAAATAAACTTGAAACTCAAATGTCCATCTCTGATAAACCAAATAAATTAATTAATAAAAAAAAGAAACAAACAATGATTTCACAGGATTCGAAGTCGTGCCATATTGGGAAAACAAATGGGAAAGGCAGCAAACCAACTCAGTGTGCAACAGGCTCTACAGTAAATTTTGGTAAGTATAGCATTAAAATATCTCATACGTCATATCTTTAAAACAGGAGGCAGTCAGATCAAGTTGTGTATTTTACTGGTTTCCAACACAAATAACAGCCATTTAAAACTAGATAAATGAAACCATAATATCACTGCAAAATAATTAAATGTTGATATAGTAATACTTGGCTAAAGTTAAAAGATCCCACATCAGCTTCACAATAAATAAAATAATTCAAGGCAAAAATGCATAGAATTGAGCAGTGGAGGGCCACTTGACAAGAATAGTAAGGATGTTAAACAGTCAAGTTAAATATAGGCCTAGTTAGAACACGCCAAAATCCCAAATAAATAAAAAACCTGGCTTGAATTACAGTCAGGGAAGTAGGTCTACATCCTCTGCTGAACCTTTTGTTTGAAGCTTTTAATGTCCTTTTGGGTGATGTTATTTATGAAGTTGAAGGATTTTTTTTTCTTTTTTAACCTTTATTTAACCAGGTAGGCCGTTGAGAACAGGTTGTCATTTGCAATGGTGACCCTGCCAAGAAAAGCATAAGCGTGCAGGACAATATACAGTTTCACATTCAATACAATACAAGAATACAATAGGCTATAAAGTACAGATTAAGTAGGCATTAAGTAGTCGCACTGCTTGCTCTTGGGGGAATTATTAGAATTGTTGGGGCTTTGTAAATTATAGAGTGTGGTCTAGACCTACTCTATCTGTAAAGTGTCTCGAGATAACTCTTGATTTGTGTCTCATCTCTCATGATTTGATACTATAAATAAAATTGAATTACAAAGCCGGCGCAAAGTGAGGTGTAAGTCGATGGATATGCGATAAGGTAATAACACAATATGACTAGACAGTCTATATCACTGCTGAGATTTAGTAAAGCGTTTAGTAAAAAGTAGTGGTCTAGTGATGTAGATTAGTTATAACGCAATATATATGATATATGAATAGACAGTGTATATAAATGCTGAAATGTAGTGAAGTCAGTATACAGTGTAAAATGTCGTCTAGATAGGTAGAACAGTAGATGTACAAAAATTGTATGACAACAAAGGTGGGGAGAACAGTTGGATATGCCAGGGCAGATTAATAGTGCAAAAAAGCGTAAACAGATATGAAAGCGATGCAGGTGAGGATGTGCATATGTGCAACTGTGCAAAGGGGCATGGCAGAGCTAATGGAATAAGGGTGTGCAAAACAGAGCATAAATGATTAGATTAAATTCAACTTTATCGTTATTGTGCAGAGTACAAGGCAGTTCGGTAAATGACATCACTGAAATCGAGAATTGGTAAAATTGTCATTTTCACCAAGGCGAGTTTGGCAGCATGAGTGAAGGAGGCCCTGTTGTGGAATAGGGAACCGATCCTAGACTTAAAGTGCTCATATTAAGAACTCATTTTCAGGTTCATAAATTGTATTTAAAGGTTGTACCAGAATAGGTTTACATGGTTTAATTTTCAATAAACACCATATTTTTGTTGTATTGCACATTGCTGCAGCTCTTGTTTTCACCCTGTGTGTTGATCTCTCTCTCTGTTTTAGCTACAGAGTGAGGCATTGCACTTCTGTACCATCTTTGTTGGGAGTCGCACATGCGCAGTAAGTACTGCTAGCTTGTCAGAAGCAGAGTATGAGGGTGTGTACCCTTTCTGAGCCACAACTGACAACAACCTCTCAGAGTAGTTCTTTACTAGGTTGGCACAGGTCCCCTGACGGATTTTGGCCCATTCTTCCCTTGCAAATTGCTCCAGCTGGTCTAAATTGCATGGTTTCCGAGCATGGAGATTCACTTTGAGCACAGATTCTCAATAGGATTGAGGTCTGGGCTCTGTGCGGGCCACTCCAGGGGCCTCATTTATAAAACCTGTTACGCAAAAAAAGAAGTGAAGCTGGGTGAAATTTGTCGTCGCAACATTCCTCGCAAAAGTCGGGATTTATAAAAAATTTCCATGCGTAAAAATGTTCAGTTTTCCGCAACCTTTTGACCACACGCGTGATCGTGCGTAATGCTCCCAAGGTTTTATAGACTGCGTTTTAGTGAACTCCGATGGTATGCCCGTTTTCCGAACCTAACCCACTTTTTGTTTTCCTGAACCCAACAATCCCATTCTTGCTAAACCGACCCAGAGCCGGTCGCAGCGCCCGGCGAGGGGCTGCCAGCAACGGGGAGAGGCAGGGGATCCTCCTCCCACATCGTGCAGCGCTGCTCTCCTATGCCTCGCCCCGTGAAATGCGTTGTTTGTTTGATGTGTTTGTTTGATGTGTATCTGTCTGTGTGTGTGTCTGTGTGTGGGAATGTTGTCTTTCTGCACCTGCTATTCCCACACAGTTACCGATACAAGTTACCAAATTGTAACGTTTCTATGGAGTTATATTCCTATCTTTATTCAAGAGCGCATTCTTTCAATTTGAGAGCATTTCTCACTGATATTACGTTCAGATTTTGTAAAAATTTCCCTCAAAACCTTGCTCTCACACTCAAATGGTCATGCTCGCGCTTGGATTTGCTCTGCTTGTGCTCAAACTTTGTGCTCGGATTCAGATATGTTGTTCTGTGGACAGATTTCCTGCTCTCAGCTTTGAACCTTCTCCTCGCACTCAGCCTGATTCTGCGCGCTTGCAAATCTGCTGCTCTCAGATCTCTCCTGCGCGCTTGGATTTTTCTGTGTTACAACACTCTCAAAATTCCACAACCAATAGAATGCCAGGTGTAGTGTTGACCAATTAAATGATCCCTGCCCTGTTGAGGGTGCGTTCGTTTTATGTGAGAACATCCGTTGCAGCCGGCTCCTATGTAACCATGGGTCTGTAACCCAAGTTTATTTAACAACGCCGTCCATCGCTTTATTATTAGTATATGTCAATAATGTGCACAGAATGGTCGACGGTCTTTCACCTGCACCCATCAGGAAACGGGAGAAAGCTTTGAAGTGGGACATATCAAGTTACGTAGCTACACAACTATGAGGGTGAGTAACATAAATTAAGCACATAGCATATGGCGCTAGCCATAGCTAGCCTAGCTTGATGTCCGTAAACAAATAGCTTTTCTTTATATTGGTAGTTTAGCTAGCTAGATAGATTGAACGACATACTGTATGACGGACAGTATGTGTGTATTTACAACTGGTATTTAATGACCCCACTTTGTAATTTGTCCTCGTTTGGTTAACCATGTTCCTGGGGATTTTGCTAATTTAATGTTAGAGCCAATAGTAAAACCTAAACTGTAATATAACTGAAAGAACACCAGAAACTGGATTGTTTGTGTTCGTTTTTGCATCACTGTTGTGTGTTGTTCATCAGAATTTACTCTTCATTTCTTCATATAACATTAGTTTGAAAATGATGGATTCACATCAGTCTGTATAAAACGTTGTAATGTTAAAGGGGTGATAGAATGCAAAACCGATTTTACCCTGTCATAGTTGAATAACGACAGTTCGGTGGGTAAATAGGACATACATAGAAGCTCAAAGTCCCACTGACACCCCTTTACTATGAAAATCTCATATTTTGAAACTGCTGCTGAAAACAGGCAAATCCCAACAAAGCTGGAAGTTGACGTCAACCTCCCAAAAACCGGAACCTTTGTCAGCCCATGGGTGTATTAAGAGAACGGTCACGCCCCAACATTTACATAGGTTACTAAACTGACCTGAGATCAGGTAGTCTTCCGAATCTAGGTCGTGCAGATCTCTGCAATTCCATTACAAACTTCACTTCTGAAACTTTTTTATTTGAGAAATCAACTATGTAAGGCTCAAATATGGGCCGTTTTACGAAAATGGATGGCTAATTGCAAATTTTGTCCGACTGTGTGTCGGAATTCAGCCGCCCGACCTGCCTTCCTTCACAGACCCCGGCCTTCTATGAGGTACTTGGAGCTCCGTCACGACTGGCAGCCCACAGCACTCCATACCCGCGTAAAGTCACCGTTTTTTGGATAATGGACTACTAAAATCGGTGCTCTGACAGAGCTCCAGGGCCTGCAGCTCCCCTCTTCCTGCTAGCTAAATGCCCGGTGTGTGTGAGTGAGAGCACGGTCAGCGAGCTTGTTACGCCAGCAATCTGTTACCACAGGTTCCACTTAATCTTTTAATGTGTGTAATTATAATGTGTTGAGTTATTTAAACAAACGATTGGGGAAATAAACGCCGCTTGTCCCTGAGTCTCATTGATAGGGCCTGCGGCTGGATGTAGCTCTATCAATGAGAGCTAGCTCCTCTTAGAATTCCTCTGAAATTCACAAATATTCATTAACTTGAAATCGTTCATTAAGTTGCTAGCTACACATAGCTAGGATTGAAGGGACAGTCATAGCTAACGAAACCCCCACTGTTCACAAAAATTCATTAACTTGAAATCGGACACAGTTGTTAGCTTTATAAGACATTTAGGGAGATGTTGTATAAGTGGCGTGACGAAATTCAAACTGTAAATATAAACAAATTACGCTGAAAATGAAGCTAACTATCCGTGATTTGTAGCTAGCTACACATAGCTAGGATTGAAGGGACAGTCATAGCTAGCTAACGAAACCCCCACTGTTCACAAAAAGTCATTAACTTGAAATCGGACACCGTTGTTAGCTTTATAAGACATTTAGGGAGATGTTGTATAAGTGGCGTGATGAAATTCAAACTGTAAATATACTTTATTTATGCCGAAAATGAAGCTAACTATTCGTGTTTTGTAGCTACACATAGCTAGCATGAAGGGACAGTCATAGATAACGAAACCCCTAATCTTCACAAAAATTCATTAACTTGAAATAGGAAACCGTTGTTAGTTTTAAGACCTTTAGAGATATGTTGTATAAGTGGCGTGACAAAATTCAAACTGTAAATATAGCTACTCTAGTTATGCCGGCAGCTGACAGCCAGCCTAGAGTAACTGGAACTGTGGTAAGAGATTGCTGGTGTAACAAGCTCGCTGACCGCGCTATCGCTCTCACACACGGGCCATTTAGCTAGCAGGAAGAGGGGAGCTGCAGGCCAGGGTATGTGGAGGAAGGCAGGCCGGGCAGTGAGGCAGCAACACAGGCAGCACCGGCAGCTGAACTCCGACAAACAATCTTACCAAATTTGCAATAAGCTATCAATTTTCGTAAAACGTCCCATATTTGAGCTTTATATAGTTGATTTCTCGCTTAAAAAAGTCTCAGAAGTGAATTTAATAACGTAATAGCCCGACAAACAATGTATAACTTTGCAGTGAGACCTGCTGTCGAGTCTCCCATGTGTTTCTAAGTAGTTTGCTCAAACCATTCAGCACGTAGCTCATTCTGAATATTCATGAGCATACCATATTTGGAAGAAACATTCTTGTTCCAAATAGAGCCATATTCACAGGGCAGTTAAGGGCCTAATAAAATAGCATTCGGGGCATTTTTCAGCCCAACCAATACCCCATTAGGAGACCTTAAGGAACAGTGTAAAATACCCTATATAATCATTCTATCACCCCTTTAAGTACAATGTTATCACTACAATAAAAACAGATCTAGAATAATTTGCTCCTTAAATAGCAGTTTTTTTAATGAATACAAAGCAAAATGAACAGAAAAAACAAGCATTTTGTTTTCTTTTCTTCCAGTTGAGAATGAAGGGCTTGACCAATGCTGCATCATAGCAGCAGAGTCTTATCACCAGCCCATGAAAGCTAGAAGTCACCCTGCTGCTCCAGATCTACCTACTGTATGACTGGCTACAGACTACAACCATCTGCAACATCATCAACAGCTGCAATTAAAGTCTCTTGGGGTCATAGTGGACTCGGTTGTTCTCCATACTGCATCGTACACTATATTATTTTTCTGTTTTGTTATATTAGTAGTCTACAGACAACACTAAGTATCATTACTTAATCACAGTATATATTATTCCAACCCAGTCTCACGTCAGTCCGTGATGGCATTACGAAATTAAATCTATTAGAACGTGATACCATTACGTTATTGTGAAGATTTACGTGTTGGGGTCCCGTATTTCAATGAGAAGCATCTTACGTAATCACAGCACGAAACTTTCTGCCACTCGGCTGCAGCAGAGAAGCTGGATACAGCTTTGATATTATTGGTATTTTTAGCCCAATAACCACTGTTTTAATCAACATTTATTCACCAGATCTTATCACGGTTTATATGTATTTCTTTTAATGTCATTATTTCGGTCTATTTCGTCCAGGGAAGCTGGATTGCATTGTTGTTTATTGATATTTTTAAAACTATAACGCTACATCTTTCAACATGTATTTAGCTGTTATCATGGTATGCATTTCTTTATTTTAATAATATTATTTCGGTCTTATTACCGGTGAAATATTACAATAAATAAGACAGAACAGTAAGCTACGATATGAGCCGAGCTGGGCGCATTCAAAGCCGATGTCCCACGATGCAATGCGGGCATTCATTCACAGAATCAGACGGCGATCAGCTTGTCTTTAATGGCAGTATCGCTTCAATGTACGTAAGGGATAATGTAGAGCTTTGTTATAGCGAATACAACAACGACGGGGTGATCAGGACCATAGACAGTATATAATGGACCAATAGACCCCGTTGCTCTGGACGGAGACCAGTGAAGGCTATTAGAAGCACTTTTCCGGTGATGGCCAGCTTTACTGCGCAGCCTCCAATTGAGAGAATGTGACGTGAGCAACGTGTCTGAAAGTTGTAAGTCTTCTGGTAGCTGTGCCAAGAGAAATCTCAATCATTCCCAATCTTACAGATCAAAAATCAGCTGAAGACTCCGGAAGTGACGTCGTAATTACCGCTCGGCGGATAGAAAAGATACAAATCCATAATATTCGTAATATTGATGTTTTTGTCTAACATTGTATTTGAGGAGTTAAACAATAAAGGTAGCATCAATAATAAAATACAGTTTCATGTATTTGTCTCATGTACAAATGTGTGTTCTCGGCCGGCCGGCCGGCCGGCACAATCTGAAATGGAATGAAGCCCACTCACGGCAGACAGCAGAAAGAGGAGCCAAACATGTCCTCCCACCCACCCCGGAAGAACTACAAGTGCTCAAGCTTTGTAACAGATTCTGGGCCGCGTCTATAGTGGGAGTTGTAGTTTTTAAATATATTGGTATATTTCTCATAAGTAGAAGTTGGTAATGTAGAATTATGGATACACCCTGGGGTTTTTTGGGATTGGGAACACACTGGTGTCATCAGATTTTAAAATTAGAATCGTTAAATAGGTGAAAATAGCTTATTACCATATTTGACAGTGCTTACAGTGGATAAACTTTGGAGACCATATCTACATGATAGCTGAGGTCCAGAGCTTTCTATAACAGCTGGTCTTATGTGTGTAGCACCTTCTGTTGCTTACTGACATCAGCTGAAGACTCCGGAAGTGACATAGTAATTACCACTCAGTGCATAGAAAAGATTGCTGCACGTAAAAAAATTAAACAAATTGCTGCACGTTGTATGTGAGAATTTATACAATAAAAATACCAATAATGAAAAAATTGCGTTTTATGCTAAGCACTTTGATTTGCCTTGTCGCAGAAAAATACTAGGATTATAGCCTATAAACAAAATACAGTTGTTAACAAGTGTTAACAACTACAGCCTAATGGCTTGTTTGACTAATGGGCATTTGTTTTGACTTGTAGGCTACTGTTGTGAAAAACTAAAATAAACTACTTACAAAGAGAAGCATTTTTCATTTTATTTTCCATGCATAGTTATTTAAAAACGCAATTTTCTAATTTTGCAGTTGATGAATGTTAATAGCAAAGACTAAAGGGGAAAAAAAAAACATGAGGATATTTATGTGTGGGACTTAATTTGATTTAACATCACACTGCATTATTAGTTGTTTTAAATAACTGACTTTTTTAAATAATTTATGGTAGGCCTATCATATTAATTATTATTCAGAAGATGATCCTCATATCAACCAGCATGGTTACAGATTGTAGGTATAACCTTTGTAGCCTTTACTGAGACTACCTTTTCAAAATTAAGAAGGGGCTAGTTTTAGGAAGCATTTTAAGCAGATTTTTGCTGAGGTTTTTGTTGACCGAGATGTATAGCTTTGTATGGGTATGTGTACACAAACTAGTGTTTTGGCATTTTTGGCACACTTCTACCTCAACCTACTGCACACAGACACAAGTACTTTTGCATATTCTGCTAAAATAGAGACCAGAATGTGGTGCCATACCAACAATCTCATTCAACCATTTCACAAAATGAGGAGTTTCATTCATTCATTTCATTTATTTGTATAGCACAAGTAAACACAACAGAAGTTGACCACTGTGCTTCACATAACAAGAGTCAGGAAAGATAATAGAATAAAACATCTTTCAGACAGCAGAAAACATAAATAAAAATAAGAATTTAGAGAAATGCATGCTCCAAGAGATAAAACTTTAGTTTGAGTTTAAACTCATATAAAGAGGACAGCGATCTCAAGGAGACGGGGAGGCTATTCCACAGCCTAGGACCAACAACAGCGAAGGCTCTGTCTCCTCTTGACTTTAGACGCGAGCGTGGCTGGGACAGATTATAGTTGCTCGTGACATGGGACAGAGGGTATCAGACGTCATAAATGATGAACCAATAAATCGGCTCTGTTCCTATAGGCACCTTGGTGTGTATATATACAACACCTTTGGCTGGAAGGCCCGTGTTGAAAGTGTGTCTTATCATTTAGAGCAGACACTCACAGTGAGAGGTTTATGTTATACAATACAGAGCATTTTAATATGTCAGCAATATCTAAAAAACATCTCATTTAAAGCTACAATTCAGAGGAGAACAGATAATATGGTCTGATCAATCTTTATTCTCGATGCCAAGTAGCTGTTATCCTCTGGCAGAAGAAATGGGTACCCTAATGTAAACTAAATAATTCTAAACTATAGCCCTAATTTGGACCTACCTCAATTAAAACTTTAAATAATGTTGCTTGAGGCTGCAGGGAATAGCTTCATGATATGATGCATATAGGGTTGTGTGTTGCTCACTGTTTGTGAAAGATGAGCAATAGATTGTGGCTGTGTGATGTGCTTCAATCTGACATCTACATATCACTTTGTTTATTTTTTTTATCGTAAGTATGTCATCTGTATGATAAAACAATATGTCAAGTGTTATTTGTGAAGCATTTGAAGTCAAGGCAAATATCCCTCTGGGGACAATAAAGTAGGCTATAGCTTGCAAAATTGTCCCTATGATATGTGAAAATGAAAACCTTGTCGTAGGACTATAGCAAACACATCGTTGGAAAGGTCTCAACCTGGAGAGTAACATATGTCAGTCTGGAGAGCATACATTAGGCTACTCCTGCTTTGAAATATTGACCTCTGAACCTTAAACCCAGTCCATGTTTGAAGGCTTGTCAGTAAGCAACAGAAGGTGCTACACACATAAGACCAGCCATTTTTCCACTGTAAGCACTGTCAAATATGGTAATAAGCTATTTTCACCTATTTAACGATTCTATTTTTAAAATCTGATGACACCAGTGTGTTCCCCATCCCAAAAAAACCCAGGGCGTATCCAAAATTCTACACTACCAACTTCTACTTATGAGAAATATACCAATATATTTAAAAACTACAACTCCCACTATAGATGCGGCCCAGAATCTGTTACAAAGCTTGAGCACTTGTAGTTCTTCCGGGGTGGGTGGGAGGACATGTTTGGCTCCTCTTTCTGCTGTCTGCCGTGAGTGGGCTTCATTCCGTTTCAGATTGATGCCGCCCGCCGGCTGGCCGAGAACACACATTTGTACATGAGACAAATACATGAAACTGTATTTTATTATTGATGCTATCTTTATTGTTTAACTCCTCAAATACAATGTTAGACAAAAACATCAATATTACGAATATTATGGATTTGTATCTTTTCTATCCGCCGAGCGGTAATTACGACGTCACTTCCGGAGTCTTCAGCTGATTTTTTTTAAACATTACTACGATACATAAATTACTGGAACAAAACTGAGCAACGTGTTGTTGCCATTGACATATATAAAATGGACCAATAGACCCCGTTGCTCTGGACGGAGACCAGTGAAGGCTATTAGAAGCACTTTTCCGGTGATCTCTTGCTTTACTGCGCAGCCTCCAACTGACAGAGACAACGTAAATGTGACGTGAGCAACGTTGCTGAAAGTTGTAAGTCTTCTGGTAGATGTGCCAAGAGAAATCTCAATCATTTCCAATCTTACAGAGACAGAGAGCGTAGGTATATGTAAGGAGATAACATAAGCACAGGCTAATTATTGCTAACTAACATGCTAGTTAACATTAGTAATTGAACCTAAACATCTAATGTAAGTCGAAACTGCCTGCGAGCTTCTCCTGTACTATACGGTAATTCCTCTACTGTGCGACAGTAAGTCACTTGGTTATGACACAATCGTTAGCTTATTTTTACAAAAACGTCTGCTACGGAGCCATAACGTGAGGTACAAGGTAATGGAGCCTTTTATACATTGTCGTGTTTCTTTAGAAATAAACAATGGACAAATAGAGTCTTTAAACGCTTCAGATGTAAAGTTATTCGCAGTCAAGTGACGTAAAAAAAAAATGGCGGTCAGTGTAATGCTAACAAGAGGTGATACCTTTGTAGCAACAAAATGGCGCCATTGGAGGTATGCATTCTGAAGCGAAGCTTACCCCCTTGGTTGTTGCTGGTGACAAAACCACTGATTATATATATTTATTACATGGCTTGCTTATATTCTAATGCTACAATGCGGTCTGTTATTTTCTTGATAACAGACTGTTGCTAAGTGTTGTCATGGAGGCATTTCTGTTCCCTCCGGAGGAGAGCTATCAATAAATCCGCTAGAAGAAGATTGGCGTTGGGGTCCTGATCACCCAGTTGTTGTATTCGCTATATAACAAAGCTCTACATTATCCCTTACGTACATTGAAGCGATACTGCCATTAAAGACAAGCTGATCGCCATCTGATTCTGTGAATGAATGCTCGCATTGCATCGTGGGACATCGGCTTTGAATGCGCCCAGCTCGGCTCATATCGTAGCTTACTGTTCTGTCTTATTTACTGTAATATTTCACCGGTAATAAGACCAAAATAATATTATTAAAATAAAGAAATGCATACCATGATAACAGCTAAATACATGTTGAAAAATGTAGCGTTATAGTTTTAAAAATATCAATAAACAACAAAGCAATCCAGCTTCCCTGGCCGAAATAGACCGAAATAATAACATTAAAAGAAATACATATAAACCGTGATAAGATCTGGTGAATAAATGTTGATTAAAACAGCGGATATTGGGCTAAAAATACCAATAATATCAAAGCTGTATCCAGCTTCTCTGCTGCAGCCGAGTGGCAGAAAGTTTTGTGCTGTGATTACGTAAGATGCTTCTTATTGAAATACATATAAAAAACGTGACCCCAACACATAAATCTTCACAATAACGTAATGGTATCACGTTCTAATAGATTTAATTTCGTAATGCCATCACGAACTGACTTGAGACTGGGTTGATTATTCTGGTGTACACTGTTGATGTGACTCACTGCTATTGATTATACATCACTTTAGCTTGCTACTACCTCACAACTTTGCCTTAATTGCTCTTGTTTAGTTAATTTATTTTCTACTAGTTGTATATACCTATTTAATTCAATTATTCTATAACTTGTGTTGCAATACCGGAATTATCCCTCTTGTGAACACTAGGCTTATCTTATCTTTATTTTAGTTCATATTATAACCCTGCTCACAAACTCACCTGTACCTGGGTCATCAGTTTGCAAATATCAATGTTCCTGCTACAGTAAATCCTACAGGCAAAGTGTACTGCTTTTTAGGTTATATGTCAAATATTGTGCAGTTGGTTATGAATTACTTATTGTTTTGACAAGGTAAATTAAAGCTGTTTAACAACCTGCAAGTGTCCATTCTGGTACATTTAATTATACTGTTTTTAGATTTAGATTACAGAAAATGAAAAACCTATTTGCCTTGATAAAGGTTTTAATTTATTGCAAGTATGAACATGGCTTTAATAATCTTATTGCTCTGAAAAACCACAATAATTTAAGAAATATCAGTGATACTTAACATTTATTAATTGATTGTTTATGTGTGCAGACATTACAGGCACCTATTCATGTAAGCAGAGAACACAATAGTTTGTTCTCTCTTTTATCACTTGGATTATGGAGGTGATGGTGCAGAAACGGGTGAAGTCCTTGTAAATCTCTGGCACTTTGAGGACATACAGATCCAGCAACTCTCCACTGTTGTCTTTGTATAGTGTGCTCCTATTTAAGACAAATTCATAGACATCAACACATAAGATATTAGGTGTACATAGCTTTCTTTAACATCATTACTATCTTACCTTACCTTCTCTTCTCTGCTGTGGGTTTGTGGACATCACAGTAATTGTCTCTCCTGGGCCTTGTTGTGCACACTGTGAATTTAAGCAAGAAAGAAATGATAAGTGTATGTAACATGATTTTACAATTAAATTATTATCAGACTTGCCAACGTACTTGGTTTGTGCCACTACTGCCTGCCCTCTGCACACAGGTGAGTACAGGGGGAACCAATGGGATTTTGCGTTTGGAGTAATGTACTGACTGGAACAACACAGTAGTGTGGTTGTACAACACTGGTCCATGCACACGGTGCAGCTCAACAGGGGTACTTCAGCACCACCTGGAAGAAGGGAAACTGAAACAAAATACTTGTTTTTTTTCTGTTCAATTTGCTTTGTATTGATTTCATAAGGGTAAAAATAAATAACTGCTATTTTAAATAGTGTTTTATTATAGGAGAGGAATTGTACTTACAACTTGATAGATAGATAGATATATAGATAGATAGATAGAGATAGATATATGAATGTTATTGTTAAAATAATGTTATAAGAATTTAGAACATCTGAAAAACATGCAACAGTGATGTAAAAACTGATACAAATAATCCAGTTTCTTTTGTTTTTCAGTTATATTACAGTTTAGGTTTTACGATTGGCTCTAACATTTCTGAAATTAGCCAAATCCCCAGGAACATGGTTAACCAAACGAGGAAAAAGTGGGGTCATTAAATACCAGTTGTAAATACACACATACTGTCCGTCATAGGTCGTTCAATCTAGCTAGCTAAACTACTGATATAAAGAAAAGCTATTTGTTTACAGACATCAAACTAGGCTAGCTATGGCTAGCGCCATATGCTATGTGCTTAATTTATGTTACTCACACTCATAGTTGTGTAGCTACGTAACTTGATATGTCCCACTTCAAAGCTTTCTCCCGTTTCCTGATGGGTGCAGGTGAAAAACCGTCGACCATTCTGTGCACATTATTGACATATACTAATAATAAAGCGATGGATGGCGGGGTTAAATAAACTTGGGTTACAGACCCATGGTTACATAGGAGCCGGCCGCAACGGATGTTCTCACATAAAACGAACGCACCCTCAACGGGGCAGGGATCATTTCATTGGTCAACACTACACCTGGCATTCTATTGGTTGTGGAATTTTGAGAGTGTTGTAACACAGAAAAATCCAACCGCGCAGGAGAGATCCAAGAGCAGCAGATTTGCAAGCGCGCAGAATCAGGCTGTGTGCGAGGAGAAGGTTCAAAGCTGAGAGCAGGAAATCTGTCCACAGAACAACATATCTGAGACCGAGCACAAAGTTTGAGCACAAGCAGAGCAAATCCAAGCGCGAGCATGACCATTTGAGTGTGAGAGCAAGGTTTTGAGGGAAATTATTACAAAATCTGAACGTAATATCAGTGAGAAATGCTCTCAAATTGAAAGAATGCGCTCTTGAATAAAGAGAGGAATATAACTCCATATGTTTCAAGCACTTTCACCTGTTTTGCACCAATAATGATCCAAAATCTTGTTTCTATGTTTTACCTTTTTTATAATTGAATTTCCTTTCTCACAAAAAACCAAAACGATCATATGATCATAAATGTGATCTCACAGGGGTAAATGGCAAATATGAACCATAAATGATGTATGCATCATTGGTAATTGACCTAAATATGTTACATTACATTATTAAGTTTGAGTAACAAGAATATGAACACTACACAAGGGTTAAGGCTTCCAAACAGGATTTTGTTTTCGATGTTCTACCTCTGTTAGGAGCACATCGATCTCACAATCACTGAATTTGGTTTTATCCCCATTTTTCCGTTTTGTGATTGGTGATCAAGGGCTCCTTTCAAGGCTGGAATATTCATTGATTGATTAGCATGGACCTTATTAGGACAAATATGGGACGACCTTGAGGCTCGTGCACGACCACATAAGGTAACGCACGTCCGTATTTATAACGAGAAGAGTGCGTACCAGTGTGCGCCGCAAAGTGTTATAAATCAGAGTATTGTTTTTGCGTACAAAAATTCTGACTTTTTTTGTGCATGAAATCTTTCAGAATAGAATCTACGCACAGTTTTATAAATGAGGCCCCAGGACCTTGGTTTTGGTATCCTTCAGGAACTGTTGGACCAATTTCGATGTATGCTTTGGGTCATCGTCTTGTTGGAAGACCCAGCAATGACCTAAGGCTAGACTATGAGCAGATTTCTGCATATTATCCCTCAAAATTTCAACATCATCATCGCTCATAAAAGTTAAAACATTTAGAGACTGACAACCCCGTTAACATCCCCTGATGGGTATTTTTATGAAATATATATGTTTTAATGGGAGGGAATTACATATTACATTGGCTTCTTGAGCCGTGTGTCACCAATGCGCACATTGGTTTGAATTATGTTTTTATATTTTTTTATTTGCTCTCAGGATCGCTTCCACTGCCAGGGTTGCAAATGAAATGGGCTAAAGCAACGACAGTTTAGAGAAAGCACAAGTGTAATTATGGTCAGATATTGGTCCTGACTGATGGGGAAGTGATATTGGAGTTGTGATTTAAACAGCTACAGCGTTGGCTATTTTTTCAGCTTTCCTTCCTGTTTTAGGAAGCAGCGACTGTATTGCGTTTTCCTTGTAAAACCGAGTCTGTGTTCTTCATATTTATGTAGAATTATAATTTGCTCTTCTTATAGGCTATGTAACATGCGGCTCTGATAGATGTTTGCGTGGTGCGCAAATACCGCCTCTTTTATGTGAACGCGCACGCTGCTGGATTGGGAAACCCTGAGTTGACTGAACTAGTTGATAACCAGCGTCGTGATACAGCTTATGCAGGACCGCGGTTGTTAGGGTTAGTGAAGCCGGATAACTGAAAGAGATCCAGGGCTTGTTGATCTTGCTTCGTAGTACAGGCCTCTGGTCACCAGCAGCAATCATCTTGGCAGATGACATCTGTCTATTTTCCTCTCCAGAGTTCTTGAAATTGTGCACTTACGACCACACCCAGGTTTGTTTCTCACAGAATTTGTCTCCTTGTACTTGACAATGATGCAATGTACAGCAGTTCTAGACACTGAAATGCCTGGAAATGGCAGTATAGCCTTCCCCCTTATCATTAGCCTCCACTATCTTCTTTCTGAGCTCAAGACTGATTTCCTTTGTCTTTGGCATGGTGAGTAAAATTAGTCCCTCTTAATAATGTATTCAAGAGCCCTGTTCCTTGGAGTCCTTTTATGCTGATTGAATGCTCAGGTGCTGTTAGGAAGCCAATTGACTGCACAGGTGTGGTGTGAAAGCTGATTGGTTAATTAGGTGTGTTTTGAAAGCAAAAATTCACATGGGGGCTAATATTTTTGACCACCCCATTTTTCACTATATTTGATATAAAGCAAGCCCAAAAATTTATTTTATATTTCAAAATGTACCAAAAGCTACTAAATAACACTGGTAAATGTTTGATTATATCAAGTTTTATCAAAGCTGCAAACATTGGGAAGATTTTTAGGAAAATGTTCCATAATTCCTGGAGGGCTAAAGATTTTGTCAGAAGCAGAGTATGAGGGTGTGCCATGCTAGCAGCTATGCGAGCATTATAACGTGTGTTACAAAGTGATGCACGTTAATCATGGAAGTAAAGGCTAGACTACAAGAGAGCAGTTTGTGAACAGTGTTTTCTGTTGGAGATGGTAAGTCCCTTTGGGGTGGACTTTGGGCTTTTTCACTTTGCAAACGTATAACATGCACAAGAAAGATATATAACACAATATAGGAAAGGGAAAAAGCCAAAAAGCATAATATGAGCACTTTAACTTTAGATTGAAGGTGGTTTATATGTTGCTGGAAGGAGACAGGAGACACCTGGTACAGTGGGGCTAGCAAGGACTTGTAAATTCGTTGGTACCAGTGAGTTAAGCGTTGAGTGTGTAACAAGGGCCAGCCGACTAATGCATAGAAGTTGTAGTGGTGGGTGTTATAAGTGTCAGGTCATGAACATTCATGATGTGCATGCAGGACACATAAAGTCCTCGTCCACATTGGGACATCCTACACACAGCCAATGAAACCATCGGGTGCATGATGTGCATTCAATCTAACACAATTGAAAGAAAATATACAAATTAGATTTTTTCTAAACAAATAATGTACTATCCATGAAAATAACTTTAAAGGTCCCTACCCAATGGTCCACAGGTGCCTCTAAGGTGTCAATTTCCCCAGTGTTCATTTCCCCTCAACAGTGGCAGTGTCAGGTTTTGTATGTTCTGTTTCCTGTTTTATTTTGAAGTCTGTCTTTTCACCCTAGTTATGTCTTGTTGTACTTCCTGTCTTGAGTTTCCCGCCTTTTTTGATTACTCTGCCCAGTCCTGATGTGTTTCACCTGTTGGAGCCCTTGTGTTACCTGTCTCTCGTTTCTCCTCGTTACCTCATGTATTTAGTCTCTGTGTTGGCGGTGTCTGGTGTGGGAGCATTGTGTGGTGTCTTTGTGGCTAGTCTCCTGTGTTTTTTTTTTTGCTTCCTGGTCTTTAAGTCTTTTGGGGTTATTTTTTGTGTGTACTTCTGGACACTCTTATTTGTAAGTTTTTGTTCAATAAACTCCTTATCTGCATTTGGGTCCAAGCTTTGTCTATCCCTCGGCAATCCATGAGGTTGTCTGTTAAAAAGATATTCCAATTTCCCAATGAGTTATGTATAGGCAAATGTTTCATTGAGGTTGATATACAATTAATTGAAGCTTACCAGAATCAGCCATCAGTCTCCTGGCAATCTCTTCCCTCATGATGTTGATGCCTGCCGTGTCAACGTCAAAGTCCATGCTGGCTCCATTTAGGAGCAGCTCTGCTACCTGAAAATACAGGTTAATTTTATTTGTGTCCTTATAAAAAAAGGTTTTTAAAAAGCATACTGGGTACATAATCTTACTTTGCACACAAACACTCCACAGTATGTGAAATCCTGCTGACGGGGATGTGACACTGTGTCACACCTCCATCTTGATGTTTGTTTTTCCGCATGAATGCCCTAAAGTAAAGGATTAATAAGCACATCAGAAACATTAACAAAAGACATGAAAATAAAACCTGAATTTGCTTACCTCGTTGCATTCCTACACGGTGTGACTTTTTGGGGAGTGGCTCCAAATGGATCTACAAAAATAGATCTGCCCTCCTTTGGATACATGGTTATTTTACAGAAAGGATACTGTAATGTACAAGATTCTCAGAGTTGCAAATATAATTAAATTGCATTGGTTAGAGTGCACTTACTACAAGGGTCCAATGCCTGTCCTTGCAAACAGCCCCAATCAACACGTCCCACTCAGTAACATTAAGCTACAAGTGATAATTAGTTTTAGCTGTCATAATTGTACCAAACCAATTTTTAAAAGCAGGTTATTGTTGATGATTATCCTTACCGTTCTAATCCCCTTTGATGTCCCATTCCAGATGGCTGTCATTTCGAAAGTGTCAATCACCTTGATTTGATTTGTGGCTGGTAGAGGGTCAGAGGAGTTGATGGAAAGTGTTTGGGGTTGGGAGTTTGAGGGGAGATTTGTGGCAGAGTTAGAGTGGGTGTTTGGTTGTTGAGAAGGAAAGGGGCAGGCCAAAGGAGAGTTGCTAACCGTTAACTTGGCAGAAATCCTCTCTTCTGGCTCTATAAAATTGGGTCAATTGGTCAATGTTGGCCACGGTTTCTGTTTGACCAACCAATTGTAGGCCTACAAATTTCCCCATAATATTAGTTATCCTAAATAGACCAAGCATGTCGCTCAACATTTTTCCTCCTTTCCTCTGTTGCTGTCGGATGTTCTGTCTGAGGACACCTCATACTCTTCTGGCACCTCAGATGGGTATCTGGCCTTCCTTCCAAACAGTAAAAAAATATGGACTATACTGTGTGGTCAGCTGTTTTTTTTTTGTACGAACGTGACTGGCTGGAGGAACTGGTCCCATTGTGTTGGCGTATTCCTGGCCAGTTTGTTGAGAGACCTGAAAATGTTTGCATTGAATAACATAACAGCATGCTTTTTTTATGTCCCTAATTTAGTCCATAGTACTCATGCTGTGTAGGTGTAAACTGGCCAATTTAACAATGCACAGACCTCTGGATGGTGCCATTAAGCTTCTCAACCAAAACATTTCTTTGAGGGAACAGAAGCTCCATTGAATGCCAAGGGCTTTGCAGAGCCTGGCATTCACCTTAAATTGAATTTTTGTTTTTGGAAAAAAGGTTAGCATTTACTCCAATTTTTGTTCACCTTGTTTTCGAACTCTGTCCTCTGGTCTGTAAGCAGTCTCTGAGGTACAACAAATTTGTATACAAAATCCAGAATACAATTGGTCACCTCCTCTGCTGATTTATTCTTCAGAGGATAAGCCTCTGCTCACTTTGTGAAATAATTAACCATTACACAAATGTATTGATTACCACCCTCTGTTACGGTCAGCTTCATGAGGTCCATCCCCACCAGTTCAAATGGCTCTTTTACCTAAAAGTGAAGAGTTGGATAATTAAACACCTCTACAGGAAGCTTGTAAGCACATTTAGATGCATGGGATATTCATTGCACAAATAACCTCACCTCGATTGGGTTGTACTGTTTTTTTTTCTTTTAGACTGGCACGCTTTGCCTGCCAATCAGGACACGGACCAATCTAAAGCCAAATAATATTAAAATGAATGTATATCATAGGCATTTGGTCAAGCAGAAACAGTAAGTAAGGGAAAAAGATCACATGTGTTTTAATAGAATCCATTTGATTGATTTGTTCAGTTGGCCTTGATGTAAATAAACTGAGGTCATTTTGGGTGAGCCTTTTAACTTACCCATTTGCAGATATCAAACTCCATTCCAGGCCAGTAATACCTGCTGATGATTGCGTGTTTTTTCAATCCCGCAATGTGTGACCCAAGGCTGCTGCTGTGCATTTACAGAAAAATGTTGTCTGCTTCTGAGGCTGATGTAACAACCGGCATATATAGTAAAGAACTCCATCTGGTCAAAAAAAAAGGTCAATTTATTCTAAATATAACAGAAAAAATCATTTGAACTTCAATTAAATTTCAATTAAATTTTATTTATAGTATCAAATCTTAACAGAGTTATCTCGAGACACTTTACAGATAGAAGGTCCAGACCACACTGTAATTTCCAAAGCCCCAACAATTACAGTAATTACCTTAACGTACCCTTAAGTACAAAATTTGAAGCTCTTAATTATGGGGTGCCGTTTGTAAAGCGGCTCCCTCTGAAAATAACAGCAACATTTTGTCACATTTAGCTTCAAACAATGTTTAAAAAACTGGTATGAATTTTTAAGGGTCACTTTTTAGCACATTTAGAACAATATTTGTCAACTTAGAGATATTTTAAATAGTTAAATCTAAACATTAAATGTTACACCTAAATGTTAAATTTAAATATAAATCTAAATATTAAATCTAAATGTTAAATCTAAATCTAAATGTTAAATCTAAATATTAAATCTTAATCTAAATCTAAATGTTAAATCTAAATCTAAATGTTAAATCTAAATATTAAATCTAAATCTATATCTAAATGTTAATTCTAAAATATTAAATCTAAATCTAAATGTTAAATCTAAATATTAAATCTAAATCTAAATGTTAAATCTAAATATTAAATCTAAATCTAAATGTTAAATCTAAATGTTAAATCTAAATCTAAATGTTGAATCTAAATGTTTCGAGTGAAACTAAATATTTAGCTAATATGCAAATTCAAAATACCGGTAATCGTAAGTACCAAAATAAAAGCTCGAGGAGGTCAGTGTGTGTTTATAGTGTCAAATTATGAATAACAAAACATCTCATCCAGGGAAATGGACTCTTGGACATGGATTATCGTGATAATAACTACCTAAATAATGAACACGTTTTTTTAACTATTTAAAATATCTCTAAGTTGACAAATATTGTTCTAAATGTGCTAAAAAGTGACCCTTAAAAATTCATACCAGTTTTTTAAACATTGTTTGAAGCTAAATGTGACAAAATGTTGCTGTTATTTTCAGAGGGAGCCGCTTTACAAACGGCACCCCATACTTAATTGTGTATCTCTGCTGTTTTGTTAAACCCAAAGGGAATAAATTATGGACTTTAAAGTCCATAATTTCTTTAACAAGTTTTGGATCCATTCTTTTTTTTATTCATTCCTTTTTTAAACAAACTTTTCTCCCTACTTCCAACACTGTTGTAACTTCTGCAAAGCCTATATACTGATAGTACTAATGAGTAAATTGACTGCAAACGTGAAACTGCAGGCTTGATGGGCTCACCTAATTTGCACCTGCAATTGACATTATTGTCAGTTCTGTGGAAACACATGAGATGGCCAATAATCACAAAGAGGTATGTTGTTTGGGTTAGCATATACTTCTGGCCTTATATTGTATGTTTTCTATAACTGATTATCCATAATCTTGTGTAACAATTTCATATCCAGCCTATAAATAAATGGTTTGTGATATTTTCACATTTTAAGTAGCCTATATCATCAAGCTTGAAGCTACTAACATAAATAGCCTATTTAATGAATCTTAGGGCCCTATCTTGCACCCAGCGCAATTGCTTTTGTACACCGACGCATGTATCATTCCTATTTTGCACCCAACACACAGCATACTTTTCCCTCCACAGACGCGTCTGTAAATTAGGGAATGTATTTGCGCTCCCGGGGGCGGTTCAGTGAAAAGAGGAGGCTTGTTCAGGCGCAAACATTCCCCGGTGCTATTTTGCAGTTTCAGAAAACAATTCCGCTACAGACCAGGAAAAACCTGGTCTAAAGTCAGTGGCGCGTTATTGAGATGCTATTTTAGGGGGGCATGCTTGGCCATAATGTAGCGTGCGCACAACGCACATAGATGGACACAGCAGTTCCCATTTTTGCAAACCATACATAATTACAAGGAAAAATATTAACTGAAAATGCGCTTCAGGTGTTTGGATAGATCAGGAGGCACTTTACAGTACAGTCTGCAAAAAGTCACAGCATTCTTTGTGGCTTGTTGTGTTTTACACAACATTTCCATGAATCATGGATGTGTTGATGACATAAATGAGGAAATATTAGAGGACTTAAGGAGACGTGATGTTGAACTACGGTGGGATTGGACACTCTAGCGGGATCTGGTCTGAGAGTGGCAATGCGCTCCTGGTGGTGCGGGTGGATGGAGATGGAGTGGGGGGGAGGAGGAAGGGGCACAACAGGAGCAAGTGGTGTGTTTGGAGGCCCACGCTCTAACCTGACTCCGCCAGATGGATTGCTTCGCATTTGCTCGGCATATCCATCTGGGAACTTTCCGTTGGAGAACTTTTGGGAAGGGGCGGAAATACTGGTTAGCTGATTGGATGAACCATCTGTCTATCACCTATGTTGGTGATAGACGGGCCAAATCAACCAATCAGATCCACGAAGCGTATGAAAATACAACCACAAGTCCGCCCCTGCTACTGCAGGCAAAGCATAGCTCGTTAGCTCAGCATGCAAGCAGCATGTCGGTAAAGGATATTTGCCGTTTGCGTAACGAGAATTTAGGAATAAAAGGCACCATTTCAGGTTCTCGGACCATATTCCAAAAGAAGGATCCAAGAGAAAAAAAGCATTAGCGAGCAGCTAACAGAATTAGGGCTACCGCTGTCTGAAAATACTGGTTAGCTGATTGGATAAGCCATCTGTCTATCACCACCTAACCCACCTCAAAACCAACGCTGATTGGCCAGGTCGTTTGGCTAACGGCTCCAAATTTTCTCTACCTGAAGATGCCAGACTGATCTGCGATTCAGGACGGTCTCACGAGGCTACCACGCTCCATGGCTGCAGCAATCCTCTCCATAATGTGGAGATGCGCCCGAGAGGCCGCAGCAACATCACCACCCGGCCAAGACGGGCATTTATTACTTTGCCGCATTCCAGACAGCTCCCGCTGGCGTGCGCCAGGCAAATCCGCCGTCATAATAGCAATCCGCCATGGAACAAGCGCGCCTGCTCTAAAAGGGAATGTGAGATGACGCTCTGATTGGTTTATTGCACGTTACGCCCAAACCACACCTAGCTACTTCAGACCAACCCATTTTAGAATTGCGTCGGGCGCAAGACTCATTTATCCCGCCGGCATAATAGCAACAACGTCCAAGATCCGCCCACAAAGCTACTTGCGTTTCATGTTTGATACTTGCGTTTCAGATCGTTAAAATGGGGCCCTTAATGTTAGTAGCTTAAGGCTACTAACATAAATAGCCTTTATGATTTAAATTAATGTTAGTAGCTTAAGGCTACACGGTGTGGTCACAACTTGATCTGACTGCCTCCTGTTTTAAAGATATGATGTATGAGATATTTTAATGTTATACTTTATTATCACTTATTACTGTAGAGCCTGTTGCGCACTGAGTTGGTCTGCTGCCTTTCCCACTTGTTTTCCCACAATGGCACAAGTTTGAATCCCGTGAAATCATGTTTTTCTTTATTTATTTATTTATTATGTGCTTACTGTGGACAAACATACAAGACGTGCATTTTGTTAGCCTGACAAGCCAGAATCACATCAAGATGTTGGGTCTGGGAACTCACCATTTCAAACTTTTTTTTTTGATAGAGTAAACTCCGAACACATCTTCCTTTTTTAAGAATTATTTCTGTGCCGTTCTTTCTCCTTTTCTCAAAGAAAAGCTTAACTCAAGTCTTCCAGAAGACCGCTGTTCCCAGCAGCAGCAGCCATAAGCTTGCCCACCGACTCTATACACAATGGCCCTCATTTATCAAAAGTGCGTACACCAAATTTCCAGCGTACAACTGGCGTACACCCAAAACCACGGTGACTTTGAGATTTATCAATATGGACGTTGGCGTACGGCACGCTCAAATCCTACGCCAGCTCAGGAGGTGGTGTACATGTACGCACGTTTTGAGTTAGTGCGGAAATGCGCAGAAAAATAATTCCTAACACCACAAAACGCACTGACAAACTAAAAGATATGATATATTATGACCCACTGTAAAAAAACAACATAGTAATTATAAACTTCAGTGTTTATTTTTGTGCAACATGGACTTCAATGTTTAATTTGTGTGACTTTACCAAAGCATTTGATTTGTAGGCATATGTATTCCTTCAGTTGCGAGCCTGTCCGCTTTATCTGATGTTTCAGGGTTAGGCCCGGCAGTTGCGCACGGACTGGGTTCAGTAATGAAAGGCTTTCAATGACCAAAAAATAATTCAGACTGACAAAATAATAAAAATTACATTCTTCTTCTTTTAAATAATAATAACAATAATAATACAAATCATAATAACGACATTCTTCTTCTAAATAACAATAAGCCTCAATAATAAAAATCATAATAATAATAATAATAATAAGAAGAAGAATATTACAAATTGTCATGCAATTATTAATGTGCATGAATAGTACTCCACATCATCATCACTATTATACACCCCAATACATGTGACGTGATACAAAATTAAATGCTAATTGTTTCAAAACACGTGCTGTAAAATAATGCATTATGATAGGTCATTTGCTCATCCAAACGATTTCCACCGTACACCAATTCTCAATGATGGCTGACCTGGCGCTTTTAGAAGACACATATGCGCCCTTGAGAAGGGAAAGAGTATTTCAGGATAGGCGAGATCTTCTGAATGAATCAGATGAATGGCTGATGAGCAGATTCCGTCTTCCAAGACGGCACCCACGATGCCTTCATTTATTAGCACAGCAGCGTGCGCAGACGGCTGCAGGAGGGCGCATTGAGGGGTCATGGTTATCTTTTAGGTGAGTATTAAGAGCAAATTTATTTTGCAAAATATATTTGTTTCCTAACCTCTCTTTTCCCATTTAGGTGACAGGGGTTATCCTCTTTTAGACTTTTTGATCACCCCTGTGCCAAACCCCGTGATGCATCAGGAGCGCAACGTCAACCCCACGCACGCACGAACACGAGCCATTGTGGAGCGCTGCGTGGGGCTCCTAAAAAGGTAGATAGCTCTGCCTGGCACACGCGGGGGGCACGTTGCTCTATTCGCCAAAGAAGGTGTGCAACATCATTTTGGCATGTGCCGTCTTGCACAACATGGCCATTTGACGCGCTGGCCCCAAACCCAGAAGTGCCAGTGCAACAGAGGGCAGCACCACCGGCTTTAGGAGCTGTTCAGCTCAGACAGGACCTTGTTCGCCGGTTTTAAGGGTAAGTTACAATAACAGACTTTGTTTTCATGGTTTTACTTTTTTTTTTTAAGTTTACATTTAATCGCTTCAATGTCGTATTTATTGACACTAATGAATGGTTAATTTCGACCAGTAGTCTACAAATTTCTGTCTGTCTTTCCAGGACCTCATCCGTCAGGACCCTTTGCCGTGGCGCACGGGAGGCTGGTGGACGGGCCTCGGCTTCCCCCGCTTGCACCTGCTCAGGCTCTGGGTGGGGCGCAAGGATAGGCTCAGGCTCCTGGATGGGCTGAGGGGGAGATGCCTCGAGGGCGCTGGGGCCTGCAGTGCCATCATCTGCAAAACAATAGAGCAAAATTTAAATAAAATGAGTTAACTATGGACTTATGTGTGAGTTTTGTTATTGGTCTATCAAATTTAAGTTTACCATAAATGTCGTCGGTATCTCCCCCACCGGTGATACCTTCTAAAGACACCGTTCCGATGAGGGCTGCCGCCCGCTCCTCGTTTGGTGTCAGCTGGAGGCTTGGATCCGGTGGGCCTCCCCCAGTCTGACTCTGGCTCCTCTTCAGTGCCGAGACGCACCTCTTTCTGGCGATCTTTATATCTGACCACTTTTTTTCACCTACAATAAACCAGAAAACTCTTGCTTAACTTGATCACTATTGGTCTATATTAAGCAAAAAAGAAAACTCATGCTTAACTTGATCACTATTGGTCTATATTAAGCAATAAAAAATTCTTACCTCTGCTGGAGTGCGCTTCTCAACCCCCACACTATTAACAGAACTCTTTATTGTTTAAACAAATAAATAAAAGTATAAATAAATAAATGCAGAAATATAGTGAAAATAAATACATTTTGGTAACATAAATGGCTATTTCTGTATTTTTACATGTCTATTTATTTATGCATTTCTATATGTATTTATTTATGTATTTTTACATTTATATATTTATGTATTTATACATTTATTTATATATTTATGTATTTATATATTTATTTATTTACATATTTATTTATTTCTACATTTATTTATTTATGTATTTCTGCATTTCTACATTTATTTTTTTCTGTATTTCCACATTTCTACATTTATTTATTTCTGTATTTCCACATTTATTTTTCCCTGCGCTTGTATGCTAATTGAGTGGGAGGTGCCAACATCAGTCTGAACAAGGATTGGTTAGCTGGGGGCCGTGTCGCTAACCAGACAGAAGCAAACGATCCATCCGTCGCTTTGACTCCGTCTCTTGTAGCTAATGTGACTGTGGGGTCACTCTACAGTGGTGAGAGAGAGCAAGATATAGAGGAAGTTTATGTATGTTTATGTAAGTCATAATGGTAAATTATTGTGCTTGTGCTGGTTGCACAAAGTCCAGTCTGTCAGGAAATCGTGTACATGATTTTCCTTGTAGGAAAAGCAAGGTTTTTTGTTTTTGGGTGCGTTTTGTGCAGGTGAAGTGAGCAGACTTCACTGCCGCGTAGGGCTGGACCCGAATATTCGAATATTCGTTCGGTGGGTTGGTATTCGATTTGAAAATTTGACATTCGAATATTCGTTATTTATTTATTTTTTTTCTATTTAATTTAATTTTTGTTTATTTCTGCATTTATCGCTCGTTCACACTCCAGTCCAGTTGGTGGAGGTAATGCACATTTAAGTTGGTTTGCCAACCGCCAATAAACTACAAAGAAGAAGAAGATACTGTCGGTACACGATGACGCCCACTTCGAGCATTTAGCAAGCTGGGCAGAGAAGCTAGCGGCGATAACAAGTGCGGAAATGGAAAACTTTTGCGTTTTTCCGTTGTGATTCGGCCAGAAACTTCAACATTGTGAGGCGAAGACATCGTTTTGGAATATAAAGCTTGGATATTACATTTCCTCGGACTCTTGGGGATTTATGAAAATCAAGTTTTGGTCAAAATACCACTTTGTTGCTGAAAGGACAACGAAAACTGGTATGCGTGCACTCTCGGCTGCGCAGATTACAGCTGAATTGTTTTATTTTCTGTTACTTTGTAACAGTTGTGTACATGGCTGTATATTTTAAAGATTTAATGCTTTAAAGTTATAAAAACGCTCATGAGTGGAAGTTTTATCGAGGTTACAGCGACGCCCCGGTCACAAAGTGTCCCGTTGACGAGACGGTGATCCTTGAGATGTTAAAAGTGTATTAATTCTGAACGCATCTGACCTGTCTATCTATATTGCACCAAATACGACACTGCACTCCCTTCTGAAGTCGTTTGGATGAAAGGTTCTCAAAATAATCAAAATGCAAACAAACAGACACATAGAGATTCCTGCCTTTATTAGAGATAATAATATGTTCAGCCCCCTCTCTCCGAAGCTTCGACTATTCGATGCTCATTACTACCGAAGCTTCGAAGCTCAAAAAATGGTATTAGGACCAGCCCTACTGCCGCATCTGTCACCACACACTCGGTCGTTTGTGGCATTCATTTCACTCCGGAGAGTTATAGACATGATTTGTTGGAGTCTCGGATGGGATTTTATGTGAGACTGATTACCGATGCTTTTTTTTAAGCTAGCTATGAGCTGTTGGCAGCTAGCTAGCTAGCACAAACACCCCCATTTCCCCCGCATTTTATTAAGCTAGCTATGAGCTGTTGGCAGGCAGCTAGCTAGCCCAAAACTCCAGTTTCTCCTGCATTTCATATCGATTTTGTATCCCAGTAGTCTACCCTCTGGTAATTTATAGGTATATTGATATATTAATCAATATGTTGAAATCTCCTAGATTCTGCCACTAGAGGTTTTGACACTTCAGAGCTGCTTTGGTTTTATTTCTCTTTTTTTTATTTTTTTATTTATTTTTATTATTATTGATCCAGTTGGTAACTAAGCTTGTATCCTATTTTTGTGAGTGATTTTGAACCTCTGTGTTTTTCAGATTTTGGCAGAGAGTGCAGCCAGTAATGAAGGGATAGATGCACCTAGCACTGTAGATTTTGAAGAGACAGAGGGCTTCTCTCTACAGGATCCTGGACCATTAGTGCTTCATCGTGGATCACAGTGCAACATCAGATGTCTGCAATGCTCATCAGGTAGTGTAAGTTGTATCTATAATTAGCTGTATATGACACATAAACATTTACAAATTACTTCTAATGGTAGGAAGAAGACATTTCATACTGGACTGTATTAGGTTGTGCATGTGTTGTGACCACTATGTGATGTTGTGCAACTCATTTTTTTTTTTTTCCCGCCTAGCAGTTTTCCTTGGACTAGGGTGGCCCCTAAATCATGGCTGCAGCTGTCGCCTTGGTCCTGCTACACCCTGCTACGCCGTGCAGTTCCCTGCTACGTCCTGTAACGCCCTGCTACACCATGAACTACCGCAACTACTATTTATAGTCGTAGTTCAGTTATCTTTATTGTGACTATTATTGCCACTGTTCATCACACCCCCAACCGGCACCGTCAGAGCCGCCTACCAAGAGCCTGGGTCTGTCCCAGGTTTCTTCCTGAGAGGGAGGTTTTCCTCGCCACTGTCACACTGAATGCTTGCTCTTGGGGGAATTACTAGAATTGTTGGTTCCCTGTAAATTATAGTGTGGTCTAGACCTACTCTATTTGTAAAGTGTCTTGAGATAACTCTTGTTATGATGTATTAAAGTTGATAAAGATGAGACTTTATTGATCTGGTGGTGAAATTTACAAGCTACCTGCCAAGTCAAACTTCTAAAAGTAATGCAAAAGTAGTGTAAAGCATTACAATTCAGAGACAGTAATATTGTAATATAACTAATTACTCTGAAATGACAGTAAATAGTAATCTATAATGAACTACATTTTGGAAGCAACTTGCCCAACACTCCTAGTTACTATCAATGAAATTATGAATACATTTTATACAACAAGACACTTTGTGATTGTGTTCATTTTGTGAAAACAAAATATATTTATTGATTGCCTCCCTTCCTCTGGAAACTGCCTCCTGATTGCGGCCACAACGAAAGCTGGTATCGCCTTCCTGATCTTCCTGCCCAGAAACCCATATGTCTATCGGACCACCTGCCTGTAGGCTGTGTATCGGAATTGCCTAGAGAATGATAGGGGTGCAATGTTGATATTGATAATTCTGTTAACATAGTCAATATGATCAAGAGTGATAGACTTATTTGATGTAACATTTTCAGTTATTCTATTCCATAAAGGTATGTATGCACATCAGAGTTTCAAAATCTGCTAATCCCTCAGCATCAATAATGCACATTAGATTAGATTATACTTTATTGTCATTGTGCAGAGTACAAGTACAAAGGCAACAAAATGCAGTTTGCGTCCAACCAGAAGTGAAAAAAAATCAAATATGTATTACCAACAGTGTTGGAAAGGATACTTTCAAAACGTATTTCGTTACAGAATACAGAATACATGCCCACAAATGTAATTTGTAACGTATTCTGTTACGTTACTCAATCTGAGTAACGTATCCTGAATACTTGGATTACTTCAGGATTACTTCTACATTGAATTGCGTTTTATAAGTGGAGGAATGCGACCATCACATCCAGCTTACTAAACAGGCATATTATGGTGTGTTATTTTCATTCCAACTGGCTGAATGTGTACCTGAACAAGCAGATAGATTATTGTATTGGTAGTCCCGAACTGCATACTACAAAAATCTAACCGCGGTCTAAACTACCACGAGCTAATTTTAGCTAACGTTAGTTAGCATGTCAAATGGGGCTAGTCAGTCTTTAAACGGCTCTGGAGCTAGTAAATCAGCACGTATACGTATAGGAGAATGGAAAGTCCCACGTCAATGTTAAAATAGCAAGGTGAACAGTAAAACTAAAGCAGACAACTACCCTTGGCTAATTAAAAAAATAACTTTAAGATGCTTCTTCAGGTTGGAAGTGGAGTAATTTGGACGCTGAAAGGAGGTTGGTTGCTGGCAAGCAGAGGTTGCACTGCACATTTATATTTCGTTCTCCCTGTTCTTTCTTTAATGTGAAATGCTGTTTGGATTTCCAAGATAGAAACTTATTCCTGCCCTGGCTCTGTCATGACGGTTCCGACTCCATTGTGACTGATCACAGAGTTAATTTTTTCGATTTCATATCGGGGCTTCTGGAAAATGTGATAGAGTTGCCTTTTATTCAGAGTGAATAAACTCGTGAAACAGAGAAGTATCATCATGAAATCCATTGATTTCAACAATGTAGCTGTATTCTAAATACCAACTATTTAAATTGTAACTGTAACGGAATACAGTTACTCATAATTTGTATTCTGAATACGTAACGGCGTTACATGTATTCCGTTACTCCCCAACACTGATAACCAAGTGTAAGTAATGAACATGTACAGATATGTGCAATGTAGTAGGAGTAACATAGTAAGAATATAGATATATGCAGGGTATTAACAGAACATATTATAAGAAAAACGGAATAAATATGGATATTCAGTATGAACCACATAGACGGATATGTGCATTGTGGTAACAGTATCACTGTAGTGCAGAAAAGGTAACGTAAGAATAAGGAGGAATAGTATGAAGAGCAGTAGAATATGGCTATATATAAGTAGTTACAGTATGTACATTAATTATTTTGATACAGTTTATTTGTGTAGAAAACTGACAACTATAATAGAAGTATATAATGATATAATAGTGTTATAGATTACTCTCATATAAACATACTGTGGTCTGTTGGCTTGGACAGGGCCATACTCCTGCCTGAAGTTGAGGTATGCTACCTGCAGCGAGAACGGGTTGAGGCAGCAGGCATCAAAGCCGGGATGGAGCGGCAGGCAGGTAATGTCCGTGGCCGGGACTAAACCCTCAACTAGTGCCCAGTAGGCATCCACCTCTCGACAACACAGGCTGTCCACCGCTGACGCCATAGCCTCACAATGTCCGCACAAGCACCTAGCCAACAAATCGATTATGTGCTAGTGCTAACCTGCTTCTCTTAATACATCCATGGCTTGGATGGACTGCACAGTCCCTGTCTCAGCGTTAAAATCTTAGGTTGTAGAATATCACAAGACAAAACGTTGCTGGCTTAAATTAAGACAATCTACATGTATGTTTAATCTAAAACAAGGTCGAAAGTTTGCTAAAGCAGATTTATTGTATAACACCAATGTACTAGCCTAGATGAACCAGCAGCCACCGTAGGTATGCTTGCCAACGTTGGAGAGCTCGGTTTCTTCATCTACGTCCATTGTAATTTGAGCATGAACTTGACCAGACTCCCTCGCGTTACGTTACTTTTGGTCAGTGATAGATAGATGCTGAAGTTATTTTATCACAATTTTATCTCAAAATATCGTTTATGGCGGTTATATATTCCTCCAGTTTTGAAAATCTAGTTGTTTATCATTAATATACACTATGCTGTATAGGGTGTGTTCAACCCGCATTACCAGTAGTACCTTGTACCAGTGAAATCAAGGCAGTAGTATTAGATTTGATCACATCGCTCTAACCAATCCTTCTTCAGACTGATGTTGGCACCCCCCACTCAATTAGCATACAGGTGCAGGGAAAAAGAAATGTGGAAATACAGAGAAAGAAATGTGGAAATACAGAAATAAATAAATGTAGAAATAAATAAATATATAAATAAATAAATAAATATATACATACATATATAAATAAATGTATAAATACATAAATAAATACATATAGAAATTCATAAATAAATAAATAAATACATGTAAAAATACAGAAATAGCCATTTATGTAACCAAAATTTATTTATTTTCACTATATTTCTGCATTTATTTATTTATTTCTACTTTTATTTATTTATTTATTTATTTTTCCTTCTGTCATTTTTAGTCCTCCATATAATCCCACTCTTTAAACTCCCAAATAAAACAATTTTGTTTCTTTCCACTTCCCTGGTGATGGTCTCGATCTCCACGTCGGAGAAGTTTCTCTTCTTTTCCATCTTCCGTGTGTCCATGTAGCGTTAAATGAGGGCGTGGGGGAAGCGGAGACTTGAATATATAGGGGCGTGTTATTCTAATGATGATCGTTTTCAGCCGCGGCATTTATCAAGGGCAGGTATTGCGTACACCTGGATTTCAAAGGTACAGTACGCACAACTTCATAAATCAGGAGTGTAAGCATAATCTTACACCAACATATACGCCCGTTTCTACGCAAGAATGATGAATGAGGGCCAATGGCCCTCATTTATGAAACGTGCATACGACCTAAAACAGGCGTAGGACGGGCGTACGTCGATTCCTACGCAAAGCTCGGCATTTATCAATTTGGACGTGAGCGTAGACTGCGATAAAATCTCACGTCTGGTCTGAACTCGTTTACGCAAGTTTTTGAGTCAGTGTGGACTTGCGGTGCAGCATATAATCAGTTTAACAGGAGAAGGAGAAGTCATCAGTTGATCACTTATCAGCAATGGCAGATATGGCTCTTTTAGAAGACCTCTATGAGCCGGTACAACAGTGCACACGTACGCGCACGTGCCACGGTGGAACGCTCCATCGGATTGTTTAAGGGCTGATGGCTTGCATCAGCGGGGGACCCTATACACAGCAGAAAAAGTCTGTAACATTGTTTTAGCCTGTGGTGTTCTGCACATCTCGCAGGAAAACACGGTGCCATAAATGTAGGCTACTGATGGAGCCAGATGACCCGATGCCCAGAGAGCAGTCTCCAGCACAGCTCCAACTGGGGGCTATACCAAGGAGACAGGATATTATTATTCCTCCCTTTTAAAAGGTAGCCTATAGTGTTATGTTTGGCAATGATATTCAATGCAGGATACATGACGATGCACAACATTTTTATTTATTATTCAAGTTTTCATTTCTCTGTCGTGAATGATTTATTTCTGCCATTGACGAGTTATTTCGGCTTGTTTTCCCAGCCCATCTGCTGTCAGGAGACAGGGTCGGGGTGGTGGTCCAGCACGGGGGGGCGCTACTGTGTGTTTATTCAAATATAGGTACACCATGTAGGCCTATGAGATTACAATATAAGCATGTATATTACTATTAGGACTATAGAAAATGTGTCAAGGATGTATAAATTAAATAGGCTAAACTTCAGCTGGATTCCGATTTACTACGGCAACACTGTTGATCGCATCAGTGATCTATTTTCATTCATTCTTTCTACAGCCTTTAATACCAGTTTTCAGGTTGCCAAATAGTACACACGTTAGTGCAAATGAACCGGAGATATCAGGGTTTCAATCTCCACCTCTGAAAAGTTCCGCTTCTCAGCCGGATTACGTCTCGCCATGTCGTAAATTGTAGGGGCGAGGCCTCAAAACCCAGAATATATTGGGGCGTGATATTTAAATTACGATCTTTTCCAGCCGCTGCATTTATCAATGTACGACCGTTCTTACGCTCGGATTGGTGTGATACGAACGTTTGATGAATCACACGTGAAGCCTGTCGTAAGATGATTTCTGCGCTCATATCTGCGCTGGTTTCTACGTTAGATTGATAAATGAGGGCCAATGTGATTGGCCTGGCCAGTTGAGTTTGGTTTTTCCAGCTCGCGGAGACGAGAGTGCTTTAGACCCCCCTGGCTGCAAAATAATTTTGCTGCTGCTAGGGTGCGTCTAGATTTTTAGGCTAGCATTTTGTGGGAATCAAACAAAATAAAGACAATTTCTGAGCAAGAGCAACTTGTCAGTTATTTGCATGCAGTGTGGTCACAACTTGATCTGGCTGCCTCCTGATTTTAAGAGACTGTGTGTGACGTTTGAGTTCATATCATGCTTCAGTGATTGTGCACTGCGTTAGATTGCTAAGTCTCATTTATTTTCCCACAATGGTACGAGTTTGAATCCAAGTTGTTTATTAATTTATTTTCTACTTTTATGTGACATGTGTTTACTTAAACAAGCTCTGAAGATGAATAGGTGTATTCAATAAACGTATTATAGACATTAACAGGAAGAGCAACAAAATGCTTGTTTAATGCAATTTCAATGATCAGTCATCCTGTGTATTTTTTTTCCACAACAACACTAACAGAACTAACAGAACAGAACTGGCCAAATGTTGACTGTTTGTCTGATAAGTCTTTTTTAAAAAGGCTTTTCAACCAAGTATTTAGTCTCTCGCACTCTGCAGAGGTCGGGAGAACAGTGTTGCTTGCCACAATAAGTCTTTTTAATGTATTTCCCTGATCTCCTTCCAATTTCCAGTCTCTGAACTTACTGACTGCTTCGGTAGCTGACTCTCCGAGAAGTTTAGCAAAAAACCTCACGCTCTCCAAAGATGAACTAGTTCTGTTCTCGCTTTGGGCCAAGTGTTGATCCATTGGCTTCAACATAGTCACTAGGTCACTGTCGGGGAGACGCTTGGGTCTGTTTTATTTTGGGCAGCGCTTCGGTGAGAACAACCCCTTTGAGCTGTTCCCTGGTTATGGCCGTTTTGACTTTAATTTTAGTTTTTCCCCCTCGGTCTTTCATGGCAGAGAGCACCTCAACTGTTTGGTGAATGAAAGGGCTTGCATCAACCAGAGAAGTGTCCCGTCTCTGTAATTTAAGGGAGAGTCCTTGCAGCTCATGCAACACGTCTTTCATTGTCGCTAAATAATAAGATAGTGTGCTCATGTGCCCCCTAGTGGCTTGGTGGTGACTATTACATACACAACCATGCTGCAATTACAATATGCGCCTAGCAGTAGCATAGGCTTAATGCGTTTTTTTTGGAAAACATGTTTCTTTTAGGCTGTTTATTAACATAAATATGTCTCGATATATTGAAGGAAAAAGTGCTTTATTTGTGATTTAAATAATGGTGCTGATGATTTTCAGAGACCCCCACAGGTGTATGATTTTACTGCTTTCATGGGAGCTCATCCTCTCTCTATGGGAGCTCAGCTCCCACTGGCTCCCACGTAATTTGAGCCCTGACTTAATCAGATGTAAACAGTGTAGAATGCAATATGTGGGTGAAACCGGCAATACTATGCTTACCAGTTTTACACAAAATAGGTACAACATTTGTAGAAAGAAAGAAACACATATTCTTTTGGTTAAAGGTCCCATGGCACTTTGAGGTTTTTTAACATTAATATGCGTTCCCCCTGCCTGCCTATGGTCTCCCAGTAGCTAGTAATGGTGATAGGTGTAAACCGAGCCCTGTTCACTTCTCAAAGTTGTAGTTGAACCTAAAAGTATGAAAATAGGCTTTTTTCCCTTCATTATCTCCTGAGAAACATGTCTGCAGCTGGCAGTTCAGTGTGGCCACTAGCTCGCACAATTCTCTCTTTTTCTCGCTGTCTTGAGTCAGGAAGGTGACAGCAAAGCCTTACTTTACTTTTAATGATATCAAACAAAGAGAAATGTTCTCCCCTCATCTTATAGGGTCCTAAATTGATAGAGTATCCTACTTCCTTGTTTACTGCTGCACCTGCAATGAATGAACTGCAGAGGAGAAGAATAAAAACTATAAGATTGTCTACAAAAAATTACTTTGTTTGATGTTTATTTGTTTGTGCTTTAGAATGTAATCAGGAGCGTACTGGCCCCAGCTATTTATTTGAGATTGTATGGTATGTCCTGAAATTGCACAGCTCACTCATTAAGCCATGTGGGGTTACTCTTAAAATGTTTGAGATGATAATGTTGGTTGGTTTCAGTACTGTCAAACTTAGGTGAAGAAGAATCTTTGAAGAAAATCCATGAGAAAGTTATTTAGTGCTCCTCTTTGTCATTTAATCATTGAATTTACAGCAGAGATATTTACTACATCAATTCCTACCCAATTATCATGTTAATAATAATTTTTTCATCATTTTAATCATTTTAGCAGCAATTCTTCAGATATCATTACACGCCAAGCCATAATCGTTCAACACAAAGCAAAAGACAATTCAGACATACAATAACAGATCAACTATAAAACTCATGCACATTCTTTACCAAAATGGAATACAGCATGACAGGCCTGGAGATCAGCCTGCACCAACTGTTGTCCTTGGTATTTACTAAGATACACTGAATAAAAACAATAGTAGCATCATTACAAGTATTGAGTAAGCTTCTTTTGCTGTCATGTTCTCAGGTCGTGATATGAAGTATGAAATGCATAGAGAAATTGGTGATTCTCATCATTACTAAGATTAAACAATACTAACATCAAACCTGTAAACTGCATAAGTACACTTTTATATACCTTCAGGGTTTTTGTAGGCTTTAATGCTTAAATGTTCAAACAATTTAACAGACAAATCAGAATTTTATAGTACTGCATTTGTCTGATGACTAAAGGTGTGTTCACACTGAATTAAGCACATTTTTGTCTTGCATTATTGCACCAATATGACAGCTAGAGAGGTCTGGAACTTTATTTGCTTTAAGGGCCCCTATTATACTCCTTTTTATTTTTTATACTCCTTTTGCTTTGATGTTCAAAAACCTGCCTTCCTGAAAAGCTCTGATTGGCCAGCTGGCCCACTCTGTTTTGTTGGGGACCAAGAAGCTGGTTAAACCTGATTTAACCAAAAGGCCTGAGATTTAGCTGACCAGAGAGACAAAGGAATCGTGGCCTTTATGTAAACTCCAAAGCCTGGTTAATTCACACCTCTATGCGAAAGTCCCAGCCAAAAGGGACAAGCCTCACAGCTGGCAGGAAGTCAAAGAACTACAAGATTGTAGTCTTCAAACTTTCAAGAGTTTTGAGTCTTCCTATTGGTTCAGCGGGACCATAAACACAGCATGCAGTCTCGACCTATAAATAAGCCTGATCACCCAAAATCCTGTTGTCTTCACTTGTAACTAACGTTGCTGACAGGAGGCGCGCAAGCGCTTGTGCTGAACTTCCATTTTCTGGAGAAAGTGGATTTTATTTTGGTGGATCCTTGAAAACGCACCAGTGTTTTCATATCTGCAGTGAGAAGTAAACAACGTTTTTCTTCTCAAAGTCGACTAAACTTGCCCCCTTGCTGCCTTTTTGGAGGGAAGTTTCTCCGTGGCCGCTGATGAGCGCCAGGGACCCGCTCTGTTTAATTTCTGTGGAAATCTATGGAACAAACGGACTGAACACACCGTAAGAAGGCTTACGTCTGGGCAGAGATAACTAGTGTGTTTTACTAATGAGCAAAGGGTTCGTTACCACTTGTTGCCATTAATGTGGTCTATGATTTTAATTACCGGTATGTACTGGTCTATACGTGATTATTAATCTTTTTTTGTATCAATAGATCATGGTACTGTTGATGTTGTGTTAAGTAGCTGGGTATAACTGTACCGCTACCTGCTAAGTCACAGTTTAGTTACTGTGCGCGAGATAATCGCGGTAAATCAGCTGTTAGCCACTAGAGTGGTTATAGTGGCCGTTTCCCTCGGTAAGTCAAAAGTCTCAGTCTGTCCTAACTACGCGTGTGGTCCGACCTGAGGGGCTGAGGGAAACTGGTCATTTTCGATAACTAAGATCAGAGTGCCTCTTTTCTTTACACTTCTTTTCTTTCTTCTTTTACTAACACACACACACATATGACACAGGCTAGCCGCGTAGCTCCCGAGCTAACGCTGCTAGTTTGGCCACGTGGAATCGGCTTACGTTCGCACAGAGCTAACACAGGAACTAGCTACCATACCGGGTAAGCATGCGCGTTGCCTAGCAAGGAATTTCAAACAGGAGTGTGGGCGAGCAGTTTTCAGGCAGTTGAGAAGAAGTGCTGTCTGTGAAAGAGAAAGCTCCATTTGCAGTGAAATGTGTTTTTTAGTACTTTATATATCTATTAAATACACAAAAACTTTATAACACACTAAAGGACAGGAAAAATCCCCAAAAGCATAATAGGGGCTCTTTAAACAGTGACTGTACTGACTGTACACATGCTAACTGTAAGCCAGGTAGCCAAAACCATGTTAAAACCTAACATCTTAGTACATTAAAATCCTGTTTATACTTTGAAATTTGACGTGGTATCAAAACAAATTTTCTATTCCTTTGATGGGCACGCCTAGCTCCACCCCATGTGAATGTAAAGACTGACATACATATCTGGTTATGTGACCTCTTAAATAACTCATGCATCTGTTCAGGTTTACAGCAGAGTAACCTGCTGAGGTGTGATGTGTTGCTGTAGTCCAAGTAACAACACTGAGGGCTGAGAAACTTTCTGTATAGGAGTTTAGTATTATGAATTAATAGTGTTCATTGTATAAATAATATAATTACCCTTTCATATAATCTATTCTGTCCCTGAATTTCATGGTTTTGCACCTGTTAAAATGTTATCACTCCATTAAATGGGCGTTATCACTGGTTACCAGCCTCATAGATATGGGTTAGAGGGGGTCTGCTACACCTACTAGGAGGTTCAAAGGGCTGTAACCATCTATTCCCTTGGTATGGGCTATGGGAGTCCTGTTCAGAATTCAAACAAAACAATTGTTACTTGGTTAGGTTTAGGCAACCAAACTACTTTACGTTTTTTCAGTGACATTACATAAGAATGTCATAAGTAATTGTAAAGGGGCAGTTCCCCCCAAAATCAAGAAAAACATTTTTCCTCTTACCTTAATCTAGATTTTTTTTGTGCGAGTTGCCCAGGTTTGGAGATTTGGGCTGTAACAATGTCTGCCTTCTCTCCTTGGTTGCGCTGTAACGTTAGCTAGCTTAGGTGAGCTAGCAGTAGAGTTAGCTACAGTTACAGCTTAGCCAAGGAGTACAATGGGTGGTTGATCCGGCTTACCAATATATGATAATGGCTGACTGAGCCAACTAGGAGACCGAGTATGGCCATACTGTCTCATATCTATGAAAGCATAATAACTGATTCAGTTGGCTGATAACATTCAAAGCAGATGGGTTTTGCATATTCTGTGCTTTTGTCAAATTTGGAGTAATAGTAGTAGTAGTAGTAGTAGTTTGAATAGAGAAAAAATAGACCCACATGGAGTTAAATACAACAGGAAAAATAAGTGGTCTTCCCATACTGGTCCACCCCTCCCCCTTAAATAATGGGGAAAGTAGTTGATTAAAAGACATTGATAATGAATGTTTAAACACAAAATGACATGCTTTTGGCCACCTGGCTTGTAATAAGGACTGACCTGCATGCGTGCGTGTGTCCAGCTGCACCTTTGCTTTGACTTCACATGCAAATTCCTGTTCGGTGTGAACACACTGAGACACTACACATAGTTATCATAAAAAAAAAGAGTAATTATTTTATAATTATTTCTTTCATACAGTATAACTTTCAAAACGTGGTGCACCAAAACCACACAGTAGTACACTACAAATACAGTACAGAAATACAGAAGGATGCAGTAGCCACTGTGACTTGAAAATGCAAAACACCTAAATTACTAATCTCTAGGTGCCTTCACTTTCAAATAGACATTGCCCACACAGTAGAGGAGGCATGCACCCTGAGGTGTACAAAACATGATACATAAAGTGGGCAGCACCGCGGCTCAGTTGTTAGCACTTCTGCCTCACAGCAAGTTGGCACTGCAGAGTTTGATCACTGGTCTGGGCAGAGTTTGATCCCTGGTCCGGTTAGGGCCTTTCTGTGTGGAGTTTGCATGTTCTCCCCATGTTTGCGTGGGTTTCTTCTGGGTGCTCCGGTTTCTTTCCACCATAAAGACATGCATGCTAGGTAACTAGGACTACAGTTGAAAATTAACATAACTAACATTGGCGCATTTACAGAAATGTTCATAATATGCATTGTACTAATAAAATAAATAAATCTTATAATAATTTGCAATACATGTTTAAGGCTCATCAATTTTGGTTTTCTTTTTGTAAAAAAGCATGGAAGTTATCGGTCAATATTCTGGCTACTAAAAACCAGGTGAAAATCCCATGACAAAAATCAACAATGCAAAAATAAATTTCTCAAATTTCCTAACGTTAAAAAAAAGTGATAGGTAGTTAGATAAGACTAAACTAAACTTAATTTGCTATTTCATTCAATGTAGTTATATATATGTATTAGGGCTGTCAACGTTAACGTGTTAACGCATGCAATGAATCTAAAAAAAAAGGACTGAATGGCAAGTTTCATTATAAAAATTTTCCAGATGGTAGTTTTGATAAAACCAAAGGTGTGTGCACTTATTGCAGTGATGAACAGTCCTTCCAACAAAGCATGACAAGTTTGAAGTACCATCTTCAGGCGAAACACATTTTTGCTGATGTTAGCAAAGATGCTATTGCTGAGACAGGGTCAACAAGCCGTGCTTGTCAAACCACACTGGTGGAGTGCAGCCAGGACAGGTTAGTCAACAAAACAACAACAGCAAAGGTAACTAGGGCAATTGCTGGGTCGCTACAGACCGCAGGCCCATCAACATAGTTCAGGACCGGTGTTTTCAAGACATCTTACAAGCTACCTTCGAGGGGAACTATTGTTACGAGAATACATGAACTGTACGATGCTGAAGCTATGAAAGTGAGGCAGTTGGCTGAAGGTACTTTTACTGCACTTACTGGAGATCACTGGACACCAGTAAGTAACCACAACTACCTCGGTGCAACGGCACACCTAATCGATGACAATTGGCAGCTACAGGATTCACTTTGAGTGTGTTAAAAACAGAAGAAAGGCATTTTACTGAAGCATGCGCTAGCCAGTTTCTTGAAGTTGCAAATAATTGGAAATAACGGGCAAGGTCACAACTTTAGGAACAGACAGCTGCAAGGTGTCTACCATTCGAGCATTTGCCATTTGTGGTGCACATGATACAAAGGGTGATCACTGTGGCTTTACGGAACGGCGGATTTGACAGCGGTTTAGCCACTGCAGTGGACTCGATACACTGTCCACTTTTCATTATATCTTTCATAATTCAAACCATGCTAGGCTGGAAGTTTTCATTCTTTGATTTTCTTTTACTGCTGGTAGCTGCTCATGATCTGACTGTATAGTCCTGAAGCATATGGATAGGATATGTTACATGTACGAGTGTTGTCTGATGTAGGGTATTCTATGTCATGCAGTATGTAATTTAGATGCCTTCTCTGCTGTTTGGGTTAATAATTAGTTGCCACGTGCAATAAAATGGTTAATTTTATAACATTGCTGTGCAGAGCCAATGCTGCTGGTTCTACCGGTGCAAATATATCTTAGATTAGTTAAAATTGGCAATCTATTGTTGAGTACAAACTTTTTAGACTGAGTTTTGTTGGTTGAGCATGTTGTAGAAAGTTCTTTTGCCTTTGTAATGCAGTATGTTGGAAGGTAAAATTGTTGCTGTTTTTTTCAGATTGTCCTTTTTGCTACTTCTACTTCGTTTTGAAAATGGCCAACTCACTTTTGTACTGGCCCGCTCAAAATACTATTTCTGCCTACTGGCACAGCATAGAAACCTGGATGTTGTCTAACCTAAAGCTAAATAGCAACAAAACAAAGGTCATGGTAGTGGCACTGCCCTGAAAGATTGGAGATCTTCTCTGCAACGTGGATGGGCTGTTCCATCTGCCCCAGCAACACATTCTCACTCCCAGCGCGTTAAAAAACTACACTTGGTCTGGTGCCTTTTGATGTCAATTTTTGACAGTTGTCGAAAGTCCTGTGTTGTTTGAGCTATTTCACCCAACCTACCTCCTTATGCAGATTTTCAGTCAATCATACTACTCGCTACCGTTGTCGCGCTGAACACTGCGTCATCTTAAAGCGCCGCGGTCAAGCAACTGCTATGCTTGGTACGGCCCATACAGATGCTAAATTGTGATTTTGTAAAGGGTTACATTGACCAAGCGTCAGTATTTTACGAGTTAGGAATGAGAATGGGTTGTCCCCTGAAGTCCACAACCAGTGTTTCATTCTGAACTTCACCTCCTTCCAGTCACATGTTAAATCCTTTACCAAATCTGCTTTCTACCATCTCAAAAACATCTCCATACTCCGGCCATCACTCACAGATTTTGTGGCAGAGAGACTCATCCATGGCTTTATCACCTCCCATCTGGATAAAGGCAATGGAGTCCAGTCCTGTGTACTCAGGATAGCCCTGGACAGGCTCAGCTGTCAAGGTTCTCACCCGCACAAAGCCCTGGTAGCACATCACCCCCAAACCTCATCCACCTTCACTAGCTCCCAAAATTCTCCTCCGCACCTACAAATCCCTTTATGCCCTTTCCTCCTAGTACTCATCAGATCTCCTCCACTCCTATAAACCTTCCCGGAATCTGCGGTCCTCAGACAAGGGTTTCTCAGCCTCCACCCTTTGGAACGCTCTCCTTGCAGAAATCTGTAATGCTGCATCTATTGACTCCTTCGAAAATGCCTGAAAACCTACCTGTTTACCACAGCCTGTTCATTTTATTATCCCCTGCAAACATGGCCACTAGTATTCTCTTTTCTTGTTATTTCTGTTTGTCTGCCTCCATTTGTGTGAAGCGTCCTTGGATCCCCTGAAATTCGACATGCAATGCAAGCTATCATTATTATTACTATTATTATTATTATTATTATTACCATTTAATATATGATAATTATAGTATAATAGTTTTGTCGCCATTTTTGTCTTCATTGTGTTAGCAGAAACTTATTTCGAGGTGTACTTGCCATCATCTCTGGTAATTTACTGTAAACTAAGATGACCAATGTTTCAGGCATCACACCATAAAATCAACTTTAAATCAATACATTTCAAAATCAGGTTTTCAAATCAAATGAAGCTTTTCTACCATTACAAAAATTTCTTCTTCAGATAAAATAAATACAAACTGAAATTGATGAGCCTTATGTTCTACAAATGGCACTCTTGAAAAAATGGATAATAAAGCTATTGTATTCAATAGGCCTCACTGTATGTCTTCTTTCATTTTAATCTTGGTCACAGTCAGTGTTGGTCACTGTATTTTTTAAGACTATTGCTTTGGCACAGTAGAGATTAAAGTCTGATCAATGACACTCCACAAGTATACACAGAAGAGGAGTGATGATGAGATAAAAGAGTAGGAAAACATTGTCACAGAGTTTCTCCTTTTACTTGCTCATTGTTATTGAGTCCTGGCGAGGGTTTGCTCTTCATGCCCCGGGATGTCTCCTGAAAGAAAAGGTGTGGCATCCATACAGACATGACGATCCGCTTGTACTCCCTACGAAAGTTCTGGTTCAGCAGACCATAGACGATGGCATTAAGGCAACTGTTGAAGTAAGCCATGAAGTAGCTGACCACAAAGAGCCACTCGGGAATGTGAGGAGCCACTGCTTCAGGGTTGATAGCAACAGCAAGCCCAATGAAGTTGAGTGGTGCCCAACAAATAGCAAATAGCACAAACACCACAAACATTGTGATAAAGTTCCTCAGGTCACTGGGCTTGATGCGTGGGCGTACCTCTGACTTTACCTTCCGCCTCACCTGGATGACCATGATCCAGATACGCAGGTAGCAGAAGGTGACCACAGAAATGGGCACAAAGAAATGAATGACCACAACTGTGATGGTGTAGGGTGTGCTGACAGTCTGTGCATATGTGCATGAGTAGATGCGTGGGTCGTACTGCAGCGAGCCAACAAAAAAGTTGGGCAGGATGGCTATGACCGTCAGCAGCCAGATGAGTGCAACCAGCAGCAGCGTGTTGCGGTAGCTGTACAGCTTGTTGTAGCTGAAGCTGTGACAGATGTAACAGTAGCGGTTGATGGCAATGCCTGTTATGTTGAAAATGGAGCCAATTACGCTAAAGCCCATCAGGAAGCCACTCACCTGAAAGGGAGAGAAAGAGAACAGCTCAAACACCACACAATATTATGTGCATTTGTTTTCTGTTCCTTGATGAGAAATGGCTTTAGTGTTAGAGTAAATTGCCACTAACAGTTGCTGTATTAACAACTTCCAAACAAAAAGTAGCTTAGCTTCATGAGCTACAGTTTCAAAGTAACTTTCCCAGCACTGCAGGTAAATGGCAGCGAGAAGAACAAAGTGTGTTTGTGCACCCTATAGCCATAAAAACAAAGACTAATTTACTGAGCACCAAATCAAGTGGTTCAAGAGGTAAATCTTTAACCAAATGACAAATTGCACATAGATATATAGTAATGAAGCTCAGCGGAAATCTTTTCAGTAAGACTTCCAAGCAAATTTACCTCTGATACCGCTGATTTGGGGCGTTCACTTTTCAGTTAAACCAACCAGAATTGTACATTAATTTCAAGAGCCAATCACAGCATTGCATCCCTGTTTTAAATCTGTTCTTATCTCTGCTGCTGTTAGTTGTCATGCCAGGCAAAGCGTGCAACCCTCCTCCTCCCCTTTCACCTCCCGTCATCATCCACGGCACCTCGGGTCCTCCTCCCTTCCGGTCTTCATACTCCTTCACCACCACCAGTGCCTAGACTCCATCGGGGGATATTCCTGCCTACTCGTGGCTTCTCTACTCACTTATAAAATATGATTCTAATCGCCAAAGACTCAATACAGTACCTTGTGCATATGTGACAAATAAACCTTTTGCATATTTGCAACGAAGTCTCTCCTGATTGAATTACTTCTAACATCATTACCCAGTCCAACAGACAGTGTCAATGCATCTTGTCTCTTCTCCCTCTGTATCAAATGTAACCAGGAGGTCATGTGGCTCAGGTCCAACCGGTTTTGGGGGCACCTTGAAGTTGCTCGACATCTTACCGGATGCATATTGTTCATATGTATAGGTTTGCTATGTAACTACCATTGACATTACTCTATATTAATTACTATTATTTCTGTCTACCCTGTACACACAACACTACTTTGCATGTCGGTTTGTCCCGGGAGAGGTAACACTCCTCTGGGAGTTTTTCCTTATCTGCATCAAGGGCAGAGGGTGTACTAAGATATACAGATTGTACTTTGAGGTAAACTAGGGATTTGTGACTTGGACTATATAAATGAAGGTGACTTGAGCTGAACTGCAGAAATAAGATCAAGGTTGTTAAAAACTTTAAAACAAATCAGCTTTAGATATACAGTCATGGCTTACCTTGCATTGGATGTCACCCAGTGACCAGCCATCATTAAAGATAGTATACAACACCAGAGGGTAGGGGTAGAATGCAACCACCAAGTCAGCAAAGGCCAGGCTTACCACAAAGACATTTCCTGTAAAGAATGGAAGGAGAGGAAACAGAGAGTCATGAGAAGGTGTGTTACGCCCTAGTCTAGGGGTGCCTAGGACGCAACATGAAAAGGCCCCATCTTCCCCGTCTCCCAAATAGCCACAAATTATTTGTTGAAATAACAGCAAAATTATTTATTGTGCAAAGAAAGATTATATATACATAAAATATAAATATATTAGGCTTCAGGGTGGCCTACCACCAAAATAACAAACAAACCAAACAAGTCTAACTGGAGACAAGAAACTAACCTGACAAACAAAAAGGTTAAACAAATGACAAAAGACTTACCTCCCTAACTAACAAAACAGGAGAAAACAAGATTAACACACCTGGCGGTCCACCCTTACTAAACAAACAGAAACAATATCTAATCCAAACCAAAGTTGCACAAAGCAGAAGTGTTGCCGGTTGGGAGACGAGGATGACGAGGAATGCCTGCTACCCACAGACAGCCGCCATCTTGGCTCCTTATAACAGGCGGTTTCCCCAGCTGCAGCCAATCACAGGTTCGGGCCTGAAACCTCTCCACCAATCCTCTTACAGCTATGGCACACACCTTTTTGCATGTGAAATTGAACACAACAGAAAAAAACACAGGGCACACACAGCACACACAGCAGACCAAAGAAACAATATGACCAGTCATAACAAGGTGTGACTGACACTGTAATAACCTTTAGTGTAGCAGTAGCAGGTCCATGTTAGGGAAATGTTAGGTCCGTGTTGATAGGCTGATTAGGATGGCCAGCTCTGTTCTCGGATATCATATCCCCTTGACACTGAGGAGGTGGTGAGAGACAGGAAGATAGTGGCTAAATGATCCTCCATGATGGAGAATGCCATCATGCCACTCCATACAGGAGGCTCTGTCAGTACTAAGCAGCTCCTTCAGTGACAGGCTGCTGCACTGCGCTGCGTCAAGGAGAGATACCGCAGGTCTTTCCTGCCTGCCTACCACACAAAAAGAAAAGACATTATTGTGTCCTGTCCACGAATCAATAGATTCAATAATGTGATCATATCACGAACTGCCATGAGACCGGGCTGGCTCCCAATAGCTCACACATACACACACACACACTAGGACGGATAACTGCAATAATAATACTGTAACTGTGCAATAGTGTAAATACAAATTGTACTTTTTTTTTCTCTCTCTCCCCTGCTGCTGCAACAATGAAATGTCTCAGTTGTGGGATTAATAAAGGATTTTGAGTCTTGAATCTTAAATGTATATGCATGGCCACACCTCACCCATTGCAGACTTCTTAATAATGTCAACCAATCTATCACAGGTAGCTAGAAAGAAAACACTGAGCTCATAACCCCGGATTTCCACTGAATGCAGAACGTTTGCGGACCGGCCCCGCTGTGTATCGGCTCCGTGCTCCGCCGTCCGTCAATACCCACTAGGTCCGGATTTGTTGCGGCACGGCTACGGCCATGACTGACAGCTGTAGTCACGAGGACCCACAAGATCTTGGGAATTCACGTAGAATAGAACCACAAAACCAACAACAGTTTGTTTCCATCCAGATGAGTAGAGGGGAAACAACTCTGTGCTGTTTTCAAGGTGTAGTGCAGGTAAATATGATCCACCGTGAGCACGGTGTATTTTATTTTATTTCGCCAGAGCTGTGCCGGAGTCGGAACACAGCCATTCTGCATTTAGTGGAAATACACACATTGACTTTAATGGAAACCTAATGACTCCGCCGCCGTTCCGGAGCGTATCCGCAAACGTTCCGCAACCGGTGGAAATTGGGGGTAACTGTGTACTTTATATCAACACAGTCATGTCCTTTCACAGGTTACTGTATATAGCTGCAGTTCTTTTTCATTTATTTTACCAACTGAAGTTCAGAATGCCATTAATGATCTAAATGTTAACAGTGGTGCTGGACTTGATGGAATAGAAAACAGGTTTATTAAACTAGCTTCCCATATTCTTATGTATCCACTTGCTGATTTATTTAACATGTCTTTGTCTACTTGTGAGTTACCAGCTGTCTGGAAATGTGCACGCATCACACCACTCTATAAACCTGGAGATGTACTTGACCCAAACAATTATAGACCTATACCCATTATATGTTCTATTGCTAAAGTCTTTGAAAAATTTATTTATAATCAACTTTTGCACTATCTCACTACCAATAATATCCTATCACAATTTCAATCCAGCTTCAGGTCTAATCACTCCACAACTACTGCCCTACTTAAATTCACTATTTTGTGCTGCAGATAATGGTGAACTCAAAGGTGCCATCTTTATTGATTTAACTAAAGCTTTTGATTTTGTTGATCGTTATCTCCTTTTAGATAAGCTCCATGATATCGGCCTTTCTGAAAATGCAGTTTTGTGGTTTAATTCACACTTGCATAATAAACAATGTGTAGTCCTACAGGGAAGTAAATCAGACTTTTTGATTCAAGATAGAGGAGTGCCTCAGGGCTCAACATTTGGTCCATTTTTTTTTCTATTTATATAAATGATTTACCATCAATTTTGAATAACTGTTATGTTCAACTTTATGCCGATGACACTGTCATATATATATATATATATATATATATATATATATATATATATATATATATATATATGTAAAGATAATCTACCACAAATTCAAGCTTCTCTTCAGTCTGACTTCATTATCCTTCAAGATTGGCTTTTACATAATAAATTACTGCTTAACAAAACGAAGTCCTACTATATTATCTTTGATACCAGACAAAAACTCAAATCAAAACCTGGTTCCTGTGTGATAACCTGTAATGATGGCTCTTCTCTGCATAAAGTTGATAAGATTAAATATTTTGGTGTATGGCTTGATACTGAACTCTCATTCAAGTTACATATCGAGCAAGTGTTACGTAAAGTGAACTTGGGAATCAACGTTTTATATCGAGTTCGGAATTGCTTTACGCGCAGTTTTCGTATAAAACTTGCCTCTCAACTTATACTTCCAATTATTGACTATTGTGATGTTGTTTATCAAAATGCATTTAACTCAGACTTTGTTCCACTTAAGACAGTATATAATAGACTTTGCAGATTTGTCCTTGGATGTCCTTATCTCACTCATCACTGTATAATGTATAATGCACATAATTGGTCATCTCTAAGTAGTAGAAGACACAGGCACTGGCTTCAACTTATATTTAAATGTATTTATTCAATTATCAATTATCCTCCTAACAATTCCGCCACAGACCAGGAAAAACCTGGTCTAAAGTCAGTGGCGCTAGTCTAAAGTCAGTAGCGCGTTATTCAGATGCTATTTTAGGGGCACATGCTTGACCATAATGTAGCGTGTGCAAAACGCATACTTTGCTTCTCTCATCTGCAGTTCCCATTTTTGCAAACCATACATAATTACAAAGAAAAATATTACTGAAAATGCGCTTCAGGTGTTTGGATAGATCAGGAGGCACTTTACAGTACAGTCCTCAAAAAGATTCTATTTTGTGGCTTGTTGTGTTTTGCACAACATTTCCATGAATGTGTTGATGACATAAATGAGGAAATATTAGAGGACTTAAGGAGACGTGATGTTGAACTACGGTGGGATTGGACACTCCGGCGGATTCTGGTCCGTGGCAATGCTCCTGGTGGAGTGGGTGGATGGAGATGGAGTGGGGGGAGGATGAAGGGGCACAACAGGTGCAGGTTGTGCGTTTGGAGGCCCACGCTCCATGGATGCAGCAATCCTCTCCAGACTTGAGGAGATGCGCCCGAGAGGCCGCAGCAACAACACCACCCGGCCAAGACGGGCATTTATTACTTTGCCACATCTCGGACAGCTCCCGCCGGTGTGCGCCAGGCAAATCCGCCGTTATAATAGCAATCCACCATGGAACAAGCGCGCCTGCTCTTAAAGAGAATGTGAGATGACACTGTGATTGGTTTATTGCACGTTACGCCCAAACCACACCTAGTTACTTCAGACCAACCCATTTTAGATTTGCGTCGGGCGCAAGAGTCATTTATCCCGCTGGCATAATAGCAACAGCGTCCGAGCGCCCACAAAGCTACTTGCGTTTCACGTTTGATACTTGCGTTTTGGATCGTTAAAATAGGGCCCTTTAAGTTCAAGGCTCGAGCAGATTGGAATAATATATCTCTGGAAATAAGATCAATTTCTTTACTTGTTTTTTTAAAACATGCCCTGTCTGCTCGCTTTAAGATAAACTGCCTCTGTTATTAAAAATGCATGCAATCCTTATATCTACTGTCCATACCTATTTGACTGTAGTTAGAAATTCACTCATACTCTACTGTTTACTTTTTATCAGCCATTTTGGTGGTTGTAATGTATTGATGAATATATGCAGGTGGTGTTGTTGTTGTTTAGTTTTGTCTTGTTTTTGTTTGTTTTTTGTAGAGATTTTATATTTCTTTGCTGTTAGGTAATTACTGTGTTATATGTTGGGACCCCCTCAAATGAGATGATACATCTCAAGGGGTTTATCCTAACAAAGAAATTTGAAATGAAATGTAGAAAATGATTATATCAGGATAAACCCCTTGAGATGTATCATCTTGTTTTCAAGGTGATCCCAAACAAAATGGAAAACAGAACAGTACAAGACACAATGTTATATACCACAAAAATGACAAAACAAACCAAGTAACTAAGAGGGAGAGACACTATAGGGTACAACCTCAGACTAGACACAACAATGATAATCTCTGAATAGAGAGAGGAACAGTGATGACATTACTGAAAACATTGGTTTTCGATGAAAAAACATTTTTTTAAGTAATAACTATGACTAGGTTACCTTATCCAATTAGGAGTCCGAAACATAAATGCTTTTTACCAACTTATTTAGATACAAAGTGGACTTTAAAGAGGATCAGAGCATCTTTGTAAACAATTTGTTGTCTTGTATATGTGATATTCCGCCTCTCTGTCCCTCTTCAGCCACATTCCCTACCTGTCCACCAGATGCCCTCTGACTTTTTCACTAGACATCCTCATACACCTGTGCACCTGCTCTTACTTCCCTCATCAGTTACTCACTACATATACCGGTCCACTTCCCTTGTTCCCTTGTCTGATCATTACGTGCTAAGTGGTGTTTTGTTTCCTGTTACCTGCCAGCCAAGTCTGCTGCCTAATTTGGACTCAGCGGATGAAGAATGTCATGTGGAGAAAGGTCATCAGGGGCCAGTTGTTCAAAGGTTAACTGATCGAATTTGGATCAAATCTTGAAAATAGGTTGTTCAAAAGGGAAAGAAGGAATCTGAAATCAGATTAGATCACGGAATCTAATCCTAGTTTTAATCTGGATCAAACCTTCAGTTTGTGTTGTTCAAAACTTGTCAGTAGGATTTGGATAACTTTGATCCAAAAAAACAGGATTATCCTGATCCCAACAGGGGGTAGGATTTCAAGGTGGATTCCAGGAAGAAAATGTAGTAAAACTTTTGGTCAAATAATACATTTGTATCATTTAGTGTATATACTTTTATTTATATTTTGCACTTGACTTGTGTAACCATTGTAACAGTGATAAAGTAGATAAAGTAGACATAGGCTACCAATTAAGCTATTCAGTTTAGTAAAGTAAAAATAAAATGAAAATAAAAATGATGAAATAATCCCCCAAATAGATTTCAATAACAAACAAAAATAATATATTCCATTTTTCTATCATTCATGACTGTATATTAATTTCAAAGAAACAATCATCAGAGATGAGCCTGTCAAAAATAATTTCTAACAATTGCATCCCTTACTATACATCCAGTCAGTCCCTCATTCTGACAGAACGCCAGAGGTTGGTCTGGTTCTTCAACAGGCTCAGGTAAATCATAAACATCATTACAGAGAGGGACATTGCGCCTGGTAGCGATGTTGTGCAGGATGATACACGCAAGTATTATGTTGCATGCTCCCTGTGGTTCCACTCGCAAGTAGTTAAGGCATGCAAAGCGTCTCTTCAGAACTCCATTTAAATGCTCAATTGCACATCTTGTTTTGCAATGAGCAGTGTTGAAGCGTGCCTGCGCAGGTGTGGTTGCTGCAAGAAAAGGAGTCATCAGCCATGGTAGGAGTGGATAGGCACTGTCTCCGAATATTAAACCATCCTAGTTTGCAGCTCTCTGTATAAAGCACTCTCTCTCTCAGGAAACGTGCATCATGAACAGACCAAGTTTGTGATGATAAGGTCAGCATCGCCCACAAGTTGGATGTTGATGCTGCGCCTCCCCTTTCGGTTGATGTACTCCCAATCCCTCTCATGAGGTGCTTGGATATGCACATGAGTGCAGTCAATAACCCCAATAGTATTGGGCATGTTCCTCCAAAGAAAAAAACTTGTGCTTTGTCTGGGCAATCTGGACATCCTTTGGAAGTGAAACAAACTGATTGACCAGGCTGGCCAATGCAATTGACACAGCTTTCACTACATCACTTACAGTTGATTTGTCCACTCCTATATTGTCAGCAACAACTTGGTAGAAAGTCCCAGACGCATAGAAACGCAGACCAATGAGGACTTGTTCTTTCACAGACAGACTGTGACTCCTTCGGGTTCTCTGTTGACGTTTTGGCCTGACAAGGTCTGCAATGTACTTAATATCAGCATTCCCAAAGCGAAAGCGAGTATACAGTTCTTCAGTGGTGTATTGCTCCAGTTGTTGTGCACGCTCAACATACACCCTTTGACGGTATCCTCTTCCACTAAAACGGTGGTAGCGATGGACAATACCTGCTATGTCAGTGCCTCTCTCTAAGTCCACTGGCTGAATATAAGATGGTTGTCAAATACCAACACACCAATTGGCTGACGTGCTGTGGCTTGTGTTCAATCATGCCCAAGGCCTATAAATACTATGTTCACTACAACAAATGAGGTGGAACCATGGACTCAAAAGGACCTAATTTCACTGTTGCAGAAACCCATGCACTGCTGGAGGGTGTTAAGTGCCATTATACCTCAATAGTAGGAAGCTCTGTTAGTAAGTAAGTAAGTAAAGTTTATTTATAGAGCGCATTTCACAGATAAAAATCAAAAAGCGCTTTACAAGATACAAACACATCAACCTGGTATCCAAGTTGTGGCTCGTGATGTTCATAGTCACAATCTGAGTTCCGACAGCTCTGCCCAGCGCTTCAACCATGACGGGCGGCCTCGTACTTTGCTCGGCTCCCGTCTTCTTCTTAATTTCTCGATAAACCACGGTAATGCCTGAACCAATCAGCAAAAAACCTGTTATCATGGTTCCGAATAGGTAGATATTTTCAATGTCCTCCACGGAAAGAGCTGCCAGACACATGACGTTCCGGCAGGGCAGTCAGGTTCCCCCGAACCCAGGCTCCTCGTCGAGAAGATGGTGTCAATTGCGCTGAGAGACCAGTTGATTAAATCCATAATTCTTGTTTTTTGTTTTTTTTGGAGCAGTGCAGAGAGGGAGACTCTCGAAGTACACAGAGACCGCCTTTGTTGAGAGCCAAGAGTAGAGAGTAGAGAGAGTGTTGTGGGTGGAATGGTGACTAACAAAAGGAAGAAAGACATTTGGGTTGAAAGCCCCCAGAATGTGAATGCAATGGGGTTTGGCCAGAAGAGGACCTTGGAGCAAGTGAAATTTAGATGGAAAAATCTGAGGGCCAGAGCAACAAAGGACCTTGCTAAAGCAGAAATCACCCAAACAGGCAACAAATCCTTTAAGAAAGGTGAATACACAGATGTGGTTCTGGACATTATTGGAGGTGAGAAAAGCTCTGCACGGGATTCAAGGTGTTGCAGAGGAATTGGTAATCTTGATAACTGTGTTTCTGGATCAGGGTGATCCAGTCCAATGTTGCTTTGAAAAATCGGCATGAAATTAAAACGGATAACTGATCCTGAATAGCAAAAAATGGGATTTCCAAATCTGGATCATTTTGATCCAGATTAAATGTTTTGAACAACTGGCCCCAGGTGATTCACACAATCCAATTTTTTCTTTAACCTTTATTTATCCAGGTAAGTTGATTGAGAACAATTTCTCATTTGCAAAGACGACCTGTCACATTCACACAGTTACACATTCATACCTGGAAGCTGCCCAGTACAACCACAGTCTGATTTGCTGGCCACTGAGCAGCTCCACTGGAACGGTTGGGGTTAAGGGCCTTGCTCAAGGGCACCTCAGTGGTGGTAATGAGGGAGAGACAAGTGCTGCTCTTTCACTTTCCCCACCCAGATTTTAAACTGCCGGTCTGGGAATTGAAGCGGCAACCTCCCGGTCCCAAACTGTGTCAGGAGTGGGATATGAACCCACGCCTCGATTTGGAGACTTCTTAAGCACTGCCAAAATTACAATGTTGAGCACAAAGAGGCAGCTTTGTCGCTGACACAAAGTTTTATCTAAGCCTGGGATAGCAAAGTGGCTATCTGTATCGGTAGAGGACTTAACCACAGGGTTTCTGCAGGTTTTACCAAGTCAAATTTAAGACTTTTTAAGACAAATATGAATAAAATTGAAGACCTATTGTTAAGATTTAGAGAAATAGCGGACCCAAAAATGCAAAGACGACAGGGCAGTAAAGTAAGCAGGCAAAAATAGTTCTAAAAAAAACGTTGAGGAAACCAAAAGACCAGCAGTGTTGGGCAAGTTACTTTTAAAAAGTAAAAAGTTACCGCTACTAGTTACTTATTTCAAAAAGTAACAAAATTAGTTACTCAGTTACAAATTATAAAAGTAACTAGTTACTTCAGAAAGTAACTATTGCGTTACTTTCAAGTACATTTTTAAATGCTCAAATGTGACCCCCACCTCCACCCCTCTTTAACGGAACTTAAAATACTTGTGCATGTTCAATTATTTATGATAAATCTGAATATTATAAAGAAATGGACACTTAATACAATACATTATTAACAGAAACAATGTACACAAATCTAAACTTTTTTAATGTTGCTGTAGGACAAAGTAAGATAGCCTCCAATCAAATGCCATGTATGTAGCTATTATGTTTATATAGTGGATCAATACAAATAACACAATACCTCAACAGGCCACAACTGGACTGACTCACTTGTGTTGTTCGTTGTGTGTATGACTATGCATGCTTTCGAACTCCTGCCCAACTCTACCTCTGATTGGCTTACCATGACATTTTACTCAACCTCCGCCAATTGTCAGCATTTATGCGCTTGTCTCGTGCACTGCCCACTAACCAAGGAAGAACAGTTAAAAAAATTCTTTGCTTCTCGGGTCAGAGATCTAGTTAATAATAGTAGCGTGCCGCAATTTTTTGGCAGTAATGGTAACTTAATTATAAAACCGTTATTCCTATCGCTGAAGACCAGGATTTAAAATAAACTGGCCCACCGAGAAAAACTGGGTCGAAATACACATCTGACAACAATCACAAAGGCGGACAATCACAAAGGCGGGAAAAAACAAAGGAAGAAAGTAAAACAAGACATGACAAGGGAGAAACGGACTGCAAAATAAAATAGGAAACTGAAGCAAAAAACGGGGTAAACCGCAACAGAGAACACAAGAGACAGTAAACAACAAGGATATGGGGAATGAATTAACACAATAAAACAGGAAAAACTGGTTGTGGAAAACCACAACCATGACACCTATATCACGACATCATACAAAAATAAAAGTCAGATGTCAGAGTCCTGAAATGTTTTTTCAAGTATCTCTAAATATGCATTTCCCCATAGCTAATGAATAAAATCTGTTTTATGTATGTGGTACAATCAGAAATAGTCTCACAATAATAACACGAAAGCTGATTGTCTGCAATATAAGTTGCATGTTGTTCTCATTCTAAAGCGTTGCGGGAGCATGTCAATGAGCATTAGATGCAGCGTTGCGTGGACGTAGGAAAATGAATAACAGTTTAAAATAATTTAAGACCTAGAACACAATACTCCACTAAATTTTAAGAAACCCTGTAACCATCACTCTGGCTTCCTTGTCGGCTAGCTTGCCTGTCCCTTGTCAGATTTGTTTGCCTATTTGGACTGACTTCCTGGTGTTACCACCAATTATGCTTTACAGGTAGGCCTACATGGAATGAATCAGTGGTACTGGCACTATAAATAGCCACAGCTGTGTGTAATGGCTGTTCTGGTGCTGTTGGAGAACCTTCACACTAACAGGTTTAAAGGGGTGATAGAATATATATATATATATAGGGTATTTCACACTGTTCCTTAAGGTCTCCTAATGGGGTATGTAACATTGGTTGGGTTGAAAAAATCCTGGTTGATATTTTATTGGCCCTTATGCATCCCTGTGTTTTGGCCATATTTGTAACAAGAGCTTTTCTTCCAAAGCGAATCCCCATACACACACATTAGAGACGCGACAGAATGTCATATTCCAGACACTGCAATGTTTCGTTACCAAATTCACTTCTGAGACTTTTTTATGCGAGAAATCAACTATATAAAGCTCAAATATGGGCTGTTTTATGAAAATTGATGGCTAATTGCAAATTTGGTAAGACGTGTTGGACTTTAGGAGCTCCACACAGTCTGACGAGAAAGCGGCAGCCTGCTGGGCTCCATATGGATTACTGCACTACCGGGGCTCCGCAGCCGGCTGCCGGCATAACTATAGTATATTTAGGGCCTGAGCACCGACAGTGGCGAAGGCCCTATTGAAACTGAAGGAATTATTATTTTCTGCAAATGAATTGGCTTTTTGAGGGGCTTAACATATGCAAAATCTCACCAAATTTGGCGGTTGCATCAAGTCTGGAGAAAATCTACGTATTTTAAGGGTTTCGGGAATAGGCGCTCAAAAACAGTAGTGCGTTTAACGTAGACTCATGAAACTTGGTACACATATGTAACATGTCAAGCTGTACAAAACACTTCATAAGAGCAATACCTTAAACCCAACAGGAAGTCCGCCATTTGGATTTCAAAGTTCGAAATTAATGCAATTTTGGCCATTTCCACGTCGTACTTTAACAAACTCCTCCTAGAGATTTCATCCGATCAACTTCAAACTCGGTCTGTGCCATCTTAAGACATTAAAGATTAAAAGTTGTCAAAAGAAAAACTTTTCGTCATAGGGCGTGGCCGTGGCGGGGCAGCCATTTTGTGCGTTTCGCCGCCGAAACAGGAAGTGGGTGTAACTTGAGTGTACATTGTCCAAATGGCTCGAAACTTATCAGGATTCATAAGAGTCCAACCCTGAGAACAAATAAAGGCCGATATTTACTTAAAGTCATAGCGCCCCCTAGTGGCAACAGGAAGTAGGCCTAAAAGTCAAGGTGCTATACTTTAACGAACTCCTCCTAGAGATTTCATCAGATGGACTTCAAACTTGGTCTGTACCATCCCAAAACCTTAAAGATGAAAATGTATTAAAAGAAAAACTTTTCGTCAGACGGTGTGGGCGTGGCGTGGCGGCCATTTTGAGTGTTTAGCTATGAACAAAGAAGTTGTTGTAACTTAAGTATACGTTGTCGAATCTGCCCAAAATTTCTCACGATGGACAAGGGTCCAGGTCTGAGGACACCTACCTAAATGTGCATTATATGACAAACATCATCCGATTTACATGAAACTTATAATGTGTAGTCTACATGTGATAACATTTGAACTGTTTAAGGTAGAGTCTTGTGTGATGTGTCATTGAACTCAGCAGAGTTCATTCTTCATTTTACAGGAAGCCAATGCAGAGAAGCTAATACAGGAGAAATATGATCTCTTTTCTTAGTTCTTGTCAGAACATGCGCTGCAGCATTCTGGACCAGCTGGAGAGTCTTAATGGTTTTATTTGAGCATCCTGATAGTAAGGAATTACATTAGTCCAACCATTATTTTCAGTTATCTGGAAGTTAAAGACAAAAGGAAGAGTAGCCCAAGTGTGCGTGGCCTGGAGAGTCCTACCACAAGCTACATCTGCGGCAAGCAAACCCGTCTCTGGGAATAAAAAGTTCACATTCTCAGTTTAAGACGAAGTCTCAGCTACGTGATTCAAGGGATGCCGCACATCAAAAGCCTGGACTTGTGTGGATGTTTTAACCTCACAGACAACGGACTCGGACATGCCCTAAAAAAAAAGCTTTTGCACTGTTGAGTATACTGTGAAAATGGTTTTCAGAAAATTTCTCAGCTAGCTATGATCTGTCAAAAATGTATTTTGCTCCAGCTCTGTGTGTGTGTGTGTGTGTGTGTGTGTGTGTGTGTGTGTGTGTGTGTGTGTGTGTGTCCCAACCTGCCCCTTCCTTAAAACAACTTCCGTATGGATTTATTTTAAAATTCTGCACTTGGTTCTCAAATAAAAAGAACATGTTAAATTACACTCTGTTCATTGTTGTTTAACCAAACTTTAATGTTTTCTGAAAATACATGTCTTTCCTATTAACCCATGTCCAAATAACAATATAATAAAATAATTTTTTCAGGGAAGGCATAAACCAACCATGAGGGTACACTCTGTAATACTGGTCACTTCTTTTCAAGTGAAGCTATTGTCATTTAGTTGTTCAAATGCTCAGTACTAGTACTTAGCAGTGGTAATAGTAGTGGATTGGTGTTTGCTATTTCTATTATGAGGTATCACCATATGTCATTCTGTTTTCTTTAGATTAGATTATTAGATTAGATTATTATTTGTTTTATTTGGATCCCCATTAGCTTCAGCATAAGCTAAAAGCTATTCTTCCTGGAGTTCTACAATCTATATTGTGACAATACAATTTACAACTACAATTCACACCATCACATACACACCATATTTTGTGTAATGTGATCAAGGGGAATGGCTATACTTACAAATCCTGGGTGTTGTGACACTGTTTTTGCTTTTAGATAAACAAAAAATAACCCCAAATGATTGTCTTGATACTGTCATGCATAAGACATTTTTTATAGTCTGCCTGTACGCAGGGATAAGTATGTTGGAAACTTCATTTTATTCCTGTTTTTCATGCATGTTTATTGTCTATGCAACACATCTCTAGTCGCCTATAACTGTTTAAGTTGGTTCATAGGACTCAGTGTAAAAAGAATGGTGAAGTAAACATAAACAATTAACATAGCCTACTTGTGCGTGCTGGCTTGAAGGGGACCATGATCCTGACTGAAATGTGTGTATGCTATCTACAGCACAAATTGATTCAGGCAGCATGCCTCAAATCCTGGATGCTGAGTGAGGCACGTCACATCTGCTGGTCGCGGGGTGAGCTCCTCGACCAGCGACCAAAACGCACTCACTTCCCTACAGCACAAGCTCTCCACCACAGTTTCCAAGGGGCGGCACCGCCCACACAAGCACCTGCCAAACACAGCGACACAGACACGCAGCGGTGGCTACGTTTGCAACGTTTTCACCAGAGGAAGAGTTGAACGCTTAGAAATGAACAATAAGCAAATATGTTGTTACTGGAGCTAGTAGGCTACCATCAAAACGTGGGATATCTAATCGAAATGTGTTTACGTCGGGGGAAAGAGGGGATGGGTGGGAGGTGGCTCTTGCAAGTTAGCCCATAGCTAGCATGATGCCTTCTATTTCTAGGTCTAGATAAGTTTACTGGTACTTATCTGAACTAATGACATGATCACTGTGACTAGATATAAAGAAAACATTGACTTTCACTCGGTGCTATTCACTGACAGAAAAACACATCATTAGTGGTTCTTTCCACCTCTTCCTCATCCCAGTCAGTCGCCATAGTTCCAGTACTAGGCTGAGGCTAGTCTCCTCCACGTCTCCCCAATGTGATGTCATCACCAAATTGCGTTAAAAAAAACTGCTAATACCAAAAAAACGACAAAAATTGGCCTTTACCACTATTTGGAGACATTTTAAAAAATGATATACTAAATATAGTAAACAACCTAGGCTAAAATACTCTACCTTGCAAAATACCACGGACACGGGAGGCCTGGCCCTCCCCAACCTTAAAGTGTACCACAGAGCCTTTCAGCTACAGGCCCTCAGAGTGTGCATGGAACCAACTCCTTCTTGTCGGTTATTGGCTGGAACACTGTTTGTTATGGTTCGTTGTGCAGGTTGGCGCGGTTTGTTTTTGTTGCCGTTTCTGGAGCCTGAGCTGTCTTCAGAGACCGCGTTTTTTACAGTGTTCAGGGGACAGGCAGCTAGCGGATAGTGAGGAGATGTTTGCTGTATGTGACAAAAAATGTAGCCTAAAAAACGCGTCACATCACTTAGAGCACCTTTAAATGAAAAATAAATAAAAAATGTATCTTAAAAAAAAATTATATACATATCTTGAGTGCTATATGTACCTATTAATCAACAGTGGTGGTTAACCTGCAACATGGGCTTTAAGTAAGTTAAGGCTATCTTAAACATAACATTAACTGATATTACATTAATATAAAATCGCACAACAAGGAAATGACCAAGCTAACTGTTAAACATTATGTAGAGAGAGAATGTGCATGAAAATATGTTAGATTTTACATGGTAATGTTAACTTTACATGTGAACTAATCCTGGCTACAGCTTAGACTGGGCTCGATTTGGCACTTTCAGTCACGTTCTCCACTCTCTGAACATTATTAGGGAAATACATTGGTGAAAAATTTTTATGTTAGTTCAAAGCAAATAGCAAGGTTAACGGGGAGGTTAGCCGCTCACAGGCTGTTGCTAATTAACACACTAACACACTTACACCCAATTACTCTTAATTAATAAAAAAATACATTTCTTGTCTCAGTGCAAGTAATTAGGTTGTTTTTTTTGTCTTTGTTGGCTCACTTTTACTCTCACAGCATGCTAACCGGCAACATAGGATTCCATTCACTACGCTAAGCTAACTAGCGGCGCCGCTGCCGGTGTTGCACCGGACTAAAACGATGCATGCACAAAAAATGCGTTGGCCCACCTATCTACAGCTACTGGAGACCGTGATAAGCCCTATTTCAACAAACGGTGGCTATCCCTTTAAGTCCAGTCTGTGCAATCCACAGCTGTTAACGGGGAAATAAGACATATTCCTTCAGTGGTGGAAGACAAAGGGAAAAAAAAGGAATCACAGGCTGTTCTTACTGCAGGAATAAGCTGTGTATCACTGTCTCCAGAGGGTTTGGCATGTGTGTTTCCCTAATTCCACTCGCAGAATATAGAGCCACACAGAAAGAGATTTGTTCTCAGATCTGCACGTTTTTCTCTCACATGTATCCCAAAGGCAGCCGGTGTGACGCTCTGGATCCGTGCGTATTGGCTGTTGCGGGAGGGCGTTGCTGCTGCTGCTGCTGCCGCTGCTCAGAGAGGGAGGTCTCCAGGTAGAACAAGTCTGCAAGTCTGCCTATACTTTGACAAACTTTGTGTAAATTGTGTGTCTTTTCTAGTGCCTTAAAAATACAGTTATTGAGACATTACAGACTCATGGCCAGTATTCCACAATTTCACCTTTACATTGCCTGTATAACAACTGCATGTGTACATTTAGCACTTATAACTCATTGAAGGTACATTTGTCAAGAGTACATTCTGAGAAAAGAGTGGTAGGTAGAGACAACAGTGATTTGACTATAAATCTGGCATTTCATTGCCCTGTGTGTGATTTTAAGCAGCCATTTGTTTGAGAGGGTTTATTCATTTAAAGGACAATTCCAGTCGATTTCAACCCGTAGCTCTGTTGTTTGTAAATCAGGAGTACTGTCAGTAGCGAGAAAAACGAAAACAAACGGTGCCGCCTACACCAAGTTATCCTCCTGCTAGATTTTGCACCCAACAGTCTTAAACAAGGCTTAAACAGGGCAAGTTTTAAATGTGTTTTTAGCCTCTAAACATGTTCGAAATGCCATTACTAGTGCTTAGCCATGTGCAGTTATTCCTTACGAGGGAACACAGCGAATTTGACGGCAGTAGATGTGACAGAAAGGCATAAAAGTTGTGTTAATCCTTACCTCTGTTTATGTACTGCTTTCCGGTCAAGTCCCCACCAATCGAGTGCCGATCTCATACAATCCAATATTCCAAAATATATTTTTTGCACAAAAAAACGATTTGCCGAGGTCCTGTCCATAGTAATGAGCATAGACATAATATAGAGTAGACACCGCATTGGCTGCTGGGCGCAAGAAATGCGGCCGCCATGTTGGACCGGTCGTACTCCTAGTTGCGTAGCAACCGGTAGCAACAGAAGAAACAAGATGCCAGAGCATTGTGCATCGTACTCCTGCTCAAATCGGCGGACTATTGAAAACAGGGCTCGGGGGATTACTTTTCACAAGTAAGATTTAACATTACCGTACTGTTGTTTGTATTTTGTGAATATAATATTACCAGAGCGTTGATAAGGAGCAAGGATCTTTGATATTACTGTACTGAAATCGTAGCCAGCTAGCTAGGCTATGTTTACTGCACCGGCCGGTGTTCACCCGGCTATAACTGAGACTTAATCAGTCATATTCCATAACACTGACTTAGATTACAACGGACACAAGAATGCTGTTGTAGAAATAAAACAAATAGTACTGGTATAACATCGGCCATCGAATTTTAAACAAGCGGCACAGACTGTATTATTGATGTTGGGCAGTCGCTACGTGTAGCTTAGCTAGTAACTTAGTATTTTGGTGGTAGATTCACTATTTCCTGAATCAAGTAACTTTTCAGTAGCTTATAACTCCTTTATTTATTAAGTATCTTGGCCACACAAGCTACACTTTTCTTGTCATGTGAAATTAGCGCAACTTAAAGTAGCTTCCTATGTAGTGAACCAGCCTAGTGCTGTGTTTGGGTTACTTAGCTTGCTACATGTGACTGGGTGGTAGCTTCTGTGTAGTGAAGCTTTATTCATGGCAGAGTAACCGATAGCTTAGCTCATTACAATTTCCAAGCAGCTTGCCCAACACTGTGTATTATTCACATGTAATTCACCCTAACAAAAGTAAGATACCTCTCATGTCTCATACCCACTTCACTTACTTAAAATAAAGGCAGCAGAACATCTGACAGTAGAATGGTTTGCAATCAAGCTTATTCACAATTTCAGCAACTTTGGTTAATTATCAACAGATATGCATCAAAATAGGAGTTTTGTTGAAGAAATGTTCTAAGAAATGTGAAGGAAGAAATAAGCTTGACCTCCTTTGTGAATTGTTTTTGTGTAGACTTTCCCAAATCTTCTGTTTTCATTTTGAAGGTTTCCCAAGAATAAAGATGTGAGGAAGAAGTGGGAAGTGGCTATGAGGAGGGAAGGATTTACTGCCACTTGTTCCTCAGTGCTTTGCAGTCACCATTTCAAGGAAGGAGATTTTGATAGGACGGGTCAGATGGTTCGACTCCGAGATGGTGTTATTCCATCCGTCTTCAGCTTCCCAGTTCACCTCCAAAGAGTAGGTGTATCATCATAAGGCTCTTAGCATTCATAAATGTAAATATTCTATTATCAATCACAGGGCAGGGTGAGATGCTTATCCCTTTATATATATTGTATTATGTATTATGCTTCTCTATTTTAGTTGGAAAAGGGCAGGGCTACGTCTACCTCCAGAAAGAGCTGAAGAAAGCCTGTCCGTGGCCTCTCAGGATTCCCAAGAAATGTCAACCTCACATCCACAACCTCAGGCTAATGATGTGAATATTTCTACTTTTAACATCATATCATAATGATCCTGCTCTTTTTTGCTGCCACTCATATTAAACACACTCACAAATAAACCCATACACGCACAATTGAAGACATTGAACATGCATTCTTGGCGCACACACACACACACACACACACACACACACACACACACGGTGCTGGCAGTGGCTTTGACAGGTGATGCCTATAACAAAGAATGTGAGTCATAAACTAGTGGTGTCAAAGTGATGTTTGTAAAGTGAAACATTACTCAAACCATGTTCATCCCTCTTTCTACTAGGATCATGGCTATGCCTTGCCTGCGTCTCCTACCGCTCTTAAGACCAGACTCAATGAGGCCTTGGCAAGAGTGGAAAGTCTGGAGCGAGACAAGAAGAATGCCATGGCCAGAGAAAAGTGGGCAAAGACCACAGTAAAGAGTCTTTTGGGGGATTTGAGGGAAAAGAACCTCATTAATGAAGAGCTCCAAGAGAAGCTTGAATTCTACTCCGGTAAGACAAAATTAGCACTTTGAAATTCATGTACATGTTGTTCTTACTCTCTTTATTAAACTCCTTAATCTGAAGGGGACTTATTCATTTTAAATCATAACATTTCAGATCTTCAGATAGACCTCATGGCAAAGCAGTGTCATGAGTACACAAAGGACTATAGAGAGTTTGCGCTCACGCTCCATCTACATGGTCCAAAGGCATACAAATACCTCCGAGAGACTCGACATTTTCCCCTCCCACATCCACATACATTACAAAGGTAGGCTTAATGTTGTCCGATTGAATTTTTGGAAATTACTGATGCAAACAAATAGCTTAAATAGTTTCTTCTAAATTGTTTTACAGGTGGTTGCGTTCGGTGGATGCCAAGCCTGGTCTGAAAAAGATGATGCTGGATATGCTGGAGAGAAGATGCCAAGAAGATCAGGCTAAATATGGATGTGTTTCACTCATGTTGGATGCCATGTCCATCAGAAAACATGTGCAATATAATCCACATACCCAGTCAATGTCTGGTTTTGTAGACATGGGTGATGGAATCAGTGAGACTGATTTTGCTACTGAGGCTCTTGTGTTCATGGTGGTTGGCCTACAAGGACATTGGAAGGCTCCCATAGCTTACTTCCTGACTAAGTCTCTCTCTCCAGAAACACAAAGGGTCCTTCTCAGTCATGCTTTGGAGGAATTGCATGCACGGGGCATTCGGGTGGTATGTGTTACAATGGATGGGCATGCCTCCAATGTCAGCATGTGCAACCAACTTGGGTGTGAGCTGAAGGGAGACCCACGAGAGCCGCTTCAAACCAGTTTCTCGCATCCAGTGACTGGCGAGAAAGTTTTTGTAATGATGGACGCTTGTCACATGCTCAAGTTGGCACGTAATATGTTGCAGGTAAATTATGATCGTTGTAGACCTATGTATACAAGTTATGCCTCTGCTGCTAAAAGTTACATCTAAATATTGTTGTCTCTCCATTTGCACAGTTATGGCTGGACATGATGATCTACATTTTGCTGTTTGTACTTGTTTGAGCAGTGACTGATTCTTACTCTGCAGGCATACAGTCCAATTGCAACGACCACCGGACAGATCAATTGGAAGTACATCAATCATCTCAATGACGTGCAAAAAAAAGATGGACTTCATGCTGGCAATAAAATTACAGACAAACATGTCTACTTTGAGAACCACAAGATGAGGGTGTCCCTGGCTGCACAGACACTGAGTCGCTCCGTGTCAGTGGCTCTCCGCGCAATGAGGGATCTTGGGTACTTTCAGTTTAAGGACTGTGAGGCAACGGCAGAATTCATTGAGGTAATACAATTAGTGATTATAGAACCAAGTAACCTTTTTTTTTTTTTTTTATAATTCATCGGAGTGGTAAAGCTCTGTGAAATTTGCTGTAGTACAAAGCATACCTATGGAAAGAAGGAAGTCAAGCAAATACTAATACTTGCATGTTTACTTGTTGAGCAGTTTAGAAATATGTACTGTGTTCTCTGTATATTTTGAATAGATGAGTATCGATTTCAACTATCTGATACCTAATGAAACCCTGTAATGATAGTGATTTTAGATGCTGATATTTCTTTATAGATTATTGACAGGCTCTTTGATACAATGAATGGACGCAATCCTCGTGCCAAAGGAATCAAAGCTCCCTTGGGTGCTCTGAATTGGATGGAGACGAAAGCATTTTTGTCAAGAGCCAGGGAGTACTTGCTCACTTTGGTGACAAAAGACACCCCTTCACCGATCTAAGAGGTCTATTATATTAGTGCTTGTTAAGTTCATGACATGAGTTTAACGATACTCTGTTCCCCCTATGCATTGAGTTCCTAAGATGCTGCGTTCTGTTATGCATTGAGTTCCTAAGATGCTCCTATCTAAGTTTTATGTCTGAATTATCTTGTATTCAGTGTGTTTTTCAGGTCCTAGATGCTATCTTGTCCTATGTCCTATGATGTTATCTTGTTTAAATGTTTTTCAATATGCAGTTTTGTTTTTGTTGGAATTATCTTGTATTCAGTGTGTTTCAGGTCCTAGATGTTTCTAAATGGTATGTATTACACAACATCAAGTATATGTAGGTGTCAAAATGGTAGGTATTGGTAGGTATTGCATGTGTTCCCAAGTTCTCCCAGTTCTGCAATTACATTGTTCCAAGTTATTGTTCCATTGTTTACAAGTATACTGTATAAGTTAAACAAGACACTGATCCCATTCCTAAAAACATGGATGCAAACTAATTATCTATCCGCCCTGGTAGCTGTTTACCATTTTCATTCTCTGTGAGTTTGCACCCCTGTGATAGGCACTCAAGAATGGGTGATTACACATTACCGATGGATGTGATGGAAAATTTACTTTACTGCTTTGAATGAACAAAATCACATGGTGCTTTCTTGGGCTGTCTTGTTTCGACGTGATCAGAGTAATACAACTTTTTTTCTTTTGCAGGTACTTGTCGGTCATCGGATTTGTCATCAATATTGACACGTTGATGCTGATGATTCCTGAACTGCTTCAAGTTCAGCGGTATGTGCTCACCTACAGGTTCAGCCAGGATCACTTGGAGCTCCTATTTAATTCAATCAGAGCGTCAGGTAGGATTGGTGTTCTTTTAATTACAATAAATTCTGAAAATATACCTAATGAATATCTTTGTTATCGCTTGTGAGTAATGTATGTATTGTGTGCCTGTTTTCCATACAAGGCGGCTGGAATAACAATCCATCGGCACGCCAGTTCCAGGCCATCTTCCGCCGTCTGATGGTTCGGTGTGGTGTCTCACCTGGTGAGACGGGCAATGTGGCAGCCCAAGATAACACTGTGTCCCTGTCTGCTGTGGAGATGTCCTCTCCTGAAACTGCTGAAGAACACCCATCTCCTTTTGCCAACATTTCGGCCCTTGTGTGTGACCACAGTTATCTCCCCACTCGGTTTGGTGGTCTGGTGGAAAATGCTCTGGTCTACATAGCAGGGTTTGTAGTCCGGCAGATTCTACGAAAGCTGTCCTGTGATGTGTGCCGTGCCAGCTTGGTCAGAGATGCTGTACCATCTTCATTTGACAAGAGCTACCACCTTCTAACCCTGAAAAACAACGGCGGCCTTGTGATTCCATCACAAGGCACAGTGAAGGTTTGATTTTATTATCTTTTTTTTTTTATCTTTTAATCTTTGTATATTAAGGTTGCTTTGTTCTTATTTTCTCTGTTCTGTAAAGTGTCTTTGAGCACTGTGTAAAGCGCTATATAAATATGATGTATTGTTTTATTATTGTTATTATTATAAGGTGCTGAGAGCTGCAGAGAGGGTGATCCGCCAAGCTTCAACAATACAAGTTCCTAAGGTGTCGACAGTCACACACATCGCAACGGAAGACATTTTTCTGCTTGGGGAACACATTGAGGAGACACAGTTTGGCATTGACAACCACCATTCAGACCTGTTGTCATTGGTTGTGGCCGTGTTTCTAAAAATAAGGCTGCACCACATTGCCAAACTCACCTCTGTGGAACTGCAGAAAGGGAACACAAGAAAGAAGCTCTGCAAAACAGTCTTCTTTCAGGGGTTTTAGTGTGTGTGTGTGTGTGTGTGTGTGTGTGTGTGTGTGTGTGTGTGTGTGTGTGTGCACGTGTGTGTGTGTGCGTGCGCCGGGATTTGATTGAGGTTTTGAAACTTGTCTAACTAACTTATGTTGTCAATTAATTGTAGCGTTGACCGGCATGAAATCTGCCAGTCGCCGGTCATGGCCAAGCACGGGAAAACCGGCCAATTCCGGTCATCGGCCGGTCTATCGGTGCATCTCTAATCTGTACCTTTAACCTTACTCATCACACTAGTATCTTTATGTCATAAATGTCATTAGTCCGACAAGATTAACACTGGCAGTGAAAGCACTAGCAATGGCTTAAAACTGCCTGGAAACAGTGGAAGACACGGAGTCTGTCACATTATATGTGAATACTGCTGTAAGTGTTGGGTCTGTAAATACCTCTGTTTGTTTGTGTTTCATGAACTCTAGCCTCATGGTGTGTGTGTGTCTCCAGGTATCAAAATTTTGCTCTCCTTTGCCTCACACTGGGTTTGCGAGATTGTGTATAGTGAAGTTTATCTGTACGTTATTTCTGTGTTTGTGATTGTCTTTTATCTTATCTCTTTCGCTCGGGTTCTGTAAAGCACTTTGTAACTGTATTTTGAAAATTGCTACATAAATTAAGTTTGCAGACTTTTCAAGGGAGTTAGTAAATGTAAATGTCCACTTTTCATTTCATCCTGCTATTTTAAACACAGTACTGGTACGCGTGCATGCGTGTGTTAGGGGTGCATGATATATCGACTTAATATCGTTACTGCAATATATCAAAAGTTGCAATAAGTATGCAATATTTAGTTTATTTTGTGGAGCGATGTGTCTCGTCCGTTGGCTGTGTGGCTTAGTTGTGTTACATTTAGAGCCCACTTCAAAGGCTATAATGATCATCATTTCATTGGCCAGTTACCGGGCCACTTGTTAGGACACGGGTCCACTACGTGACAAACCCTATGGAGAGTACCATGTGTGTGTATATTTCAACAGAGTGACACTGTAAGTGAAGAAATTGATAGACAACAAAACGGAACAAATCAGAAAAGTGAAATAAAAGTTTTGTCCTGTTCTCTTTATATATTTGTTATACTGTACAACCACTAGAACATGTCCTGTTCTCTTTATATATTTGTTATACTGTACAACCACTAGAACATGTCCTGTCCTGTTCTCTTTATTTATTTATTTATTTTATACTGTACAACCACTAGAACATGTCCTGTCCTGTTCTCTTTATTTATTTATTTTATACTGTACAACCACTAGAACATGTCCTGTTCTCTTTATTTATTTATTTATTTTATACTGTACAACCACTAGAACATGTCTTGTTCTGTAGACGTGGTCCTTATTTATTTATTCATGTTGTACGAGTCCAATATGACAGTCGGTTGATATAAACCTTGTGTTGTAAGAAAAGTTGTTTAATTTGTTATGAATTTATTTTGTAATTTTACATTGTTGAAAAATATCAAAATTCATATCGATCACATTTTGTCAATATTGTACAACCCGTGTGTGTGTGTGTGTGTGTGTGTGTGTGTGTGTGTGTGTGTGTGTGTGTGTGTGTGTGTGTTGGGAGGGGGGCTGCTAAATGTCAAGGGCTGGGAGGAGATGGATGCAGAAGAACGTGGTAGAACAGTGTGTGTGTGTGTGTGTGTGACAGAGAGACAAAAAAAAGTTATATTATATTATATAATCATATATTGTTTGTTCAACCTATTAAAATATCTGACTTTACTGCCACTATTTGTTTCTGCTTTTCTATCATATTTATAGCATGTGATTTGTAAAATACCTATCATAGCCTACATCACATATAGGGTGACCAGACGTCCCCGGTTTCAGGGGACAGTTGCCGTTTTTGATTGCCTGTCCCTGGCTAAATACAGAAAAAAACTACATCTGTCCCCGTTTTGTCATATGTTGTGTCTTCAAAAAACTTTCTTCAAAAAAATTGAAAAATTAGGTTTTTCAATCAGATAGTCAAACTGGATCCTCGTATTTCTCCCTTTTCAGGGATTATGTTCCCAGTTTTGATCTCGGACGTCTGGTCACTTAATATCATACATCAGAATATTATATTAGCTACTGTTAAGCCCACTATGAATATTAAAATACGCCGAACCATGTGTCCTGTATCATAGGTACACGTATGACCTTTACAGCAAAAAAAACGCGAGAAAATCAGTTCGGTATTCAGTGAGGTATGATTAATTAAATGCGCTGACAACTCATTACACCTGCCAAACAGATTACACTGAGTGGAGCGGGTGACCGGTCCAAGATGGCGGCCCCACGGCTCGTCAGAGCCATAGACAGTATATAATGGACCAATAGACCCCGTTGCTCTGGACGGAGACCAGTGAAGGCTATTAGAAGCACTTTTCCGGTGATGGCCAGCTTTACTGCGCAGCCTCCAACTGAGAGAATGTGACGTGAGCAACGTGTCTGAAAGTTGGAAGTCTTCTGGTAGCTGTGCCAAGAGAAATCTCAATCATTCCCAATCTTACAGATATGGAGACTGTAGGTGTATGTAAGGAGATAACATGGGCACAGGCTAATTATTGATCACTAACATGCTAGTTAACATTAGTAATTAAACCTAAACATCTCATGTAAGTCGAAACTGCCTGAGAGATTCTCCTGTACTATTTGGTAATTCCTCTACTATGCGTCAGTAAGTCACTAGGTTATGACACAATCGTTAGCTTATTTTTACAAAAACATCTGCTACGGAGCCATAACGTGAGGTACAAGGTAATGAAGCCTTTTATACATTGTCGTGTTTCTTTGGAACTAAACAACGGACAAATAGAGTCTTTAAACGCTTCAGATGTAAAGTTATTTGCAGTCAAGTGACGTAAAAAAAAAATGGCGGTCAGCGGAATGCTAACAGGAGGTGATGGCCAGTTAGCAACAAAATGGCGCCATGATGGCTCGAGTTCTGAAGCGAAGCTTACCCTTGGTCAGAGCCAGTAGGCAGTAGCGTTCGATGCGGCGTCTACTCTATATTATGTCTATGGTCTTTGCTGTCTCGTTTTCCTCTCGCTTTCCTCACAGCCGCACTCATGCACTATTCTCACTATGGCACCGCTCGCTCTCCTTGCTCGACCACACGCACTGACATCACTCACTCAACGCACCTGCCATTCTCGCTCTCGTAATATGCTGCTTTCAGCGTTGTCGGGTGGCGTGTCTGTTCGAAGCGTTCTCGAGAACCACTCTTCCGATGGTAAATGTATTGCATTCATAAAGTGCCTTTTTACCTTACCAGACAAAGCGCTTTACACTTTGCCTCTCATTCACCCATTCACATCGACCAATGGTGGCGGAGCTGCCATGCATTAGCGACAGTGATAGCTCTCTGATTAAAGGGGATGAAAGTTGTGAATGTGATGGTGTTCAGATTAGAGCCCGAGTGATAAAGGATTTTAAGGCCGATAACGCGTAACAAAACATAAACAGATTTCCCTAACATTAGTTATTTTTGGTTATTAATGAGTCCTCACTAAAATAATATGATAATGCAGTTTAAAAATAAACTTGTTTGTTTCACAACGGAACAGAGGAACATCCAAATATATTAACGTTGTGATAAATAAAATGTATAAAAATACAAACTTAAGATATGAAACTTAAAGTCCTTTGAACAAAAACACAAAAGCAACAACAAAAATGAAAGAGTTGCCAACAGGGACGTTGTAGAGTGCCTTCTGGTGGACAAACTATGCAACGCCAACACTCATAACATGGTTGAAGGGTGTTTCGTCCGTTTTTATTTTATTTTTTAAATATGAATTTATCAACCATTATAAATGCCGATACCGATAGTTTAGAAAATGCCTAATATTGGCCGATAATATCGGCCCGCCGATATATCAGACTGGCTCTAGTTCAGATAAAAAAAGTGAGGTAAGTGATTGCATTGGGCATTTTGAGTGTGCTTGTTAAAGTAAAATGCACACTGTAATTACTCACAGTGAACCCACCAAAATCAAGTTGAGTTAATTAATACTACTGATATTACTTTGTTAGATAAACATTTACTTAGTCACTTGTACATGATATAACAATTAAAATGAGAATAGGTTACTTCTCGTAACCTATAATTTAAGTTTGATTACCTTAATTTCCTTAATAAATTTACCTAATCACACATGAACTACATTACATTGAGGCTACAACTTCTGGTGAATCAAAGATTCTGCATTAACTTCTAAAAAATGTTATTTCTATATCCCAAGCACTACGTTTTGATTAATTATAAATAAATAGACTCTCCTGTCAATAACAATTTCAAATTAAGAAGAACAACATGGAAAGACAGATTTAAAATTATACAATTTATTTGACTTAACCCAAGGTTTCAAAGGTTTCACTTCTAACAGTATCAGTACCATTACAAAACAGGCCATAAATGTAACCATTACCTGCAATAAAAGGTAAATGTGAGACTTCACAGCATCCCATTAATACTGCAATATTAACATAATTGCAGTAAGTATGATTTGTAACCATATTGCTGAGCCCTATTTTGAACATATTAATTTTGAAGAACTGCTAGATTGTGCACACAATATGGTTGAGTATCTATTTCATGGTATTGACTGGTAAAAAACAAAAAAGTTAAGTCCATTTCCCTTAAAGGCACATTACAAACTTAAGTACTTAAGTTCCAGGCCATAGGTAAGTCTAAAGAGAAGGCAGCATGCTTGTGACAGGTTGGTCAGACCTCTGACGACTGGATGTCCTTCTGTGATAATGCAGATGGCATCAGGCTTTTATATGTAAATGTTCGTTGTGCAACTGCGTGCACCTCAGTTTTATCACGACTCTATTGGTGAAGACAAAGAAGAATAAAGAGTATGAAAAACAGATCAGACAGGTAATAAGATGGACCAGAATAAACAGTTAACTTTAGGCTGATGAACACGGTTCTCTGGCGGAAGCCAGGTGGCAAAACCAGGTTTAGCTAACTAATACTCTGTTTGCACTGTTGTCAATAGCACGGTTAGCGATCCCTGTTTCCTCCACCCTCTCTCCCTTGGTATGAGCTCTGTATGAGCACAAATATTGATTTAAAAAGAATTTCAGGGATTTAAAAATGGTCCTCCAGAGCCTATGATCAGAACTTCATCCATGGCAACGGTCTGTTATACAGAAATAATATTGTTCGCCTGGACTGGCATGGGAGGGTGTATTTCTACAGACACGGCACCCCTCCTCTTCTCTGCTTCTCTTCATAGTCGTCAGATTCATCTATCAACCCTTGTAGGGCTGGCTCAGGTTTGACTTGGACCAGCTCTAAGCTGCTATAGTTTTAGATTACTTCCTTTGACACACTGATCTCCTCTCTCTTTTCATTTGCTTGCATTCATGTTCTAGAAATGCTTGTTACTAGCTTAGAGGAAAATTGAAATTGAATTGAAATAGCAGACCACAGAATGCTGTGATTGACTAATCAGAATCAAGTATTTACCGAGCCTTGTAATAAGTTGCAGTAACGTTTTTGTATCACTGGATCTTAAGTTGGTGAAGTTGGTAGCTTTCATTCATATTGTGTTCAAGTCTGATTCACCAAAGTTGAAGACCCCTTTTTACCAGTGTTCCAGTTACATGTAAGCTACACATCCAAGTTCATTTTCACGTTGGTTTTCTGTGCTCCAATCTGAAATGCCAAGTCATGGACCTAAGTACTACAACATATTTAAGTATGGCTGCTGAGGTCGCCAATTTTAAATTTGTCATGAAAACATTGCTAATGTCTTTTCATCACTAATCTACAGTGTGTAAATATATAGTTAGAGAGCAAAGATAATAATCCCTAAAATCATCACAATATCATTACATTAAGATATTTTCTTATAAATACTGCTCCAAAACAGATGATCAGTTGTTGATCAGACAGACACATAGCTTAACCCTAACATACTTGACACATGTGGTGGTCATTAATGAGTTCTTCTTGTCTCTCCCCTATGTACTCGATCAGACATCTCAGTAGTATCCCTCTTTTTCTCCACAGAGGCAGATGGATCCTATCAAAAAGTAAAAAAGTAAAACCTGTTTAAAATTCACTGCCTGATGACGCCAGCACAAACCACATACACTTATGTATTTCAACTATTCATACAATCCAATCTCAAGTTCCTCTTACCTGCATGTTATTTGATAAATCCAGACTAAAGGGAACATACTGTAAGCACTTGGGTATCTAAATAAAAGAGCAGGTTAGAATATGGTTAAAGAGTTTCTGCAGGCATTAATGGTACATTTAATGACTTACTTAAGTCCATCCATCCATCCATCTTCGTCCGCTTATCCGGTGTCGGGTTGCGGGGGGAGCAGCTCCAGCAGGGGACCCCAAACTTCCCTTTCCCGAGCAACATTAACCAGCTCCAACTGGGGGATCCCGAGGCGTTCCCAGGCCAGGTTGGAGATATAATCCCTCCACCTAGTCCTGGGTCTTCCCCGAGGCCTCCTCCCAGCTGGACGTGCCTGGAACACCTCCCTAGGGAGGCGCCCAGGGGGCATCCTTACCAGATGCCCGAACCACCTCAACTGGCTCCTTTTGACGCAAAGGAGCAGCGGCTCTACTCCGAGCTCCTCACGGATGACTGAGCTTCTCACCCTATCTCTAAGGGAGACGCCAGCCACCCTCCTGAGGAAACCCATTTCGGCCGCTTGTACTCTGGATCTCGTTCTTTCGGTCATGACCCAGCCTTCATGACCATAGGTGAGGGTAGGAACAAAAACTGAGCGGTAAATCGAGAGCTTTGCCTTCTGGCTCAGCTCTTTTTTTTTTTTTTATCTCTGGCGGTGCGATAGATTGAATGTAATACCGCACCCGCTGCGCCGATTCTCCGACCAATCTCCCGCTCCATTGTCCCCTCACTCGCGAACAAAACCCCAAGGTACTTGAACTCCTTCACTTGGGGTAAGGACTCATTCCCTACCTGGAGAAGGCATTCCATCGGTTTCCTGCTGAGAACCATGGCCTCCGATTTAGAGGTGCTGATCCTCATCCCAACCGCTTCACATTCGGCTGCGAACCGATCCAGTGAGTGCTGAAGGTCACAGGCCGATGATGCCATCAGGACCACATCGTCTGCAAAGAGCAGCGATAAGATCCCCAGCCCACCGAACTGCAACCCCTCCCCACCCCGACTACGCCTCGATATCCTGTCCATAAATATTAAAAACAGGATTGGTGACAAAGCGCAGCCCTGGCGGAGGCCAACCCTCACCTGAAACGAGTACGACTTACTGCCGAGAACCCAGACACAGCTCTCGCTTTGGTTGTACAGAGATTGGATGGCCCTGAGTAGAGACCCCCTCACCCCATACTCCCGCAGCACCTCCCACAGTATCTCCCGGGGGACCCGGTCATACGCCTTCCCCAAATCCACAAAACACATGTAGACCGGTTGGGCATACTCCCAGGCTCCCTCCAGGATCCTTGCGAGAGTGAAGAGCTGGTCCATTGTTCCTCCTCAACCCGAGGTTCGACTATCGGCCGAACCCTCCTTTCCAGCACCTTGGAGTAGACTTTACCAGGGAGGCTGAGAAGTGTGATACCCCTGTAATTGGCACACACCCTCTGGTCCCCTTTTTTAAAAAGGGGAACCACCACCCCAGTCTGCCACTCCTTTGGCACTGTTCCAGACTTCCACGCAATGTTGAAGAGTCGTGTCAACCAGGACAGCCCCTCCACACCCAGAGCCTTGAGCATTTCTGGACGGATCTCATCAATCCCCGGGGCTTTGCCACTGTGGAGTTGTTTGACTACATCAGTGACTTCCGCTTGGGAAATCGACGACAATCCCCCGTCATCCTCCAGCTCTGCATCTAACATAGAGGGCGTATTAGTCGGATTCAGGAGTTCCTCAAAGTGCTCCTTCCACCGCCCTATTACCTCCTCAGTTGAGGTCAACAGTGTCCCATCCTTACTGTACACAGCTTGGATGGTTCCCCGCTTCCCCCTCCTGAGGTGGCGAACAGTTTTCCAGAAGCACTTTGGTGCCGACCGAAAGTCCTTCTCCATGTCTTCTCCAAACTTCTCCCACACCCGCTGCTTTGCCTCTTTCACGGCAGAGGCTGCAGCCCTTCGGGCCCTTCAGTACCCTGCAACTGCCTCCGGAGTCCTCCGAGATAACATATCCCGGAAAGACTCTTTCTTCAGTCGGACGGCGTTCCCAATTTACCCGCACTACACGTTTGGGCTTACCAGGTCTGTCCAGAGTCTTCCCCCACCCCCTGACCCAACTCACCACCAGATGGTGATCGGTTGACAGCTCTGCCCCTCTCTTCACCCGAGTGTCCAAAACATACGGCCTCAGATCAGATGAAACGATTACAAAATCGATCATTGACCTTCGGCCTAGGGTGCTCTGGTACCAGGTACACTTATGAGCATCCCTATGTTCGAACATGGTGTTCGTTATAGACAATCCATGACTAGCACAGAAGTCCAACAACAAACAACCACTCTGGTTTAGATCAGGGAGGCCGTTCCTCCCAATCACGCCTCTCCAGTTGTCTCCATCATTGCCCACGTGTGCGTTGAAGTCCCCCAGCAGAACAATGGAGTCCCCCACTGGCGCCCCATGCAGGACTCCACTCAAGATCTCCAAGAAGGCCGAATACTCCGAACTCCTGTTTGGTGCATATGCATAAACAACAGTCAGAGTTTTCCCCCCCTCAACCATGCGTAGGCAGGCGACCCTCTCGTCCACCGGGGTAAACTCCAACGTAGCGGCGCTCAGCCGGGGACTTGTTAGTATCCCCACACCCGCCCGGCGCCTCACACCCGGGGCAACTCCGGAGAAGAAAAGAGTCCAACCCATATCCAGGAGTACGGTTCCAGAACCGAGACTGTGCGTAGAGGCAAGGCCCACCAGATCTAACCGGTAGCGCTCCACCTCCCGCACTAGTTCCGGCTCCTTCCCCCACAGAGAGGTGACGTTCCACGTCCCCAGAGCCAGCGTCTGCCGCCCGGGTCTGGTCCGTCGAGGCCCCTGACCTTCACTGCCACCCAGCGCACCCGACCCCAGCGGTTCCTCCCACAGGTGGTGGGCCCATGGGCTGGAGAGATGGGAGCCACGTAGCTTGTTTGGGCTGTGCCCGGCCGGGCTCCGTGGCAAACCCGGCCACCAGGCGCTCGCCGACGAGCCCACCGTCTGGGCCTGGCTCCAGACGGGGGCCCCGGGCTTCCTCTGGGCAGGGTCACTCCATCTCTACCTCGATCACTCATAGGGTTTTTGAACCATTCTTTGTCTGGCCCCTCACCTGAGACCACTTTGCCTTGGGAGACCCTACCAGGAGCACAAAGCTCCAGACAACACAGCCCTCAGGTTCACAGAGACACACAAACCTCTCCACCACGATAAGGTGATGGTTCAGTAATAACTTTAATAGTTTTCAACACGGAAATTCATAAATAATCACAGAAGACATTCTACTATTCAACTATTTAAAGTACATTAAACCTACATGATGGATGTAGCACTTATTACAATGCAGGTGTGCCGAGGGAGAACACTTAGCTTACTGTAGAGTAGACGTACCACTTTAATACAGTAACACCTGAAAGTGTGTGTGTGTGTGTGTGTGTGTGGGGGGGAGTCTTGTTGTCCCCCTATTCCTGCTCTTTTCTTAGCTTCATTAGTTGACAGGCAAGTGTGTCTCCAATTAGAGAGATGTGTTTTGCATCATGGAACAGCAGTGTAACTTCATTGATTATGTTCGGAAGCTAAAAGTTTAATTGTTTTTCCGGACATGTTTATAACTACATTTTTTGTGTTTAAATGTCCCATGATATTAGCTGCAATGACATTACTGCGTGTATGGAAATGTTAACGATTACTGAAAGCAGGCTCCCTACAAGTCGTTAAGGAAACTCTTAAGGAATTGGACGTCAGTGTACGGGCTTATCTGCTAATGTTAGCTGCTGACCATTATCTTGAAACCATCCAGCAAATAGACGGTACCATAGGGTGATTTAACGTCACCGCTCATTTTACACACAGTTTAAAGTTAACATTACTAGCTACGTTTTTCATGTTGGTTTTGAGCAGTATGCACCCCCACTAACCTGGAAAATGGTTTGAAAACAGTAACGTTAATACAGCGTGTCGGAGGAATACAGTGTTCTCTTGCAGCAGGGAGTCAAAGGCAGAGGGACCATCACCGCAGCGTTTGCTAGCTAACATTACATAGCTTCTTGTCTCATCTGGGGTCTGATAAACAGTAAATTCATCAAAGTCAGTGTGCCCAACACTATTTTCCAATAAACTGTTAAATTTCACGGGACCCGTGTGAGTGCGGATTACGTGTCGCGGCTTTGGTCGCTGTTTATCACTTATTGAGTGAAGTAGTACTCGTCCTGTTCTTTATCTGGTTGCAATGACTTCGCGAGTGATGACGTCCTGTCACTGTTCCAGTTGCTCTGCTCACCCTAGGGGGAGAAAGAGTGGATGACAGTTCGCTTGAGTTCAGTAGAACAGACGGCTCTACGACTTTAGGACTTTTCATAAACAGCCGAAGGAACAGTGGTGCTTGGTGTACATAGTGGAAACCCTGTTGTGCGTCTGCCCTATTTCTGATACCTTGGCGCTGGAAATTTTACCGTGGCGCACCGCCACTATGCTATCGACATAGAGGAAACACTGATTTGTATCCGTTGAAATACAAATGTTCAACATCTGGACAGACTTTCACCCTGAAGTCTATTTGTTATATGTTGTTAACTAGAATTTATTGTAGACTTTGGTATATTGCTTGTAGTATTTAAGGTCCCATATTGTAAAAAAAATTCCATATCTTGTTTGATTATAAAGCAGGTGAAGGTGATGTATAAATACTGAAAGTATCACGCTTAATCCACGTAGAAATGCACACAGCCAGTATTCACAAATTGTGCCTTTAAACAAGCTGTTACCACCGATACGGTTGTGATGTCACACCTATACTATATATAGCTAGAAAGTGCTGCTACAGTGCCATTACTGTTATTTCACAGATGCAATGTACAAAATACAAGTATGAACCTGAAAATAAATGAGAATGATTTGGGAAAGTAAGTAAGTAAAAGTGAGGTAAGGGTGGAGGTGCTAATAAGTTTCTGGGGATATACTGTACTTCTTATTCATTCAGGGCTGCAGCTTTTATCTCAGAGAAGCCTATCATTTGAGACATGCCAAGTGATTGTGAGCAATCAAATACTCACTCTAACTAGCCAACACACACAGGGCATGCATTAATAATGTAGCAGTGATGAATCTCCCTCTCAACAATGACATCCTACCCCATTAGCTCCATCTGCCTTCACTGTGTCTTGGCCAGTAATGTCTTTACAGTTGATTGAATACCAACATAATCAATGTGTGTGAATCAGAAAAGGTTCAAGGGAGTTGAGACTGCCATTCATACAATCAAAGTAAAGTCTCATTCTGAAAAACACGTTTAACCGTCTGGAGACGAGAGCTCCGGCGCCAGAGCTCAGCAGGATAAAATGAATATGGCATGTATTTAGAATAATAGCTTCATGAGTTTTTAATCATACAAGCATGGTGAAAATATTGACAGAATCCTTATATTTTACACTTTTCAAGGTGTGCACTGCCAAATAGTTATTTTTAAAATTACATGAATTAGATAAAACATAAATGTTTTCACATAACGCAGTCACAGCAGGTAATTACTCATACACTGGCTGGGGGACATGCGGATGTTTACGGTAAGCATATTGTGTCACTTCCGGTGTTCCAGTGTACAGACGCTAGTTTGTTGCTCCAGCATACATTTACTCAACTCTGCTTTTTAGTTTAAAATTAGCGGCTATTTGCCTGGATTGCAATTAAACTACACTTGCTTTGTTTAGAGCCTGCATCAACAGGGCATAAGCATAAGCATTTGTTTAATTTAGCATTTAATTTAAAGAGTGTTTAATTTAGCGGCTAACTTAGCAGCTAATTATCTGGATTGCTTAAACTAGGCCTACACTTGCTACGCTTAGAGCCCGCATTGACGGGGCATAAGCATAAGCATTTGTTTAAATTAGCAGCAATTTGGATTGCATTTAAACTACACCAGTTTACTCAAGCACTTATAGCTATCTTCTCTTGCAGCAACTGCCTCTCTGATCTCACAATAGTTGGAATGCTGCTAGTTACTTTAGATACTTTAGCTTAGCCATTAGCAATGGCTGATCCCTCTCCTACCCTCTCTTGCTGTGTGTGTCAAATGTTTAGCTATTCCTCTGCCTCCTTTAGTGATAATGATAAGGATATGTAATAAATGTAGTTTATTTGCTGTTCTGGAGGCGAGACTTAGTGAGTTAGAGGCACGACTCCCCACCATGGAATCAAAATCGTATTCTTCCGCTGCTAGCCAGCGCCCGGGTGCTTCAGTTAGCAGTCCCCAGGAAGACACCGAGCACCCTGGCAAGTGGGTGACTGTCCGAGGGAATCGTAGCGGTAGTTCTAAACCAGGGAGTGTACATGGCTGCGGTAACTCTAAACTGGAGCATCCTCGCCTTTCTAACAGGTTCTCCCTACTCAGTGATACACCCGATGAGTCGTATGCGTCCCTGGGGCCAGAGCAAGCGATGTAGAATCTCATCTAAAGCTGTTGGCTACAAATAACCGTAAATACAGTAAGATCATACTTCACATAGGTGGTAATGATACCCGATTACGTAAATTGGAGATCACTAAAATTAATATTAAATCACTTTGTGCATATGCAAAGACAATGTCGGACTCAGTAGTTATCTCTGGACCCTTGCCAAACCTGATCAGTGATGAAATGTACAGCCGCATGTCATCCTTCAACCGCTGGCTGTCAGAATGGTGCTCAGCTAATGATGTGGGCTATGTGAACAACTGGAGGGTGTTCTGGGGAAAGCCTGGTCTGATTGAGAGAGATGGCATTCATCCCACTTGGGATGGAGCCGCTCTCACATCAAAAAATCTGACTGAGAATATTATCGGTCATAAACCATGACAACCCAAGTTTGATATTAGTAATCAGAGATGCAGTGCAATGCGTTCCTCTGGGCTTCCGGAGCAGTCGCCCACTCAGTCTAATAACCATGGTGTCTGTCCCCTGATTCATATCGGTTAAATCAAAGGTAAACAAAAGAGGGGCTATACTTAATAACCTAATTGGAATTAAAACTAACACTGCAACGATAGAACGGAATGGGAAAATTAGATGTGGACTCTGTATTAAATATTAGATCTCTGTCTTCTATAGCAATATTGGTAAACAATTTGATATCAGATAATCAAATTGATCAATCAAATCAAATCAAATTCATATTCTGTCTGACTGAAACCTGGCTGGGCCATGAAGAATATATTAGTCCAAATGAGGCCACTCCTCCCAGTCATAACAATACTCAAATTCCTAGAGGCTCTGGCCGAGGAGGGGGAGTTGCAGCCACACTTGACTCCAGCCTGTTAATTAATCCTAAACCTAAACTAAATTATAACTCGTTTGAAAGCCATGTTTTTAATATTCAACATCCAACATTTAGATCATTACAGCCAATTATATTTGTTGTTGTTTACCGAGCTCCAGGTACATATTCTGAATTTTTATCTGAATTCTCAGAGTTTTTATCATGTGTAGTCCTTAATCAGACAAATTACTTATTGTAGGTGATTTTAATATTCATGTGGACGTTGACAACAATAGCCTTAGTACTGCTTTCAACTCATTATTAGATTCAATTGGTTTCAGTCAGAGTGTGCATAAGGCCACGCACTGTCTTAACCACACCATCGACCTTGTGCTGGCATATGGCATTGATATTGAGGATTTAATAATATTTCCTTCATTATCAGACCATTTCTTAATAACTTTAGAATTCTTACTACCCGACAATACGAAATTAGATAAAAGCTTCTACAATAGATGCCTGACAGTGTTATAGCTAAATTTAAGGAAGATATTCCAACAGCATTTAACTCAATGTCATGCCTTAATAATAATACAGAGGACCTCTGTGTTAACTTTAGTCCCCTCCAAATTGATAAATTTGTAGACGGTGTTACGGCCTGCCGACGGACGACTTTAGACTCCGTTGCTCCCCTCTAAAAGAAGATGATGAAGCAAAGGAAACTAGCACTTTGGTATAACTCCCAAACTCGCAAATTAAAAAAAATCTCGCAAAAAGTAATTGGCGTTCCACCAAACTTGGAGAATCTCGTTTAGATTGGCAAGACAGTCTGAAAACCTATAGGAGGGCCGTCAGAAATGCCAGATCAGACATCTATCATTAATAGAAGAAAATAAGAACAACCCAAGGTTTCTTTTCAGCACGGTAGCCAGGCTGACAGAGAGTCACAGCTCTACTGAGCCATCTATTCCTATAACTTTGAGTAGTGACGACTTCATGAGCTTCTTTAATGAAAAAAGTATAACAATTAGAGATAAAACAATTCACCTTTAAATACAGGACTACTAGAAAGAACGACAAAACCTGAAATATACTTAGACTGCTTTTTTCCTATAGACCTTCAACAATTAATGGTAAAAGTCTCTTCAGCTAAGCCATTTACCTCTCTCTTAGACCCCATCCCAACGAGGCTGCTTAAAGAAGCGTTACCCGTATAAGCAATAGTTTGTTTGAGGAATTTCAGTCAGGATTTAGAAAGCATCATAGCACAGAGACGGCACTGGTGAAAATTACTAACGACCTTCGTACTTGTCTTACTAGATCTTAGTGCTGCATTCAACACTATTGACCATACCCTCCTGTTACAGAGATTGGAACATTTAATTGGCATTAAAGGAATCACACTAAGCTGGTTTAAGTCCTATTTTTCTGATCGATCTCAATTTGTTAATATTAACAATAAATCCTCCAAGTACACTAAAGTTAGCCATGGTGTTCCACAAGGCTCAGTGCTTGGACCAATTCTATTCTCCTTATGCTTCCTCTAGGCAATATTATTAGGAAACACTCAATTAAGCGGATGACACTCAATTATACTTGTCAATCAAGCCAGATGAAACTAGTCAGTTAGCCAAACTTCAAGGATGCATTAAAGATATAAAATCCTGGATGACCTACAATTTTCTGATGTTTAACTCAAACAAGTTATTGTGCTGGGCCCCAAACACCTCCGAACTTCATTATCTAAAGACATAGCTACTCTGGATGGTATTGCCCTGGCCTTCAGCACTACGGTCAGAAATCTAGGAGTTATTTTTGATCAGGATATATCCTTTAACGCCCATCTAAAACAAACCTCAAGAACAGCCTATTTCACCTTCGTAACATTGCTAAAATTAGGAACATCCTGTCTCAAAACAATGCTGAAAAACTAGTCCATGCATTCGTTACCTCCAGACTGGACTACTGTAATTCCTTACTATCAGGTTGCTCAAATAAGTCCCTTAAGACTCTCCAGTTGATCCAGAATGCTGCAGCGTGTGTTCTGACAACAACTAAGAAAAGAGATCATATTTCTCCTGTATTCTCTCTGCATTGGCTTCTAGCACCATCATATCTAGAAGAACTCTTAGTAGCTTATTGTCCCACTAGAGCACTACGCTCCGAGCATTTAGAGCTAAGTGTGGTTCCTAGAGTCTTTAAAAGTAGAATGGGAGCCAGAGCCTTCAGCTACCAGGCTCCTCTCCTGTGGAACCAGCTCCCAGTCTGGGTTCGGGAGGCAGACAGTGTCACCACATTTAAGAATAAACTGAAAACCTTGAGAAAGCATATAGTTAGGGAGTGAGGCGATCCAGAAATGCTTTTTACTAACCTAACTCTGGGGATTCCTTATGTTTCTTTTTCCTTGGATTAGGATGGCACCAAGATCTTGGTTGCAGCTGTCGCCGTGGTCCTGCTTCACTACACCCTGCTACGCTCTGCGGTGTCCTGCTGCGTCCTGCTGCATCCTGCTGCGCCCTGCTGAACCCTGCTGCATCCTGCTATGTCCAGCTATGCTCTGCTGTGCCATGCTACATCCTGTAACGCCATGCAGTGCCCTGCTATGACATGAACTACTACAACTATCATTTTTAGTTTCTGTTTTTATCCTTATTGTGACTGTTATTGCCACTTTTCATCACATCTCCAACCGGCCTGTCAGCCTGTTTTTCCTCTTGGGGGAATTACTAGAATTGTTGGGACTTTATAAATTATAGAGTGTGGTCTAGACCTACTCTATCTGTAAAGTGTCTCGAGATAACTCTTGTTATGATTTGATACTATAAATAAAATTGAATTGAATTGAATATTCCACAGGGAGAGCGCTAACCCAGCCCACCGTATTTGCATCTCTATTCACATGCCGATTAGTTTGGTAGTGCAGGAGGATCTAATCACACTGGACTACGCCCGGGTAAACCTGAGAAAATACCATGCAGCTTTAAGCATTATTCATTTGGATACAAACGTATTTTGGAAGACAGACAGGATTCTGAACACAATGTCCGCACTCCACACAGCAGAGCCGAAAGGTATAGTGTGTTAAACTGCAGCAACTGGGAACAATACAGGGAGCATTATCAGCGGCCCCTGGTGCAGATGAAGTTGGACCCGCGTAAAAAGTTGATCTAAAAAACAAAAAAGGAGCACAAAACGGCGACATTAAAGAACGGCTTGTGTATTGCTAAGGCCACAGGGTCAAAATTATGATTTATTAAAAATGTAATAATAATAACTTATAACAGTAACTTATTTCACCAGTAAATTCCTGTTAAACGACAAAAACAACCACTGGATGGGGAAAGGGAAAACGGCAGCTACAGTCTGGTGTTAGAATCCTCTCCAGTGAAATACAGACACACTAGGGCTGGGCACCGTACGTCGATACTTTTATGGCACTGGAAAAAAAATTCCGATCCTATGAGTATCGAAAAATTATTAATCTTTCGGTGCCAAATTTCGGTTCCAAAAGCGTCTGAACACTTAAGTTCAAGCTTATCTGTCCTCTCTGCATACTGACAGAGAGCAGAGCTCCAAACGACACACACACACCTACACGGAGAGGTGCGGACCGAGTAAACTACGTCGTCGGCTCTGTAGTTTTGTTGAAGTCACAGTGAGTCACAGCAATGCCGATAAAGGGGTTTCAAGTGTGGTTACAGTTTTTCAAAACTTCACGCAGACAGCGTTTGCTGCAATGTGATATTAATGGCGAGCTGAAAGCGGTCGCGGTGCTGTTGATGTTACACTTCCTCTAAGCTCTAGGCAAGCAGGCACAACGGTGGTTTATTTGCCCTGTTGACTGACTGACAGGCTGAGCTTGTAAGGCAAGGCAACTTTATTAATGTTACTCTGAGTGAGCAGTGTTACCAGAATAAAAACAAAAAAAAAGTATCGTTAGGAACCGGTATCGAAAGATTTTGAACAATACCCAGCCCTAAGACACACTTTTACACCGTTTAGCTGTCAGCATTTTAACCGTGTTTACTCCAGCTGCTAGCTAACGGTAGGCTAACATTAGCTGCTGTTGAGTGTAATGTTAACTAGCATCCCGTGTGGCGATGTTTCAGTTCCCTATAACGTCCGTTTTTGGAGCATCAGAGAGAAGCACAGGCATTTAAGTTAAGCTGACCGGATTTCTGAGACAAAACCCCGGCCATTTTCAGCTCAGAAGCGTAAATACCTACAAAAAAGGTAACGTTTTTATCTTTGTAAAACTTAAATTAAACATTAAACATTGGACATTAAACTTTGCATTAATGTCACTAGGAAGCATACCAGTGTGATGGTTGGGCTCGGTTTATTTTCTCTAGCTGTTAGTGTTTTTTTCTCTCCATGTGTCTCTTTTGCTTTCCCTCCTCCCCTCCTGTCTACTGCCTGCCAGCTGACAACACACACCTGCTGCCAAGCCACCATCACCGCTCTCCCGCCATGCACACCTGCCAGCCATCTACAATCAAGCTCAGTACTTCAACCTCGGCTCAACATACCATCTCCGTTAAATCGTTGTCTCAGCTTCACCGGTGACACTCACTGCTAAACTTCCTGAACAATCCTTTGCACTTACCTGTCCCTGTGTGTTTCCTCGTCTTACCCTTCTTTGGGTTTGTTTTCGCAGTGTTCACCTCCAAGCCTTCCATATCCAGTCAGCTGGACTCACCATTCAGTCCTCCTCCCACGGCACCCTGCTTCACCCTGCCTCCGTCTCCGCGTCCAGCCAGCCCATCCTCAGCTCCTCTGCTTCCCTTCTCCTGTATCTCCTCCTTGGATCTTCGGCCCGGTTTCCCTGCGGTCCCCTGAGCTCCCTCGCTATCCTAGCTTCTGCCCCTGAGTCCCTCGCCCTCCTAAGTTTTGCCCCTGAGTCCCTACCTATCCTAGTTTCTGTTCGTGAGGTACTCACCAACCTATGTTCAAGTTTTGAGTCCGCTCTGTCCATCGTAACAACCAGTAGAAATATATATATGTTCATATTTGTAAGTGGGATATATATATATATATAAGTAAGTGGGATTGTCTGGAATCTGGCAATATAATAACCATTATGGTGGGATACACTGGCTAAGCAATTTACAAAAATGTCTGTGCTGACAAATAGTTTACATGAGAATACATTATAATTTTGGCCCGAAGTTGGAGACCATGTAGAAATTTTGTTACAGTTTCAAAACTGGATTACAGATTCATGTGTTGAGTGAAGAGTTTGTGACATATTTCACAGAGAGTAATGGGTGAATGCAAATATGATAACATTTCATGTAAGTTCAATGTTAATTTTCTCGCAAACCATTTGTCACAGCAACTGGCGCTAATATCATTGGAAAGCTTAGATTCTGGTTGAGGATTTTGTGCCAGACTCACGACTTTGGCTGAGTGTCTATCTGTCAGAGGGAGAGCAGGAGACGGTTGTGAAGAAGTTGGTAATATCCTGGTGCAGATTTAACACTTTTGCATGCACTATATCTGTGTCAGATTCTCATTAGGGGCTGAGCCCCCCTAAAGATCTGATCCTAGAATCGGCCCTGCTGCTACTTCATACACCTACATACCACTACACCTCAGAGGCAGGCCCGTATTAAGACAATGTGGTTCCACTGGGCACAATACCTCAAATTATTATATATTAATACACTACAATTATTATTGTGAAATTAGTGTTCATAAACAAGTAATGTATGGTCTTTCAAGTGAATAATATAACAATTTACGGAAAATATTGTTAAAGTTTGTGTCATGTGGTGGTCTGGTTGTGAATGGTTGGTGCCCCTGGGCACTGGCCCAAGTGCACTGTGCACTACATTTATCTGACAGCTTTTGCTTTATTGCTTCACGCTGCGCTTATTTCTGCAACAGCTCATTGAGGATCGTATACAATTAAAACTGAAGAAATAATTTCCTTGGACATTGGTCCAGTATTAATCGAGATTGCTGCAGTCGTCAACGGTGAAACAAGCCACAATGTACAATGCCAATAGCACGTCAATTGTCCAGCTTGTTTACTTTCATAAAAGTGCTTGTTTTGCCAGGCTCAGATTAATATTCTAAGTGTCTTACAATATTATAGAAAGGATTTCTAAGGAGGTCGATCTTTCTGTTAGAGTAAGATCGCTGCGTTTGCTAAACCCACCAGACTCCATGTAAATAAACATGTCATTTTAGCAGCGCTTGCTCTGGCTTGATTTTGCACGTGTAGGGTGCGCGAGTCAGCACGACTATATGTTTGGTTGCATACGTATGTTTTCTTTCTTTCATTCCAATTTCGAGTCCGTCAGTCACAGTGAAAACCGGGGACAGCTCCAGGTCACCGAAACCGGGAATGTCTGGTGACCCTAATTTAAGTGGCACCTAAATAAGGCACCAAAATCCGCTTTGCTATTTGGTCCGGTAGATAACGGTCGTTAAGGCACCGGTGCCGTATTTGCACCGGGTCTCGGACCCAAAAAACTCTTGGGATCTACACGATTCACGTGGATGACATTTTCCCATTCAAAGTGCTGATTTTCGCCGAAAAGCGACTAGTTTGCAGGTATGCATGGCGGCTCAGATGGAATACGATCTTGTATTTTACAAAAATAGTTCACCGAAACATGTTTCTGAAAACATTTTAAGCAAGAAATAGGCCATACAGTTGCTGAATCTGTTTTCATTTTAGATCGACAAAGGTCAGTTTAAAAGATTTTCGTCAGATTTTGAGAGGTGGCGAGCCGAGCCGGAAAATCACGTTCACATGTGTTGCGTTCGTCACGTTCATCCCGCTCGTCATTTCCGGTAAGTGTTTTAACATAAGCGTTCATTTTGGGACAATACTAACCATCGAAAGTGGGTACTACAGCAGTAAGTTGTAATTGTCAGTGCACATTAGCAGTGTACTGATGGAAGTATGCGGAATGAGACACAGCCTCAGTTACTGTTAGCTACCTAGCTAATGTTAACATTAAGGGATATCGGGTAATGTTCAATTTACATTACATGTCATTTAGCTGACGCTTTTATCCAAAGCGACTTACAATTAAGTGCTTTCAACTCTGAAGGTTCAAACTCCAGACAACAAGTAGTAAGTGCAAGTACCTTAGCTTTAAATAAGCAAAGCTACAAAGAGACATATGAAAGTGCAGGTTCAAGATTTTTTTTTGTGTGTGTGTGTTTATCCGAGGTGTAGTTGGAATTGATGTGTTTTTAGCCTTCGGCGGAAGATGTGTAGGCTTTCGGCCATCCTGATGTCGATAGGGAGCTCGTTCCACCATTTGGGAGCCAGGACAGCAAACAGTCGGGATTTCGTTGAGTGATTAGTTCTCCCTCGCTGTGAGGGGGCAGCAAGCAGTTTGGCTGATGCAGACCGAAGTGGGGGGTTATTTGGTTTGACCATGTCCTGGATGTAAGCTGGGGCTGATCCGTTCGTGGCCCTGTATGTAAGTACTAGTGTCTTGAAGCGGATGCGGGCAGCAACTGGTAACCAGTGAAGAACATTAATGTTAGCTAACGTTACTTGCCTGTGTAGCATTAACATTATGGTTAGCCAAATTACGGTAACATTAAATTATGGAACAACAGCCAGTAAATTAACTTACCGCAACTGACATAGCTAACGTTAACTTTACATTCAGATTCAGTCAGATTAACATTTAGCTAGAGCACGGATATTTTAATTTAACGTAAAAAAGGGTGGCTAGTGCGATGTTCTGATCTAATGCTATAACGCTATCTATTTAAACCATGACATGGCGTAACTTACTAACAAATCTTGTTATTTGTCAGATGAACACCAACTTCCACATGCAAAAACATCGAAATATTATATTAACGTAACATTAAGATGAAATAGGGCTTACCGTGGGGTTTTGACAGCAGCAACGAAGCAGTCTCCATCCTAACCCTTTGTAGACTGGCATCTTTTTTCCTTCCATTATCGACTGTGGCGAGAATATGTTGCTAGGCAGAATACAGATTCACTGTCCATCACACCAACATTGTGTGTATGGTAAAGACGCTCATTAGACGATGCTTCAAAATGACCAACGATTAAGTGAGGAACTTGAATTACATTGTACCGACATAGTTAATATGTTGCTGCGATGTATAGATTTCCATCATAATAAGATTGATTGATTGATTGATTGATTGATTGATTAGACTTTATTGTCCACCTTAGTGGAAATTTGTCTTCGACTTCTCCGACATCAATGACACCAATATAAAATTACATTAAAATACACACAGTTAACAGTACAACTTTAATACCATCAACATGCAACAACAGGAATGGAAAACAGTGCAAACAGTTAAGATAAGGTAGGTTTCAATCTACAATTAACACATTTAACATTTTAAGTTAAGTTCATGTATGGCATGGGGAATAAAAGATCTCTTATAAATGTTCCGACTCGCCCTTGGAACCCTGAAACTACGGCCAGATGGAAGCAACTCAAACTCCAAGTTTAGTGGGTGTAGGGTATCTGCTGATATCTGTCTGGCCTTCCTGAGTACTGCATTATCAAATACATCCCCAAGCTGCCTTTGTGACTTGCCAGTCACCTTCCCTGCAATATTAACAATTTTGGAAAGCTTGTTTTTATCTTTCACATTCAGGTTAACATACCAGGCAGTTATATGAAACTGTAAAATACTTTCTACTAGGCCCCTATATGCCATCTCAAGAATGTATTGACTGATCCCGAAACTCCTCAATTTTCTAATTAAAAACAACCGTTGGTTACATCTCTTAAAAATACTCTCTGAGTTAACATTAAAACTTAAAGTGCGATCAATGATTGTACCCAACACTTGAAATTTTCAACTACTTCCACAGGCCGGCTGTTAAGTACAACAGGGTTTAAGTTACTGGCCCCTCTCGGTTTCGTTTGTATTATAAGTTCTTTTGTTTTAGTCACGTTAATTTCCAATTTAACAGTCTGACACCAGTCCTGCAGTAAAGTGACTTGGGTAAAGTAAGCTTCCTTATGTGCTGCATTATTTTCTGTGAAAAGTCCTACCAAGGCCATGTCATCAGCATATTTAAGTAAACTAACATTGGTGCTGTGCACAGTCATTTCATTTATATAAATAGAGAACAACAGAGGTGACAACACACAGCCTTGTGGTGCTCCAGTATTTATAACAAGCTCATCTGAGTAAACCCCATTCATTAACACTCTCTGAGGGCGGTCAGTTTAGAAACTTCTAATCCAGTGAATTTGCATAGTATTAAAAGCAGAAGTAAAATCAATAAAAAGAACCCAAGCAAGATGCCCAGACGCTCAATAAACGATGCTTCCAAATGACCCGCGAACAACTGAACAACTTGTAATACAGCTACCCGACATAGTTAATACGTTGCTGCGATATATAGATTTCCATCAAAATAAGATGCCCAGACACTTAATAAATGATGCTTCCAAATGACCCGCGAACAACTGAGGAACTTGTAATACATCTAACTGACATAGTTAATACATTGCTGCAATGTATAGATTTCCATCATATTAAGACATCCAGACGCTCATTAAATGATGCTTCCAAATGACCTGCAAACAACTGAGGAACTTGTAATACATCTAACCAACATAGTTTAATACGTTGCTGTGATGTATAGATTTCCATCATAATAAGATGTCCAGACACTCATTACACAACGCTTCAGAATGACCCGCGATCAATTGCAGATGAAGCGATCTTTTGCATATGTCGTGGCGACGTATATGTGCTTACTGGGTATCTGTTGGCTCACAGTGTGGAAGGTACACTATTTGGTTTTAGTTTGGGAATGTTTTACATTGTATGTGTGTGTTAAGGGATAGGGGGGCTGTAAAAAAGAAAAGAAAAGAAAGGGCTAAATCTGTGATGTGTAATGTTGTTAATATGGTGCCTTTCTCAATAAAAAATTGCAAAAAAAAAAAAAAAAGTCTAAAAATGACCTATGTTGTATATTTTGTTGAGTTGTGTACTTAAACTATCCCAAATGTTTCCAACATTTTTCAAACCCAGAGAAATCTCTATTTTTTTATTTTTGACACGGGGCATTTCGTTTAAATGTCGTTTAAATCGTCACCTGTGAGTGGCGTCACATAACCTTTGACCCCTCTATTTACTCCTTCCGTCAAAGCACAGCACCCAGATAATATGTTTGAAAGTAATTGGAAATCAACACCAAAAAATATAGACCAGACCGGCATCGCTGAGGCTCCCTATGAGAGGGAGGAATCAGCGGTCAAATCAGGAGAGAAACAGGAAAATGCTGAAAAAGCTGTTGTGTAGCGGGATAATCGAGACTTTTCACATGATGATGATATGTGAGGCTCATAAGAAACGTGAATATTCTCAGTCGGTGTGGTAAATGATGCTGGTGACAGTTACTACTGATGGATAGCTAACGTTAGCTTTAGTGGGAGGCTGCTAACAGTTTAGTCGTCTCCAACTAAATCTCAGCTTATAGATCGAACAGTTGGTTATTAATAACAGGTTGATTAATTACAGACGACACTCAGCCTAACAATAGTGATTTAATCAGATCTATTTCTACATAAGCAGTATGCCGCCACCATGTTGGGTCATTTATGTACTGATACGGGGGAAGACTGAGTGTGAGGGACATGACGGCGATCAACCATAGTGTATTAAAGGTCCCATGGCATGACAATTTCACTTTATGAGGTTTTTTAACATTAATATGAGTTCCCCCAGCCTGCCTCTGGTCCCCCAGTGGCTAGAAATGGTGATAGGTGTAAACCGAGCCCTGGGTATCCTGCTCTGCCTTTGAGAAAATGAAAGCTCAAGTGGGCCGATCTGGAATCTTTGTGAATCTGTGAATAAACTTTAATGGGTAAACTCGTCCGTGAACAGATGCATTCTTATCGGCTAAAGTGTTAAACAATTAAAACTACAACTCCCATAATTCCACGCAACTTCACAACGTGATTACCATCCATTGTTTTGATTGAGAGACCCCCCTAGCGGCAGAAAATTACATATTGTACATTTAACAATACTTTACCTCTGCACATTTAGAGATATTAAATTGAACTCATTCTCAGGGGCGTAGCACAACATTCTGGGCCCTGTAGAAAGGCATTTTCTATGGGCCCCTCCCCGCATCCACAGCTATTCATTCTAGCATCTTTTTGAGGAGGGCCCTGTGTACTCAGTCCCCTTTTTCCCCCCCACTCCGACACCCCAGCTCATTCTTAAAAGAAGACATAATAAATTTGCAGTGAGAAATAATAGGCATTAACCGCAACCTTCAATCTCACTGAACCTACAAACATTGGATGGAATGGAAATGGCTCCATTTGACTGACAAGTTTGTTGAGACAGTGATGGATGAGGCAGTGTTGAAAACAGAGCAGGAATGAATTAAAACGTATTTATTTAGCAGGATCCCTACAAATGTTAAATGGCCTTCATTCATTCATTCATTCTCTGCCAATTCATAGACAATTCCATTTGAATCAAACCCTAGTTTACCCTGATGTTATTGTGGCTTCCCTACCAAAACACTGACATCCATCCAATTGTCTGATCCGTGCTCACTAACATTATAAAGCCCAGCTCACCTCTGCAAGTCATTTCTCCACACATCTGAGCTTCACACACACACACACACACACACACACACACACACACACACACACACACACACACACACACACACACACGAGCGCGCCAGTCAACCGTGTAATACAGATTCTTACCGGCATTTCGTAGTTTATGGTTCCTTAGCACGGACACGATGACCAGCAGGTTTCCCAGCACATCCACCACGGTGGTGAAGATCAGCACGCTCGCTAGCGCCGTGACTGCCCATGCGGGGCGCGTTGCCCCCTGGCTCGGCTCCGGTCCGTGTTCCGTTTGGTTCTTTAACAGCGACTCATCCTCCATAGCCTCCCCCCCGCCTCACACCCCATGACCGGTGTTAGTGATTGCTGGCATGCTGCTTCACTGTGACAGCCAAAAATGTCAGCGGTGTCCCTAAGTAGCTGCGGGTTTCCTCCGCCTTCCTGTCCGGAGCCGCTCCGGAGCGCCCCGCGGCCCGCCGACACCCAGACACCCCGGCACCCCGGCACGGATCATGGATGCTAAGAGCAGAGACCTCACCTCCTCCTCCACCACTTATTCTGTCTGCTGCTCGGTCTCAGCAGACCTCCTGTATGGCAAGCCATTTTAACATTTAACAACTAGACTGGATATGTATTGTAGATATCCGTAATTCAACTCTTCCTAGTTAAAAAGAACAATCAGATATCCACAATGACATTCTTCACATCTACAACTGTCCTTTCAGATATCCACAACTTCATTCTTACTAGTACAAATTACGTCACGTTCCCATTCATGTGTATGGGGCTTTCAATTTAAGATATCCACAACGTCATTCTTCCTAACCAGAATGAACATTCCAGATATGTGCAATAAAATTCTTACTAGGCAGAACTCCCATTTCACATATCTACAATACAATTGTTACTGGTCAAAACTAAAGTGATCCATTTTGGCATTCATTATTATCTTTTTGCTTAAAGGGACACGCCGACTTATTGGGAATTTAGCTTATTCACCGTAACCCCCAGAGTTAGACAATAGGGGTGGGATCGGGGCGAATTTTCTGTCCGAGCCCGGCCCGCGTCCGACAGAACCGTGACCGAACCCGGCCCGAGCCCGACAGGCATCAAGAGATTTATGTCCGAGCCCGACCGTTAAAATCTCATTTTTCTCATACTAATGACACATGTAGGCTACGTGTGTTTGTGTGGAAAGCTTTTATTAAGCAACTGTAAGGAAGGCACTCAGAAATGTCAACAGATGAGCGCATCAGCACAGTGAGCGCGCACACGGGGCAACAAGCGCACGTTAACACAGGCACACACAAGAGGCCCAATCATATAATTGAAATAAAATTAACATATGCCTAGACAACTATGTGGAAATACTTCCACACAGTAGACTTTCCTTCATTTTCGGTGGTTTTAAAATCTCCTGAGGCAACTTCTTTTTAAAGGTCCAATATGTAATATTTGTACTGTAATAAATCCAAAAATGACACCAATGCCTCATCAGATATTAAGGAAACATGTTAAACTGAAATACTATCTTTTCTGACAACAATGCTAATTTCAGTATTTTTTCTTTTTGAAATTTACATTCCGTGACGGAATTTATGTTTATGTTTTGATCTGTGTGTTGTTATCAACGGCCCAGTTTGACAGGCAGGCCGGGTTGCCAGATATACCTGTAAAAACGTAAACCCAGCACGCTACAGCTGTAACGGTAGTACAGCCATGAAAGCAGCAAACAAACAAACAGGATCAACGGAGATAGATTCTACATGACATAAAAAAAAGAAAACAGCATGTTTCTAACAGTTGCGTGACCAGAGACGTAACAACCCCCTGGTAAATATTGGAGATGTATTTGAAAGATGGAGACAGTTTAGAGCCCAAAAGGACGCAGAGTTGGCTTATTTTCTCCTGAAGCGGTAAGCATTAGCTCCACACTAATTTATCACAGCTACTAGGGATGGGCATTTTTTGTAATTTCAACATTTGTGTACTCACATTGAATTATATAGCTAGAGTAACCGAGTCATAGCCAGTAAAGTGATCCCGACTGGTACTGGCTAACGCCGCCATGCTAACCCTGCTAACTGTTAACGTTACCGGGAGGACCAGGCAAGCAGCCCATGGCTGTTTACAATGTGTAGTTCAGTGGCTGGAGCCGACAACGGTGAGTTATTTTAAGCCACGAGAGGGGGGCTGTAAATTGGAAAGAGGAGACTATGAGTTTGCAGTGTGTTTAGCGATTGTTGCCGTAATTCTAAGCCAATGAAGTGTGTTCCGTCGGCAAGGTAGTGGTATTTTTAGCGTTTCGTATTGTAATTCTAAGCCGAGGAAGTGTGCCTGACTGGCATCTGGAGAGAACAGTGAGGTTGTTGTGTTTTTAGCGGTTCATACTGTAATTTTAAGCCGAAAAAATGTGTCTGTTAGTTGGTTACAGAGCTCCACGTGAGCACGGGCTTTTATGACTGTCAATATAGCCAGCATCTACCGTTAGCTACTCCGCTGTGCTGTGGAGTAATGTCTGGCTATGTGAGAAAAGCGTCCAACTACATTGTTGTGAATGCTGCGGTCTCAGCCTGGCAACCCCCGTGAACTTCGAGTCTGGGCAGGAGGGGGCGGGGGAGACGACTCTCCAGTATTTTGAATTGGTAGTGCAGTAACTATTTTAACCGCTAGCTGCCAGTATTACACACAATATTACATATTGCACCTTTAACATTTTCCATCGTTGTGCTCTGAGCGCTCAATGCACTGCGGGATGCAGTCGGCCTGATATGCACGTGTTTCTGTTAGGTTAATATTTTAAATTTATTTTAATCACAAAAACGAACATTTGCATCAAGTGAAACAGGCCCATTACATAATAAGCTGTTTAAAATTTTAAATGTCCAATGCCTTAGGCTACCGCGCTGATGTGACCGTCCGAGCCCGGCCTGAACCCGTCCATCATTTCTAAATATCCGTCCGAACCCGGCCCGGCCCGTCGGGTACCGTCGGGACCGTCGGGCTCAGGTCGGGTATCCCAGCCTTATTAGACAAGTCGATACATACCCTTCTCATCTCCGTGCGTGTTGTAACGCTGTCTGACGGCTCCAGCGGCATCAGGCCAGCACAGAACATGCAGGTGAATGGTTCCAGCAATCCTACTGCTCCGAATAAGTGACAAAATAACGCCAACATGTTCCTATTTACATGTTGTGATTTATAGAGTCACAGCGTTTTTTGTACACGCTGTGACTCTACAAATCTCAACATGTAAATAGGAACATGTTGGCGTTATTTTGTCACTTTTGTCACAATTCGGAGGAGTAGGCTAGTTGGAACCAGTTACCTGCAGGATCTGTGCTGGGCTAAGCTAATGTTGGAGCCGTCAGACAGCGTTACAGCACGCACGGAGGTGAGAAGGGTATGTATCAACTTGTCTTACTCTGGGGATTACGGTGAATAAGCTAAATTCCCAATAAGTCGGCGTGTTCCTTTAACATCAAACACTATTATTTCAGATATATAAAATTACATTCTGGATGGGAAGCATTACTATTATAGATATCCACAATTGTAATTTTCATAGTAAAATTGCAGTTGTTCGTATCCGTTATTACATTTTTACTAGTCAGAATGTATTTTGGATAGTCATCGTTACAATATAGATATCTGGAATGTTTGTTTCATTTTGGATATCTGAAATTAGAGTTTTGACTAGTAATTATTATATTGCAGATATCTGGAATGTTCATTCTGGACAGGAAGAATAACGTTGTAGATATCTGAAATTGAAAGCCCCATACACATACTGTAAATGGTAAACGTGACGTCATTTGTACTAGGTTAGAATGTCATTGTGGATATCTGAATTGTTCTTTTTGACTAGGAAGAGTTGAATTATGGATATCTGCAATAAATATCCAGTCCAGCTATTAAATGTTTAAACACGATTTTAAAACAATGTTTGATATCTTTTTAGTTATGACCAGTACAATCAAAGTTGTAGATATCTTGAAATACAATTTCTACTAGTAAAACTGTTATTGTGGAGCTCTTTAATTACCTTTCTTACTAGTGAGAATACAATTTTATCCAGTAGAAATGCTATTATAGATATCTAAAATGTAATTGCAGATGGGAATGTGGTTTTATTAAATGTTAAAACTGCTTACCATACCTCGTGCTCCTCATCGCCCCCCCATCTGTTGCCAGTATGGGACTGGAGATTGCATTGGTAGGCTACCGAAGCCTGCTGTACAATGGCTTTTGTTCAATATGATAATACGACAAGCCGTTTTAAACATTATCATCCAGTTATTTTTGTGATTTCTACTCATTAGTTTGTTCCATTGCCATTTAATCATAGGCTCTAAAGCATTTGTCATTACTTTGCGTTGCCCATAGGGTTAGGGTTTGAATATTTTAATATAGCAAGCCGTTTTAACAATCTAACATTTTTAATATAAACAATTAGAATTGTTGAGCTCAATAATTCAATTATTGAGATAAAAAAATGTGAATTACTGATTTTTTTAAATGAAAAATTATTGAACTTAATACATTTTTTGAGATAAAAAAAATGAAAATTATTGAGGTCAATAGTTCAATTATTGAGATCAAAAATGTAATTATTAAAGGTTGAATATGTAATAGCGTTTAAAATGGTTATTGCACAGCAATTTTGGCCTTTGGAATAAACTCTTAGCCTGGATGCCAGCCGAATTTAGCCCCGCCCACAACATTTGAGGTCGGGAAGTTCAATTGGACTGTTGTGGAGCAACTATGCTCGAACCAGAACTGTTTGGACCAATCAAATTGTCAGGGCAGCCTTTATACGATGATGGACAGATGATCAACAGTAACGTAATCAACTACTTCACCAAAGAGCGCTTGGGTTGAAATGAGATGTGTAGATTCCGCCATTGCATCTGTTATAGAAGATATCGACAGTGCATTAATTTTAAAATCCTCAACCAGCCCGTCTCAACTCGATTCAAACCAGCTGATGGTGTCACTGCGACTCAGCTGTTCAAGTCCGCCCGAAAGCACTGTAACGTTATGTGGTCATGCAAGATAGAGTGACTGAAGAGTGACTGAAGAGAGTGTGCCCAGCGACGTTACAACAAAGCCGTGAATCAGAGAAATAAAATGTGTTTTTGCGGATTCATCACTAGAAATGCAACTGTAGCAAGCATCTCACTATCTCTAACGCGATCCACATTCATATTTACACGAAACAAATGATATATCCAGCTACAAAAAAAAGTCTAAAAGTCGGAAGGATGGAAGTGCAAAGAGCTTGCTATGGAGACAATACACATTCTCATCTTGTCTCATTGGTGTTGACAAAGAATTTCTATTAAGGGAAGAAGTTCCACTCTCTCGATACTTCTGGCTTCTGAACTGGTTGCAGTTCCACTCTGGTTCCATATAGGGGGCACTCACGGGCCAATGCAGAAGGAATAAATGGTGGTCTATGGAGCTATACCCCTCAAAAAAAATAAAATGTGAATGTTGCATTCCAAAGAGGAGGCAAAGAAATTTTATTAAAGTCACTTTTTTGTTCTAAAAAACCTTTTAAAATGTCAATAACGTCATACACATTGTATGGCCAGAGATACTGCTTTACGGCAAGCTCTGAGTCGCTTCCTTTTTTCTCTCGAGGCATCGACAACACAGCTGACAGGTTAGGCTCTCCCTGTCAATATACGTGCTAGAAAGAGTTTTGGTTTGCTAATGATTTAAAGACCACGCCGAAATATTCACTTACACACATACAGTATATATATTTATGTTACATCCTGATGTCTAGGGGTAAACTGGACGCAACTTAACGTGTGCACTACCTGTGTTCAACCAGCAATTATTACAACACAATACACAAAACAATCACCGACAACTGCTATTTAAAATATAGTGAAACCAATCAAAATAAAAATTTAAAAACTATGATTATGACAACTGCAATGCAATGAAACATTTGGTTAAATTATGTTAAAACTTGTTAAAGGAACACGCCGACTTATTGGGACTTTAAAACCCAGAGGTAGACAAGTCGATACATACAGTGAGGGAAAAAAAGTATTTGATCCCCTGCTGATTTTGTACGTTTGGCCACTGACAAGAAATGATCAGTCTATCATTTTAATGGTAGGTTCACTGAAATAGTGAGAGAAAGAATAACAATAAAAAAATCCACGTAATAAATTTATTTGCATTTTAATGAGAGAAATAAGTATTTGATCCCTCTCAATCAGAAAGAATTCTGACTCCCCAGTTGTCTTTTCTACAGGTAATGAGCTGAGATTTGGAGCACACTCATAAAGGGAGTGCTCCTAATCTCAGTTTGTTACCTGTATAAAAGACACCTGTCCACAGAAGCAATCGATCAATCAGATTCCAAACTCTCCACCATGGCCAAGACCAAAGAGCTGTCCAAAGATGTCAGGGAAATGATTGTAGACCTACACAAGGCTGGACCGGGCTACAAGACAATCACCAAGCAGCTTGGTGAGAAGGTGACAACAGTTAGTGCGATTATTTGCAGAAGGAAGAAGCACAAAAGAACTGTCAATCGCCCTTGGTCTGGGGCGCCATGCAAGATCTCACCTCGTTGAGTTGCAATGATCATGAAAATGGTGAGGAATCAGCCCAGAACTACCAGGGAGGATCTTGTCAATGAGCTCAAGGCATCTGGGACCATAGTCACCAAGAAAACAATTGGTAACGCACTATGCCATGAAGGGCTGAAATCCTGCAGCGCCTGCAAGGTCCCCCTGCTCAAGAAAGCACATGTACAGGCCCATCTGAAGTTTGGCAATGAACATCTGAATGATTCAGATGAAAACTGGGTGAAAGTGTTGTGGTCAGATGAGACCAAAATCGAGCTCTTTGGCATCAACTCAACTCGCCATGTTTGGAGGAGGAGGAATGCTGCCTATGACCCCAAGAACACCATCCCCACCGTCAAACATGGAGGTGGAAACATTATGCTTTGGGGGTGTTTTTCTGCTAAGGGGACAGGACAACTTCACCACATCAAAGGGACAATGGACAGGGCCACGTACCGTCAAATCTTGGGTGAGAACCTCCTTCCCTCAGCCAGGGCATTGAAAATGTTTATTCCAGCATGACCCAAAACACACAGCCAAGGCAACAAAGGAGTGGCTCAAGAAGAAGCACATTAAGGTCCTGGAGTGGCCTAGCCAGTCTCCAGACCTTAATCCCATAGAGAATCTGTGGAGGGAGTTGAAGGTTTGAGTTGCCAAACGTCAGCCTCTAAACCTTAATGACTTGGAGAACATCTGCAAAGAGGAGTGGGACAAAATACCTATTGAGATGTGTGCAAACCTGGTAACCAACTACAAGAAACGTCTGACCTCTGTGATTGCCAACAAGGGTTTTGCCACCAAGTACTAAGTCATGTTTTGCAGAGGGGTAAAATACTTATTTCCCTCATTAAAATGCAAATCAATTTATAACGTGTTTGACATGTGTTTGTCTGGATTTTTTTGTTGTTATTCTGTCTCTCACTGTTCAAATGAACCTACCATTGAAATTATAGACTGATAATTTCTTTGTCAGTGGGCAAATGTACAAAATCAGCAGGGGATCAAATACTTTTTTCCCTCACTGTACCCTTCTCATCTCTGTGCGTGTTGTAACTCTGTCTGACGCCCCCAGCGCTAGCTAAGCCTAGCACAGATCCTGGAGGTAACAGGTTCCACTAGCCTACTGCTCCAAATAAGTGACAAAATAACGCCGACATGTTCCTGTTTACATGTTGTGATTTGTATAGTCACAGGGTGTACAAATAACCATATTAACAATTGTTAATGTCATTATCTGGAATTATAGAGCAAAGTCTTTTTATAAGTTTCAGATTTGAGTTCATTTTCCAGTAGAAATGTGGGACATTTACTTAGTAAAATCTCCAACATTATACAGTAAAAATGTTTCATTTTCAGTATGAGTGCAGTCAGTGATGTCCTGTACTCAAATATATCAGTCACTGCCCAGAATTATGTAGCAAAGTATTTGTATAGCTCCTCCAGTTTCAGATTTCAAGTCATTTTCCAGTAGAAATGTGGGACATTTACTTCCAAAAATCTCCAAAATTATACAATAAAATGTTTAATTTTCATTATGGGTGCAGTCAGTGATGTCCTGTACTCAAATATATCTGTCATTGCCTGGAATTATGGAGCAAAGTCTTTTCATAGCACCTCAAGTTTCAGATTTTTAGTCATTTAACAGTAGAGGTATGGGATTTTACTTAGAAAAATCTCCATATTTATACAGTAAAATTGTTTGATTTTCAGTACGGGTGTAGTCAGAGATGTCCTTAACCCAAATATATCAGTCAAATGTTAATTATTGGTGTTTTTAGAGACGTCAACCCAAATATTTTAGCCATTGACTGGATTTATGGAGCAAAACATAAAGCACCTTGACTTTCAGATTTGAAGTAATTTTACGGTAGAAATGTAGGACAATTACTTTGTAAAATCTCAAAATGTATACAGTAAATATGTTCATTTTTATTTCTTGAAAATATAATCTTATTTTTATGTGTACTTTCTATATAAACTTTAACACCTTATTTTGAAAACCGGAAGTAGTCCCATGGGTATCTTACCGCTAACTTTGATAAGACCGCCGATCTGCACCGTAAACATTTACCTAAAGTGCTAGTATTTGAGTGCGCTACAATTTCAGCGTCAGGAAGATATTTTCAGCAGGGGGTGCTTGTGGGCGGGGGGACCACGGTCCATGTAGAGTCTCAGGGGGGTGGCAGTAGCTCACTACGTAGGGACTTTGGTTGGGAACCGGAGGGTCACTGGTTCAAGTCCCAGTACGGGCCAAAGTACAGAGTGTGGGTTGGTAGCGGGAGAGATGCCAGGTGCTCTTGAGCAAGGCACCATACCCCCCCCCCCCAACCGCCCAGGGCACTGGTCCAGCACTGGCAGCCCACTCACTCTGACATCTCTCCATTTGTGCATGAATAGGTCCTATTTCAGGCCTGTGTGTAGTGATTTCTAACAGAGTGTAAATTGTAATTTCCCCAAGGCCTAGGGATGCAATGTCCATCTGCGGAAGCTGAAGGTTACTCAAGTCAGCATCTGAAACAGCAGATTTCTCCCTCTTTGCAGCTGTTAGTGTCAGGGAACGACAGAAGCTAGCTTGTGCTGCTCGAGCTCGATCGTCAGGGTTGTACCTTTTTCTGGTATGCTGTATGATGAGGAGTCTGTTGGAGAAATCTCGCTAGTCCTCGGGTGTTTGGGATTGGGCAATTGAAAAAATCCAAAATTCTTTTTTGAGACATAAGTAGTATTGATAGATATAGTAGAAACTCATTCGTCGTTGTGTGTGGCTGTGAGTGTCCGTGCATGCTATGCATAGGCTGAATCGCAATCGCGTCAAGACAAATTTGATTGGGCAATACACACTGAAGATAAATTAAATAATTTTAAAATTACTGAAATTATCCCTCTCTTCATCCCACACCCCAATGACATACAAAATGTTTTGGAACTGAAACAACAACCAGAGATATTTATAAGCTATCATTTTATTGTCATTGCAGTTTTAAAGCTTCACCACCACGGGTGCTGCAGTGCACTTCCGTGCCTGTGCAGTTAGGTACAGTACAGGCCAAAAGTTTGGACACACCTTCTCATTCAATGTGTTTCTTTATTTTCATGACTACCGGTATTTACATTGTAGATTCTCACTGAAGACATCAAAACTATGAATGAACACATATGGAATTATGTACTTAACAAAAAAGTGTGAAATAACTGAAAACATGTCTTATATTTTAGATTCCTCAAAGTAGCCACCCTTTGCTTTTTTTGATAACTCTGCAAACCCTTGGTGTTCTCTCAATGAGCTTCATGAGGTAGTCACCTGAAATGGTTTTCACTTCACAGGTGTGCTTTGTCAGGGTTAATTAGTGGAATTTGTTCCCTTATTAATAAAAAAGCAAAGTGTGGCTACTTTGAAGAATCTAAAATATAAGACATGTTTTCAGTTATTTCACACTTTTTTGTTAAGTACATAATTCCATATGTGTTCATTCATAGTTTTGATGCCTTCAGTGAGAATCTACAATGTAAATAGTCATGAAGATAAAAAGGAAACGCATTGAATGAGAAGGTGTGTCCAAACTTTTGGCCTGTACTGTACATGTGTTGAACACACTATACCTTTCAGCTCTGCTGTGTGGAGTGCGGACATCGTGTTCAGAATCCTGTCTATCTTCCAAAATACGTTTGTATCCAAATGAATTATGCTTAAAGCTGCATGGCATTTTCTCTGGTTTCCCGGGCGTAGTCCAGTGTGATTAAATCCTCCTGCACTACCAAACTAATCGGCATGTGATTAGAGATGCAAATACGGGGGGCTGGGTTAGCACTCTTCCTGTGGAATGTTACCGTGACTGCGTTATGTGAAAAAGATTTGTTTTATCTAATTCACGTAATTTAAAAAATAATACATTACTTTTCAGTTCATACATGGGAAAGTGAAAAATATAAGGATTCTGCCAATATTTTCACCATGCTTGTATGATTAAAAACTTGTGAAGCTATTAATCTAAATAAATGATTAAAATGATTTAAACACATAGATGAGCTTATTAATCAAGAATGAAACAAATTTATAACTGTGTTTAAACTAAGGCTTCATAGTTTGTAGTGTGGTAGAAAAAGCACACTCTTATTGTAAATATTTTATTAGATATTGTTTTGTTAATTTTAAGTCTTGTAATGTCTGTCATATAATCAAAAATCAGATAAATGTAATCTCACTATATAATTCTACTTTGGGATCCAGATCCTATACAGGTCCCACACATATATTCCCTTTTCTTTCTAAGTGACATAAGTTAAAGGTCCAATATGTAATATTTGTACTGTAATAAATCCAAAAATGGCACCAATGCCTCATCAGATATTAAGGAAACATGTTAAACTGAAATACTATCTTTTCTGACAACAATGCTAATGTCAGTATTTTTTCTTTTTGAAATTTACATTCCGTGACGGAATTTATGTTTATGTTTTGATCTGTGTGTGGTTATCAACGGCCCAGTTTGACAGGCAGGCCGGGTTGCCAGATATACCTGTAAAAACGTAAACCCAGCGCGCTACAGCTGTAACGGTAGTACAGCCATGAAAGCAGCAAACAAACGAACAGGATCAACGGAGATAGATTCTACATGACATAAAAAAAAAAAAAACAGCATGTTTCTAACAGTTGCGTGACCAGAGACGTAACAACCCCCTGGTAAATATTGAAGATGTATTTGAAAGATGGAGACAGCTTAGAGCCCAAAAGGACGCAGAGTTGTCTTATTTTCTCCTGAACAGGTAAGCATTAGCTTCAGGCTAATTTATCACAGCTACTAGGGATGGGCATTTTTTGTCATTTCAACATTTGTGTACTCACATTGAATTATATAGCTAGAGTACCCGAGTTGGTTACTCGCAAAAACAATTGAGACATAGCCAGTAAAGTGATCCCGACTGGTCCTGGCTAACGCCGCCATGCTAACCCTGCTAACTGCTAACGTTACCGGGAGGACCAGGCAAGCAGCCCATGGCTGTTTACAACGTGTAGTTCAGCGGCTGGAGCCGACAACGGTGAGTTATTTCAAGCCACGAGAGGGGGGCTGTAAATCGGAAAGAAAGGTCCGTGAGTTTGCAGTGTGTTTGTTGCCGTAATTCTAAGCCAATGAAGTGTGTTCCGTCGGTAAGGTAGTGGTATTTTTAGCGTTTCGTATTGTAATTCTAAGCCGAGGAAGTGTGCCTGACTGGCGTGTGGAGAGGACAGTGAGGTTGTTGTGTTTTTAGCGGTTCATACTGTAATTTTAAGCCGAAAAAGTGTGTCTGTCAGTTGGTTACAGAGCTCCGCGTGTGCACGGGCTTTTATCACTGTCAATATAGCCAGCATCTACCGTTAGCTACTCGGCTGTGCTGTGGAGTAATGTCTGGCTATGTGAGAAAAGCGTCTAGCAACATTGTTGTGAATGCTGCGGTCTCAGCCTGGCAACCTCCGTGAACTTCGAGTATAGGTAGTGCAGTAACTATTTTAACCGCTAGCTGCCAGTATTACATACAATATTACATATTGCACCTTTAAGCAGGATTCACTATCAATATGTATTCAATGCACATCGGGTTCATGTTTTAATTTAGTGTTTCATGTTTAAACACGATTTAGGCCCAGCAGTCTCAGAGAGGAGACTCCTCTCTCTGTGTCAGGGAGACAGGAAGTGCAGGTTGAGAGCTCTCTTTATTTTGAACAATGATAAAGTTAGGGAGATGTGAGTGAGCTAAAGTTAGCCTAACAAGGTGTATCCTTTCAATGAGCGGAGGAATTTCTCTTTCAGACAAAGCTGAGATTGAAAATGATGATAGATATTAAACTATAAAAACTCACTTGTGCATTACTAGGTTCCAAGGTAATATGATCGATAACACAGAAATGATAGAGAAGTCTTCCACTTCACTAATTAGGCCATTCTAGGGCGCCTAGGTAGCTCACCTGGTAGAGCGTGCGCCCATATAAAGAGGCTTAGTCCTTGACGCAGTGGCTGCGGGTTCAACTCTGACCTGCAGCCCTTTGCTGCATGTCATTTCTTCTGTACTGAGGCCGCTGTGGGGTTCACGCAGTCAGCAAGTAAATAACTTCTAATTTCATAGATAGACCCTAGTAGTTTAATTAATTAGTAAAGAGTGAAATGGCAACCAGGAAAACCCACCACAGTAGTTATTATAAAGTCGCTTGTCTTGAAACAAGCGACTTTTGCATAAATAAAATTTCCCACAGAAAGAATAATTAGCTGTGATGATCTGTCAGGATGCATTTATCTCAGAATTGAAGACATGTGACATGCTGCGCAATAACTTTTTTATTTTCTGCACTGAATAAAAAAAAAAAAAAAAAAAAGAGTTAAAAAAAAGCACTCACTTTGTACACTCAGTTTCTGTAGATAGGGGACATATTGTTGACACTGCCTAATGTATTTGAACATTAGAAATTCATCAAAACATTCCAGATGAAAGAAATGTAAAAACAGATTTCCTCATACCACAAAACTGTTAAAAATACACACAAAAAAATATGGGGATTATGTTTGGATTTAATACTGTGCAAAACTCATCTATAATATTGAAATGGCATTCAGTGGCAGAGGAGGAATGATGGGAAATGAATTGATATTCCACAGTCTTAGTGTCCACATTCACATCAAACAGGCCAAGAAAAAACTTAAAAGGAAGTTTAGGATTGCAATTTCATATCTACAAAATCTGCATTTTAACAACCTAGCTATGTACACTGTACAGAGATTTAAACACATACATCTGTTACAAAGAGAGAAGGAGCTGCCAGCCCGAGTGGATCAGGCAGGTTAGAGTATGATACAGAGAGGATCTGAAGCAGGCGGCTGGGCTGTTGGTCCTGGAGGCCAGATGGAAACTAAGTCCTCAGTGACCTGGATAAGGGTTGGACTTCTGTCTGCAGACATGGAAAAGATGCTACAACGTGACAGAAAACACTGGAATGCAGTGCTGGAAAGGAGTGTTGATAGCTGGTGCTGTGCTGTGGCAGACAAAATGACTGATGCTAGGAGTGGCTGTGGTTGCTAAAATACATTTTTAGGATTTCTATAATAATACTACTTAGCTGTCTTGTTATCTGAAGATACATTTTGTTATGATCACATCTTATCATTATTATTTTATCCAGTTGTAGATGAGGTATGCAGATTCTTTACTTAAAGTGCTCATATTATGCTCATTTTCAGGCTCATAGTTGTATTTAGAGGTTGTACCAGAATAGGTTTACATGGTTTAATAAAAATAAAAACATATTTTTGTTGTACTGCACATTGCTGCAGCTCCTCTTTTACCCTGTGTGTTGAGCTCTCTGTTTTAGCTACTAAGTGAGGCATCTCACTTCTGTTCCATCTTTGTTGGGAGTGGCACATGCACAGTACCTAGGTAAGGACAATTTGCCAGTCAGAAGCAGAGTAGGGCGGGCCCTGACAAGCAAGCTAGCTTGGTTTGAGGGCATGCCACGCTAGCAGCTAGGCGAGCATTACAACGTGTGTTACAAAGTGACGCACGTTTGTCACGGAAGTAACGGCTGGACTACAATAGAGCTGTTTGGAGCAGTTTGTGAACAGTGTTTTCTGTTGGAGATGGAAAGTCCCTTTGGGGTGGACTTTGAGCTTTTTCACTTCGTAAACCTATAACATGCACAAATAAGGAATATAACACAATAAAGGAAAGGGAAGAAGCCAAAAAAGCATAATATGAGCACTTTAAGTAAAAACATGACCATATAAAAATGCTCCAGTAGTTGGTTGGCATCAGCTGCTTCATTCACGCTTCACATTCCTTAGATGCGTGGCTAACAGTTGACTAGTAACATACAACCATGTTCATACAGGTGCACAGTGTGGCCATTAGAAGCTCTTTCTCTGCTGATAGCCTCATGCCAACACTGCTGCTGCTGCAACTCCCTCCACCACGCCAATCTCCTCCTCCTGTGCTGAGGCTTTTGTACGTTTGATTCCACTAACATTCTGTGTTGTTGGTTATTAAGGGGCAGATTTTGGGAGAGCTCCTCCAATGAGCAGAGCCTTTCCTGCCAAATCCAACTGTTGTAATCATCATCACTGTAATAATTTGCTATTAATGGTCAATATACATTGTATGTTTGTATGTGTGTGTGTGTGTGTGAGTGTGTGTGGGTGGGTGGGTGGGTGGGTGAGTGTGTTTATATACATAACATGTGAAGGTACTTTCCATCAGAATCTGATAACATTTGGTAATGAAATAAGACAATAAGTTAATCTTCATATTAAACCTTAAGTCCGGATCACCTTAAAACAGTTTCTGGGCAATATTATAGTTAAATATTTATCCCAGGATTAAAGACTAAATATAAGTATTGTGTCGTATTTGCAGATAAGATAATTCGTTTCTGATCTTAAAATACCATTCCTTAAAATGCATTAGCATCTAGTAGTTTTCGCAAAGTAAAGCTGGTAGGTCAATGACACATTGAACATTCTGGGCTATGGGAAACGATGGCTGAAATGTTTGCATTGATTTGTTTGGGAAAGAAGCAAGCACATTCCACATCAAACAAATAAATGGCTTTTGTAAATGTGGCCAGAACATTGTTTCATACTTATTCACCAGTAAGGTCATACTACTTTACAAAGTCTGTACAAGCTTGGAACACTACAAAGTTACAAATCCAAGGAGGAAAAATGAACATGGGGATTTGTGTAATTTATTTTAGAAAGAAGTGGTCCGATGGACTTCTGTGAAGGAGCAGGGAAACCAAACAACCCTTTCACTTACATGATTGTCTCTTTCCTTTTTTTAATTTTCTCTACCGCATCTGTAAATCTCTTTTGGATTATTCTTTCTCACTCACATTCTCTACCCCATTCTTTTCACATTACAAATGACTCCCTATTGGAACAGGAAGGACACTTCAGATTGTTGTATACAGCGGGGTCAAGACTGACAACACACTGAGTTTGTTCATGGTAAAACTCAACGCTCCCATATCTGGATAGAGTTTCATGGTAGGATAGTACTTAAACAGGTGAAATTTGTTTAAGGTCATTGTTAAAGTCTGTGGTTGTAGCAGTACCTGGCATTGCTGATGAAGCATTTATTTGTGATAACATCCACTTGCATGTCCTTCCATCTGCTCCAATGTTATGCTCCTTCTGGTCCATTATACATCCCATAGCATCCCTGTGCTGGTCAATCAATCACACCTCAGTTTGTTGCTGCGAGTCAGTGATGATGGTCACCCCTCGACGAAGCTCATCCATACTGTCAAAGTCGCTGCCATGTTCAGAGTCATCCAGCCCACAGGGGGCCGACATGTCTGAGGCAGATGATGCACCAACAGACAGTCGCATATTTAGCGACACAGAGTCATCAGTGTCCCCATTTCCTGGGGTTACCCCACTCGTTGAAGCGCTGAAGTCCCCGTGGGGTGCCTCCCCGAGGGGCAGCTGGTGGGGAGGCAGGTATTGGCTGGGGTGGAAGTGTGGCCTGGCATGCTGACGCCCGGTGCTGCCAGAGCTCAGGGTGCTCTCCGTGGAGACTGGTGGGTTGGTTTGCAGTGGAGTGTAGGTCTCAGGATAGTCCTCTGCTGTGGGCAGCAGAGGTGGCAGCTGGTCTTGACTCAAAAACTCTTCGTGGGGAGGGGGGTAGTCGCTGTCAATGTCATAGCCCCCCAGGTAGTAGTCTGACTCCAGTTCACGGGTGCTTCCTCTATGGCGGGGGGCTGAGCCTGCTACGTCGCTGCTAGGACCTGCCTCATAGCCCGGCACTTCTTCGATGTCTGACAACCTGGTGCTGGGCATCCAGTCTGATGTGTCCCAGTGATATGCTGGACAGTAGATGGGGAGATGGTTAAAAACAATCTGGACTATGAAAGAAGATAACAACAAACTAGTCTCCACAAAGTAGAGCTGTGCAGCAGGTCAGGTACATGCCAAGGCACAACCTGTACAAAAAACATGTTACGTCTTAATGGGTATGTGACATGCATAACAGGAGCCTTTGAGGGTCGGGGTCACAGGTGTCACAGCATGCTGAGCTTCATGAAGATTTGCAGCACCCAAGCTATGTTAACGGGCTCAAAAAACACAGCAACATTGGATTCTGGATGTTAGGGGGATACATCAACTATCTGGTACATTTTCCTATTGGTCAATGTAGCAAAGTGATTAATAAAACATATATCATCATTGTGTTGTTGGCTCCAATACACCCTGTTACCACTTAAGTACTCCATGCAAACACTTAAACATTCTGTATGAATACAAAGATTAAGCCTATAATTAATCAGCCTAGTACTTGTGTCACATTTCAGCAACCACAGCAAGACTATCCTCGGCAGAAAACTTCATCCTTCTAATGTCAAAATATGTCTACATTTTCCTGAGAAGTGATCTATTGTGGTCATGCAGATAATGACTGTTCACTCTCAAAAGCAAAAGCAGAAGTAGTGTGATAATGTTATTGTGCCAAAAAACCTCGGAGCTAGGAGTTTATGGCTGTCATTCTGCAGATAGAGGCACCAGATCAGAAAATGTTCACATGGCTTGTTTTGGAAGGAAACAAACTAGTACTAATGTTGTGCTGTCTAAATTTGCCCCCAGGAATCTTCACTCAAATGACATATATAACCACTATTTTATTATTATAACGTATAAGAAATTCCAACATGTACATATCCAAACTACAAACACCAGCCAATTATGCTTGGCGTACATCTAATTGGTCCCTCTATTGTGAAGAATTTACTTTAAAAAATTGCTAAATATGAAGTGATAATTGTCTGACTTTGCAAGTTGATATTGTCTGCATTGACGAAAGTTCATTTCCAGAATAATGGAAATATGTGGAGGATATTCATTAATTAAAACTTGAGAGATCATTGAGGGGTGACTGGATATTTGTGTTGCCGTTGTCTAACTCCGTTCCCTTCGGGGAAACAACAACAAACTAGGGCTGCTAGATTATGGAAAAAAATATAATCACAATTATTTCGGTTAATATTGAAATCACAATAATTTAACACGATAACTCGTTAACTTCTGGAAAGATGTTGCAATAATTGAACTTAAAAAGGTCAAATAAATCAACAGTAAAAAAAACACAACTGTGAAATTTGCCTTAATACTTTTCCTATTTAAACTTTATTTTTTCATTCACAACACAAAAGAAAATAAGTTTACTTGCAAAACGTAATGAGCTAAATAATTGTCAATTATCATTATTATCACTGGGAGCCAAAATCATAATCAGGATTACATTGTGATTAATTGCACAGCCCTACAACAAACTTCGAGCTAGCAAGCTACACGCTAAAAATTTAAAACTTTAAAGAAATTTGGATCGTGCAACAAGTCAGGCCTACTTGGTTCTTTCGGGGAATGATTGTAAAGATTTACAAATAATATGTTTACAGCATTTCCTCTATAACTGGGACGTTTTGAGAACGATTGGTGGGATCGCTGTGGACGAAGTACACACGGAGATACCCTGGTAAGCGTTAATGAGGTTTAACCATGTATCCAGCTAATTTAAATAGCTCACGTTACTGTATTGTGTGAACAGTTAACTTCATTTAATATTGTATGTGGCATTTTCTTTTGCAGGGTGCAAATGCTCCATTAAAACAAGTTTCTTCCCGAGACTTTTTGCAGAGCCACGTCACTAGAAATGCAAACAACCCAGAGGATTTTTCTACATTTCCTCCTATCCTGGAATGTATGTGTGGAGGGGCCAGACCTTACTCTGCAGCGCTGTGGAGATAGGTCTGGCAATGTGAGACTAAAGTTGATGAAGACTGACCCAATGCAGCTAAAGAAGTGCCAGACAATGGGAAGCATTTATTGTATCCTCCAAATTTAAGCAAAACCAGGCTGCATTTCTTGACCACATTTAGCAGAACCTTTGGATTGAGAGAGACTTGTTAACCCATTAGAAACTAAAGGGGTGGGGACATGGGAGCCCATTTAGTTATGCTCCCGTGTTAGCATTGAGCACTGGAGCCAACAATCACCTGACATAGCATGAATGAAGATTCTCATCACAAAGGTTTGTCTGACCAAAAGGACAATCTACCAAAAACAGAAATAATGCAACTTAAGGAACAGTTCATTTAAGAGCAAATTGTAAGTGAATCAATGACAAATCAAACAAAAAAACTTTCATGCATCAAAGCAGAACACAAACCATGGGAAGGTTGTGAAGGCTGTGAAAACGTCATCATGCACCAACTGTTACAGTACCATCACTGGGCTGGAGATACAACTCCAAACAAAGTGGTGGGATGCGGTGAGGTGATAGTGGCAGGCAAAAAGTACTTGAGGAGAGGGGTACTGCCAATTCAGCACAGCACAAAGAGTGGCAAACAAGCATTGGGAAGGGTCAGAAATCACATCAAATCACACGTACGCACACAAAAGTCCGACTCGGAAAGGGGAGGAGCAGAAGAGTTTACCAATGACAAAGTACGTCAATATGAAGTGCAGCTGGGTATACACAGATGTAGGAAGATACAGGGAGTAGACAAAACAATTTCAGTCAGGATGAACTAGCTAAGAAACGAAAACTGTCAATTTGAGATGTGATTTTCACGGAGGTTGGAGGTTAGATGTTGGCTTCTGGTTCAGGGACTCGGAGTAGCACCCTGTAGGTGCAGCTCATTTGCTATTAAAGGTGCTATATACAACATCCAAGCTTCTCTGTTATGCATAAGAAATAAGAGATGCACCAATTACAATTTTCTAGGCTGATTCCATTTTCATTGAGTTTGACCTGCCGATACTGATTTTAGCCAATTCTAATTTCATTTTTTCTAACCACTTTACAGCACACACAAATATTTATTTTCTATCTTTTCTTTAATAGAAGAGTTAGGTTAGGGGGTGTTGAACGTCAAAAAGTAGCGTTACCTGAAAACAACGTGTAGTTTATTTTTAGCATCTCACATTACACTTTCAATCACTATGACCACTACTACGGTCAGAAACATTGGGCCAAAATATGAACAATAACGTCGCTGTCAACAGGCTTATCTGCTAATGTTAGCTACCGACCGTTACCTTGAAACCATCCAGCAAATAGACGGTACCGTTACCTGAAATCGGGGATTTAACGTTACCACTCATTTTACACACAATTTAACAACTAAACAAAATGCTAAGTGAATGTGCTACGTTTTTCATTAGAGCCAATATTAGGCATTTTCTAAACTATTGGTATCGACCTTTATAATGGTCGATAAATTAATATTTAAAAAATAAAATAGAAACGGACGAAACACCCTTCAACCATGTTATGAGTGTTTGTGTTGCATAGTTTGTCCACCAGAGGGCACTCTACAACGTCTCTGTTCTTTGACTTTTTTTTGTTGTTATTGTTTTTGTTCAAAGGACTTTAAGTTAAGTTCATTTTTAAACTGCATTATCATTATTTTAGTGAGGACTCATAAATAACTACAAATAACTAATGTGAGGGAAATTGGTTTATGTTTTGTGACGCGTTTATATCGGCCGATATATCGTAATATCGGATTTCTAAATCACCAAATATTTGTATCGATATCGGCCTTAAAAATCCTCGGCCGGGCTCTAAATCGGTAAAATCAACAGAGGAAACACTGTATGTATTTACAGTATTTGACCGGCATAAAACTGCCATATGTCAGACTGACCGGCTGGTCGCAGGTCATGGCCGATCAAGTGAAAATCAGCCAATTCCGGTCACCAGCCAGTCAATCGGTGCATCTCTAATCTAAATGCATTGTATGTATCTTTGAGGTCTAGCAAATGATTTTCCTTCCTCATAAAACATTTGCAAAAGTTTGCAAAGATTTTTTGAAATATTGAAACCGGCATTGCTTACATCCATGTTTGCCTGCTACAGGTGTTCTTCTTCTCTGCCTTTTGCTGGTGCAACTATATTTCTCACAGTATCGTTCACAAAAACCTGGTCAAGCCTGCAATTGGCTCACAAAAATAGTGCTGGTTGGTGAACTAATGTTGCTAACTAGCTAGCCAGAAAATGCCAGCACTGCCAAGACCGTTTGCGGTATCACTTTACAATAAGGCTACCTTATAAAGGGTTTAAGAATGGTTTAAATTTGTGTATTAATTAGGTTATGAACCCTTTATAAATCATTAATAAGATGTTATAACTCATCAGATTAAAAAGGGCAAGAGTCCCCTTTGGGTTGCCAAATAGTGAGCCCACATTTATCTGTACTGCTAAGCTTCAGACTGGTTACTTAGCTTACTTGGTATGAAACAAAAAAAAAACTAAACTATTTGAATACAGACTACAGTTCAAAGTAATCCAGAAAAACTAAATGAGCTCCAGAGAGGCTCAATCATCTGGGCTGTATGAGCAATGGCCAAGCGTAGCGTTGCTCCCAATGGCAAAGTACATTTTGGTCCCGCGCTAGTGAAGCTATTTTCATTGGCTGATTGTTACTTTGTCTACTCACTGATACAGTAGATAGATAGATAGATAGATAGATAGATAGATAGATAGATAGATATAGATAGATAGATAGATAGATAGATAGATAGATGGGTAGGGGTGGGTTGGGGTAAAAGAAGGGGCTCTGGTAGTCACCTCTGTTGTAGGTTTGACCATGGTCCATAACTGACACTGTCAGACGAAAGAACAACATTTAACATTGGATCATGAGTTTGTCTGCTGCTCTAAATGTAATTTTACAGGATAGAAGATGATTTAGTCAGAGGTGCTGGGGCAATTAATGTGTCTCTAATGTGTTTTTGTAATGTTACTAATGAAAAGTTCTTGATATATAAGTTGGGTTTTCTAAAAAATGAAATCCTGATCATCAAGGTTCTGATTTTATTATAGTTCACAGGTATCTGTTGATGAGTTGTAACTCAGAAGTAAAAGTGTTAACAACTACCATTCAACAACTACAACTCTCATGATCTCATGGAAACTATAGTTGTTGTAGAGTAAGTGTGTGGGTGTGTAGAACTCCAGTTCTTTCTATTATTCTCCTCTGGATTCTGTCTTTTTCTCTTTTGTCTGTATGTTTATGAAGTCAATTCATAAAATAAGTTTTACTTTCCAGTACAGTGGTAGATGACGAATTAACAAACATAATTGACATGTTAAAGCTTTTCACAAAGAAAGAGTCCGGGGGGACTTCCTTTGACACACTGACCAGAGGAGGTCAGTGTGTTTCCATCTGTGTGCATTCATTTCCCAGAAATGCTTGTTACTAACTTAGCTCTGGGGAGCTTATTCCATGTGACGCCCCACTATGCCCTGAACTTCTACAACTATTATTTCTAGTCACAGTTCCACTATCTTTATTGTTACTATAACTGCCATTGTTCATCATTCCAACTGCTATAATTATTATGAATCATATTTCTCTATATCTGTATATCTATATCAGTGTTTGTGTCCACACCAGCAGCACAGCCGCCCACAAAGAGCCTGTGTCTGTCCGAGGTTTCTGCCTAAAGGAAGTGTTTCCTCACCACTGTTGCACCAAATGCTTGCTCGTGGGAAATTGTTGGGTCTTTGTAATTTATAGAGTGTGGTCTAGACTTTCTCTATGTGTAAAGTGTCTTGAGATAACTCTTGTGATGATTGATACTATAAAGTGGAGTGGAGGAAAAGGGAGGAAGTCATCAGTGAAATCACCTACTGAGGTGATAAGTTGGAATCAAAACCTGAGGATTGTTGTCTCTCTATGGAACAGTATACTGAGAGCTAACATGGGAGTGGATTGGACTGATTAACTGCTGACTGTGAAAATGTGTGAGAAAGGAGAAAATAAATCATGTGTAAACATATTGGAAGCTAATCTATGTACAGATCCCAGGAGGGTTTCCTGAAAGATACAGCACGTAACACACAGAGAGTGGAGTTAGCTTGGCTATGTAACTGAAGACAGCTCCTGGGATGAGCAGACTGAGAGAGGAGAACAGAGAGAGGAGAGACATATGGGGGATGAGACATGGTACCTTCACTTTCGATTGTGTCGACTGCATCATTGACCAGTCGAATGACCGTCACTATGGAGGCTTGTGGAGGGAAAAAAGGAGGAGACAGGTTTTGAAATCAACCATCCAAAGTGAGAAAAAGCTTGGGGGGGGCGGGGTGGGTGCACTCCTGGCTCAAGACCCTCAAGACTTCTGTCTGATTTCTGTTTAGAATTTTTTTTTTTTTTAAATTAGCAAAGGAAACGTTGCCAAACAAAGAAAATTAACATTACAAATGCAAAGCCAAAACAATATGAACGCAAAAACTGCTTTTTCAAGACACCAGTCAGACTTTAACAAACACAGGCAATGAAAAAAAAATTGAGTATTACTATGGCTGAGGCAAAGGTGAGTGTGTATATATATATATATATATATATATATATATATATATATATATATATATATATATATATATATATGTGTAATTCAGATGTAATGAATTGATGATAAGGGGCAAAAAATTCATTCTGAAAATGAAAGAAATTAATCTCATGGATTGCAAATAAAAACGAGTGAGAACAGGATGATACAATAAAACACTAAACCAAAGACACTAAACCAAAAACACACTCCAGCACAACAGCACGCTGCGAAGCAGTCACAACCCCTTAGCTTCTTCAACAATGCTTACAGTGTGGAGAAATAATTATCATGTACAGTTGTGAGGAAACATTCATAGTGAGTTATTCTGCAGCAATAATAGCAAATGAAAACATACACACATACGGGACTAAACACCTGAAACCTGATAATATGTTACGCTTCGACAACTTATTGTTGATTTCGCTAATCTCCAAGCCCTACCAGTTGTGGCATGAACAATAAAAACAATTCTTATGATTTTTAAAATAGTTTACTTCATAATTGACAGTGTAGGAGAGAGTCAAGTGTATAAACCACAACAAAGGTCCTTGGCTACAATCGCTCCTAACACTTTATTTGACCCGAGGAATGACCATGGGCTCATTACAATCAGAAGTTTATGTCCTAATGAATATGAATTTGCTCAGCAAAATGCAATCTGTCCACATATTTTGTCTGCTAAGGGAAGATTTGTCCTAATGATCATGCTAGAGATCTTTTTATCACAGGGTTTAACTAATGCAGAATGTTAGAAGAAAACAATACAGGAATTTAAATCGGAATCCAAATACTTTTTGGATTAATATTGATAAGAAACACCCAGTATAACAAGATAAACAAGCAAACAAAGCATTTATGAAGAAGTGAAAGGCTAAGGAACTGGGCTATTCTGTCTTACCATTATCATCACAGGAGTCAGACTGGAAGGAGCTCAGTGATTGGACCTCTGAGTTACTGCCTTTGTTGCTTCCTGAGAAACATGTCACTTCTTCTGCCATGTCAACCATCTTACCTGCTGGGACAGTTTACTTTATACACAGTGACTTTTAAACTTGTATGTCATGGAAAACTGTATTTATGCATGCACGGTATTCTGCCTTTAATGGATAGGACAGCTAGATGAGAAAGTGAACAGAGAGGGGGGAAGACATGCAAGAAACTGTCACAGGTAAGATCTGAAGCCTGGACCTTCTGAGTCGAGGAATAAACATCTATGTACACCTGCTCTACCAACTGAGCTAACCAAACCACATGCTTGGTATTCTATACTAGTGCCGGGAGGGTTATATCTTATCTCAGTCCATATCAGATTCTGTCCTGTAGAGCATCAAATATATTAGGTATGCTAATTGATTTACTTACACCATATTGACACCCGAATATGAAATTATCTGAAGACTATCAAAGTAAAATGTCAGTGATTGTCATGTTGTATGCATCTTTGGCAGAATAACTCTTTTAGGGAATAGTTTAGTTCTATCTTATCACATTGAGTGAGCTCTGGTCAGCTCTGTCATTTATCTCAATATAAATCAGATTGAACTCGCTATGAGCAGATATCTGATAGTAAAAGACTTCCATGCTCAAAATATTAACATTTTAACCTATATCAAAAGGTATTTCAAAGATAACACACCGTTCCATTTAACAGGAAATGTATTACTCTTTGTAAAACTGCATTAGATCCAAGCAGCTACTTTAGATGACACTGTCCATGGCTTGACAACTGCATCAAGCTACACAGTGGTATCCTGGCATTTAATGAACAAAGCTGGTGGCCAGCTTTGCTGACAATGTCAAGAGTCCAAAGACATATCACATGAATGTGGTAACAATTGATGTCAATCAATATTACATTTAAATTAATGCATTTGTTGCCATCCAAAACAGAGGTGCTGGACTGCTGCTAACGCTCCGGCCGAGAGGCCACAACCAACTGTACCTTGGGTTCCTACTACAGGAGGGGGCACCAGTTTGTAATCACAAATCACAGTTCTCTGGATGGTGGAATACATGTGTTTGCAGGAGGACATTGGCACAAAATGCATGTACGGGACTTTAGGGTACTCACACAAACACACTCTCTAACATATAAGTGTTTATTCTGACTTTAGCACACACACACACACACTCACCTTCATCACTGTCCCATGGGCTCTTGCGTATGGAGTCACAGTCTGAGCGACAGGGCGACACCGGCGGCAGGTTGGGGGCCACGCTGCACACCACCACCCCCCTCCTGGTGGTTCCTGACAGGATCCTTGGTGACTCGGGGTGAAAGGTGCTCATTTCTGTATGCTCCACAGCACACCCATCCACCATCTTCCCCAGCGTGGAGCGCGGGTCTCCTTGGAAACAGGGTGTGTATGTCATGGGCCTGACAGGGACTTGTGGAGGTCCCAGCAACCCCGGCTCTGAGTACAGGTTCAGAGGGTCTCCTGGTGTGCAGTGCAGGCTCTTGAATTGAAGCCCGTTGGCCTTGTTGAGCAGCGCTGCAGTGGCTGGGTCCTGGACCAGAGATAGGTTGTTCCGCGAGTAGTTCTTCTGGAAAACCTTCTTACGGAAAGCGATGAAGAGGATGATGAGAGTGATGATGACAAAAAGCACAACAGCAATTCCAATCAGCTCCTCTTTCCCGACCACAGTGTGACCGGCCTGCATGTCGGGGACCACCACGGGCCGCAGGCCGCAGCGCTGGCCCACGAAGCCCGCTGTGCAGTTACAGTAGAAGGAACCGTACGTGTTGACGCAGACGCCGCCGTTCTCACACTCCCCCTCTGGATTGCTGCGGTCACATTCGTTCACATCTTCCTCACAGCTGCAGGATGGAGGGATGGAGGAAAGAGGACAAGAGACTGGAGTGAGATGATAGTGTATGAATAACTTCTCACTGCTCAATGACCTGCTCCCAGATGGATTGCTTTCCCAAAGCCACACAGCCAGAGAGTAAGATGAAATGCACTGTGGATAGATTGCAGAAGAAGTAGTCCCTGAGTGGGCTCACAACATAATCCCTTTGTCTTAATATGATAATGCTGCTGTTAGGAGTGCCATTTAGCTTTTAACACATTCAAAGTGATGTTAAAGTGACAGGTGGAGGCTAGAGAGGAAATAATTATAATTAATTAATGGCAGCATGTTTGACTGTAAATGAGTATTGCCACCTTGTGGTCATGAACAGCAAGTGCCGTCAATGAAAGACTTTTTAATTTGTTATTTTTAATTGTTCTTCTCTATGTGGGCTTTTATATATATTGACTGAAAACGTTTTGTAAACTAAAAGGGTCAAAATGTACACAGTTCTTGAGTTGTCATGTACACGTAATAAAAGTATAAAAGTTGCATTTCCTTGTGAAACACCCAGCTCTTTAGGCAAAGTAAATAATTCAAGGCCAATTCCGATTTGTTAGATCGGACCATATGTGCTGGTATTGCACACATGCACGCACATGCACGCACATGTACGCACGCACGCACACAATCCCACACACACACATTTCTTAGTATAATCTTCACACACATTGGCTGCAGTCGAATTGTCAAAAAAAAATAACATCCTATGTCCTTTCCTACCCACTTTTCCTTAACCCCAATGGTAAACATCATGAGGTCAAGGAAAGATGTGAAGGAGAATTTAAAAGGAATTAGGAAAAGACAACAGCTGTGAGAGGAGAATCCAACTGCCCTTATACTCGGCTACGTATTTAAGCCACAGCAGATGTTTATTGACGTGGGTCTAAAAGTATTGGACTGAAGCCATTGATGTTTTCTTTCTTTCTTTCATTTCTTATAAATGTGATCATTCACCTCTGTTGTATTGGGGTGGAGGCAGATGTCTCCAAACCTGAACAAATAACCAAAGTGTCTAGATACTGCCAGAGGTGTGTAACCAAACAAAATGTGTGTGACTGGACCCCTGAAGGACTTTGAGTTCAGTTTGTGTGTTTGGACTGGAACTCACGTCAGGCCCTTGAAGCCTCTCCTGCAGCTGCAAAGGAAGGCGTTGCCGATGGGCTTACATGTGCCAGCGTTCTGACACGGGTTGGGAAAACACGCCGTTATCTCCATCTCACAGCGCCCTCCGGTGTACTGGGGGTTACAGCTGCATGAGAACCCTGCAGACACACACAGGAGGGGAGAGACACTTCATCAAGAACTCAGAGCAGTCAGTGGCACACATATACACACACACACACACACACACACACACACACACACACACACACACACAACAACGACGCTGACGATCGGTTGACTATAGCTTTGCTGTCAATCCAACGAAGCTGCTGCGGTGTGTGGGCATGTGTGAAACTTAGTTATTCATGTTCGTGGTGGCAGGTATCAGCCAATCAGTGCCTTTTTTTGGGTTTGCAGAAAAAACATGCTGACTGCTAGGTTTGGTTTTTGGAGTTAGTGGACAGAGCAATACATGGTGGATATTGTAAATTGGACTGGTATGAATATATATATAGATATGTATTTGGGTGTGTTAAATTTTTTATTGATGTTTATATGTTCTAAGATGTTCAGTTACATTAGCATTAAATTCCACTATCCACATGCTAATGCTCACAACAGTTATTATATGTGTATAATAACTGTAATATGATTATTATTGGAGTGCTCACATTGGCTGTGTAACGTGGACCTGTGTTTGAGTTACTCTCTCAGATTACAGCAGCAAGGAGGCTGTTTCATTTAACATGGAGCTGATATGGATGTTATTTGGTTATAAAAGGCTAGCTAATTAAGTTGAAGTTATACTGCTAGCATGTCCTAGCTTTAATATTCCCTGGACCCTTTTATAAATTATATATTTATTTAAAGGTAGGCAATGCTTCTTTTATAGAATTGGCTATTTTAATTTAAAATTAATGTGTTTACATTAAACAAATATTAACTGTATCTATCAGATTGAATCAGATTGAATCGTATCTCATCGTATCGCATCGTATCTCACCGTATCTTATCGTATCTCACCCTATCTCACCGTATCTCATCGTATCTCACCGTATCTCACCGTATCTCATCGTATCTCAACGTATTTCATCGTATCTCACCGTATCTTATCGTATCTCACCCTATCTCACCGTATCTCACCGTATCTCATCATATCGCATCGTATCTCATCGTATCTCATCGTATCTCACCCTATCTCATCGTATTTCACCGTATCTCACCGTATCTCATCGTATCTCATCGTATCTCACCGTATCTCATCGTATCTCACCGTATCTCATCGTATCTCATCGTATCTCACCGTATCTCATCGTATCGCACCAAATCATTTTCAACATCGAATCAAATCGCACTGAATCGTTCCAGATTAAAATGTATCGTCCCTGAACCGTATCGTAGCCCATGATAGATACGTATCGGATCGTCTTATAAGGGAGAGGCACACCCCTAACACACACACATACACACACACACATAGGCTCACAAGGTTATGGCTCTGACACACTGCGTCACTGAGGACGCATTTGAAGACACATTCTTCTGCCAGGTGGAAACACACATATTTAGAGATGCCCACTTGTGATTCGGGGGTTTCTGCATGTTTCATCAAGTCAAATTTAAGACTTTTTAAGACCTTTTTAAGACCATTATGAATGAAATTTAAGACGTCACAACATTAAAAACAAAAAACATGCAGCAATGCTTCTGATGCCTCTGATGTCTGTTTTAGAGCACCAGAGAGCAGCACAGGTATTTTAGTGGTACCGAAATCCGCATTGCTATTCGGTCTGGTAGATACATATTGGCACCCAATTGGTTTCGGTACCCAACCCAGGGCACCTCTGCTCTGTTGTCTCTGATCCAAAAGCAACATGGAGTTGCGGGCTGCTGTGTGGGTCTCGCCTAGGCAGTGTGGAGATACTGCCGGGACTGGAGCCGCCTGATGCTCGGCAGAACTGGCTGTTGGTTGCATGTCGATTGGCTTGTGCCGATACCTCCAGTAGACTGTATAATTATACATATATTTGTATTTCTTTGCTCGCCTTTGGTATGTTAAATAGTAGAACGCGATCACACATTCCATCACACAAAACTCCACATTTTGGAGCATTAACCAGGCATAACGTAATTTATTATTCCCCATAAGGCCACTTTTAATGAGTAACGTAAACAGTTTGTGGCATACTGTCTGTGGGAATAAGCCACTACGGTAGCGAGGCTAACAATAGCCATGTTAGATCATGTTAGCTCTAGTACTTTAGGAACATCTGCAAGCATATATTAAATTACTTAACAGTTTTTCACTGACTGTTGCCTAATGTTACCACGTTCACATGCTGTTAAACGGTGTGCTGGTGGAACACAACCGGCACAGGTCGGTGTAGTGAGTGGCCAGTGCCGCCAGTGGATCGGTTTATGGCGCTGTCAAAATGGCATATGCCATCAGCCACCGGCAAATGCCGCTGTAATGAGCGGCATGTGCTGCCAGGGACTGACCATCAGCCACTTTTCAATCTTGGCGCTACTGCTAAAAAAAAACACCACGTAATAAAAAAAACAACATTCTTAAGCGCTGTGAGATCATTTCAATGAGCATTAGAGGTGGCATTACATGAATGTAGGAATACTAAGACCTATTTAACATTAATTTAAGACCTAGACACAACATTTTAGCAAAGACTTTTTAAGGCCTTAAATTTTGATTTCAAATGTAAGACTTTATAAGACCCCGTGGAAACCCTGTGATTGGATCACTCAGGACAGATGTTAAAACCAGGTTGAAATGAAGGTCAAATACAGCCAAGAAAAGGCTAGGGAACAAGCTTGTTTGATTGTGTGAACAGCATACATCAGGGACACAGTGCTGTGTGACGACAGAAGTGGGATACTCTGCTCATTACAGTGTAAGTGAGGAGCATGTGGCGTGTTCCCTGTATGCTCACATTGTATCTGCTACATACACTTTTTAATTACATATTTTGTTTATTTTAACTAGGGATGCACTAATATCACTTTTTTTAAGACCAAGTACAAGTCTAATTACTTACATTTGGGTACTCGCCGATACCAAGTACCAATATAATTATCTATTCAATGCTCAGTGTTTGTCAGTATTTAAAGTAGGCTTTAATCAATATTTGGTAAATAGTAATTCATACTTTCAATACTTTCAAACAATTGAATTAAATTGTTAAAGTAAAATTCCTGAAATATTTTCAATCTAATAACCAAGTGCTGTTGTTCAGTGTGAAGTGGCTGTGCTCCCTGGGGCTCACCACCAGAGGGCAGGCTGCTGCAGCTGGCCCCATTGCGGCAGGGCTGCTGCAGGCAGGCGTCAGGGTGGAGGATGCAGCCCAGCTTCAGCTCCGTCAGGCCCACAACCTCTGCGTAGCGCGAGCGTTTGTTCTGCAGCGGCAGCTCGTTATTGTTCAGCATGATGGAGTCCAGGCAGCCCTGGAAACCCTCCAGCACCCGCGGGTCCTTCTGGGGGTCCAGGAGGCTACGAGAGTTGGGGTGCTGCACCTGGGGAGGGAAGGATCCGAAATGAACACATGAATTACACAGATACCCTGTCACACACACACACACACACACACACACACACACACAGTAGATTGCTTGGAACTTAATTTGTTTAGTTTCCATCAACATGTTCTGTTACTACATGTGTGTCAGTGACGGAGGTAGAGGCAGTAGTTTTACTAAGAGTAATTATTCGTTCATGTCAGGCTACATCTACAGCCTGGCATTACCAAAATAATTCGTAAATGCGTATTAGTCAGTTTAGATTTCCAGATGAAATTGCCTGGACACAACTGAATAGACCAACAACCAATCAGAGCAATGTAACCTGTGACGTAGTGCTGAGTGACACATGCGAGTTGGGGTGGTGCTTGGTCCGTTTTCAAGCCAGAAAAAATGTGGGTCTAGTCAGATGGCACCGCAGGAACAGAGAAGTCATTGATTTGTAATCAGAAGCCTAGTTTGATCTGAATTTGGTGAACCTGGTGCGTTGCACTCGGCGGCCCTACAGGACAGTGACGCTCCCCTGTCAGTCATCGCCTTAAACCCCTATATTAGGTTATGATATACAGTACAGGCCAAAAGTTTGGAGACACCTTCTCATTGAAATGCGTTTCCTTTTATTTTCATGACTATTTACATCAAAAACCCCAATGAAGAAGCAAGGTAGAGATGGAGTGACCCTGCCCGGAGGAAGCCCGGGGCCCCCGTCTGGAGCCAGGCCCAGAAGGCGGGCTCGTCGGCGAGCGCCTGGTGGCCGGGTTTGCCACGGAGCCCGGCCGGGCACAGCCCGAACAAGCGACGTGGCTCCCATCTCTCCAGCCCATGGGCCCACCACCTGTGGGAGGAACCGTTGGGGTCGGGTGCGATGCCACATGGGTGGCAGTGAAGGTCAGGGGCCTCGGCGGACCAGACCCGGGCGGCAGACGCTGGCTCTGGGGGCGTGGAACGTCACCTCTCTGTGGGGAAGGAGCCGGAACTGGTGCGGGAGGTGGAGCGCTACCGGTTAGATCTGGTGGGGCTTACCTCTACGCACAGTCTCGGTTCTGGAACCATACTCCTGGATAGGGGTTGGACTCTTTTCTTCTCCGGAGTTGCCCAGGGTGTGAGGCGCCGGGCGGGTGTGGGGATACTCACAAGCCCCGGCTGAGCGCCCGCTGTGGTGGAGTTTACCCCGTGGACGAGAGGGTCGCCTCCCTCGCCTGCGGGTTGTGGGGGAAAACTCTGACTGTTGTTTGTGCATATGCACCAAACAGGAGTTCGGAGTATTCGGCCTTCTTGGAGACCTTGACTGGAGTCCTGCATGGGGCTCCAGTGGGGGACTCCATTGTTCTGCTGGGGGACTTCAGCGCACACGTGGGCAATGATGGAGACACCTGGAGGCGTGATTGGGAGGAACGGCCTCCTGATCTAAACCAGAGTGGTTGTTTGTTGTTGGACTTCTGTGCTAGTCATGGATTGTCTATAACGAACACCATGTTCGAACATAGGGATGCTCATAAGTGTACCTGGTACCAGAGCACCCTAGGCCAAGGTCAATGATCGATTTCATAATCGTTTCATCTGATCTGAGGCCGTATGTTTTGGACACTGGGTGAAGAGAGGGGCAGAGCTGTCAACCGATCACCATCTGGTGGTGAGTTGGGTCAGGGGTGGGGAAGACTCTGGACAGACCTGGTAAGCCCAAACGTGTAGTGCGGGTAAATTGGGAACGTCTGGAGGAGGCCCCTGTCCGACAGACTTTCAACTCACACCTCCGGGCGGAGCTTTTCGTGCATCCCTGTGGAGGCTGGGGGCATTGAACCCGAGTGGACAATGTTCAAAGTTTCCATTGCTGAAGCTGCGGCGAGGGAGCTGTGGTCTTAGGATCTTAGGTGCCTCAAGGGGCGGTAACCCACGAACACCGTGGTGGACACCAGTGGTCAGGGAAGCCGTCCGACTGAAGAAGGAGTCCTTCCGGGATATGTTATCTCGGAGGACTCCGGAGGCAGTTGCAGGGTACCGGCGGGCCCGAAGGGCTGCAGCCTCTGCCGTGAAAGAGGCAAAGCAGCGGGTGTGGGAGAAGTTTGGAGAAGACATGGAGAAGGACTTTCGGTCGGCACCAAAGTGTTTCTGGAAAACTGTTCGCCACCTCAGGAGGGGGAAGGGGAACCATCCAAGCTGTGTACAGTAAGGATGGGACACTGTTGACCTCCACTGAGGAGGTAATAGGGCGGTGGAGGGAGCACTTTGAGGAACTCCTGAATCCGACTAATACGCCCTCTATGTTAGAGGCAGAGCTGGAGGATAACGGGGGGATTGTCGTCGATTTCCCAGGCGGAAGTCACTGATGTAGTCAAACAACTACACAGTGGCAAAGCCCCGGGGATTGATGAGATCCGTCCAGAAATGCTCAAGGCTCTGGGTGTGGAGGGGCTGTCCTGGTTGACACGCCTCTTCAACATTGCGTGGAAGTCTGGGACGGTGCCAAAGGAGTGGCAGACTGGGGTGGTGGTTCCTCTTTTTAAAAGGGGACCAGAGGGTGTGTGCCAATTATAGGGTATCACACTTCTCAGCCTCCCTGGTAAAGTCTACTCCAAGGTGCTGGAAAGGAGGGTTCGGCCGATAGTCGAACCTCGGGTTGAGGAGGAACAATGCGGATTCCGTCCTGGTCGTGGAACAACGGACCAGCTCTTCACTCTCGCAAGGATCCTGGAGGGAGCCTGGGAGTATGCCCAACCGGTCTACATGTGTTTTGTGGATTTGGAGAAGGCGTATGACCGGGTCCCCCGGGAGATACTGTGGGAGGTGCTGCGGGAGTATGGGGTGAGGGGTCTCTACTCAGGGCCATCCAATCTCTGTATGACCAAAGTGAGAGCTGTGTCCGGGTTCTCGGTAGTAAGTCGGACTCGTTTCAGGTGAGGTTGGCCTCCGCCAGGGCTGCGCTTTGTCACCAATCCTGTTTGTAATATTTATGGACAGGATATCGAGGCGTGGTCGGGGTGGGGAGGGTTGCAGTTTGGTGGGCTGGGGATCTCATCGCTGCTCTTTGCAGATGATGTGGTCCTGATGGCATCATCGGCCTGCGACCTTCAGCACTCACTGGATCGGTTCGCAACCGAGTGTGAAGCGGTTGGGATGAGGATCAGCACCTCTAAATCGGAGGCCATGGTTCTCAGCAGGAAACCGATGGAATGCCTTCTCCAGGTAGGGAATGAGTCCTTACCCCAAGTGAAGGAGTTCAAGTACCTTGGGGTTTTGTTCGCGAGTGAGGGACAATGGAGCGGGAGATTGGTCGGAGAATCGGGCGCAGCGGGTGCGGTATTGCATTCAATCTATCGCACCGTTGTGGACGAAAAGAGAGCTGAGCCAGAAGGCAAAGCTCTCGATCTACCGGTCAGTTTTCGTTCCTACCCTCACCTATGGTCATGAAGGCTGGGTCATGACCGAAAGAACGAGATCCAGGGTACAAGCGGCGAAATGGGTTTCCTCAGGAGGGTGGCTGGCGTCTCCCTTAGAGATAGGGTGAGAAGCTCAGTCATCCGTGAGGAGCTCGGAGTAGAGCCGCTGCTCCTTTGCGTCGAAAGGAGCCAGTTGAGGTGGTTCGGGCATCTGGTAAGGATGCCCCCTGGGCGCCTCCCTAGGGAGGTGTTCCAGGCACGTCCAGCTGGGAGGAGGCCTCGGGGAAGACCCAGGACTAGGTGGAGGGATTATATCTCCAACCTGGCCTGGGAACGCCTCGGGATCCCCCAGTCGGAGCTGGTTAATGTTGCTCGGGAAAGGGAAGTTTGGGGTCCCCTGCTGGAGCTGCTCCCCCCGCGACCCGACACCGGATAAGCGGGGGGAAAAAAAAGTGTACCAAAGTTGCCAGTGGGCGAAACTACCTCAGTCCCCATCGAGAGGATTGTGTCTGTATTTGACACTTGCACTACTGCCATTTTAAAATAAATGAAAAGAAACACATCCTTCTGCATTTGGATGCGTTCCGCTGTACCGAGCTCACATCGAACCACCATTCCTAAACCAGGGTATGATCCGAACAGGGACTTCTGTGTAAAGTATATTTTTCTTATTTTCAGTTTTGGTTATCATTTCTGTAGACTTTACAACCACAGACCAGTTCCACATGTTAACCACGTTCTAATATACAACAACCTATTTGGGATGCGAAAACATAGACGAATGTCAATGACAATCCATGTGTGTAGGGTGTGTGCCTCACATGAACAACAACTGGCAGTGCAGCAATTTACAGACATGGATGTCAAAATAATTGGCATGGTAAAAAAACTAAATTCAATATTTGACTAGCATTCTAGCGTCTACCAGATAGAAACTTTGACACGGCACTGTGGACATAGGTCTGGCACTGTGAGGCATCTCATGGACTGACCAGTGCTCCGAAGTAGATGCTTCTGTCCGGAGGAAGGGGTTGGAGGAATGGTGGTCCACGGCGACGCTCAACGTAGCTGTCATCCAGCGCCAGGCTGCTGAAGTTGTGATTCAGCTCCAGTGCCACTGTGTGCCAGCTGCCATCATTGATACGACGGCCAGAGATGCCCAACATGTCAGGACTGTCACCGCTGCCACAGGCTAGCTGGAACCACAGCTTCCCCTCCTCCAACTGGTCACACACACACACACACACACACACACACACACACACACACACACACACACACAGGACAGAAAGGAAACACACTTATTTCACTACCATACTACCATGAAGAACATCAACTGACAGCAAGACAGGAAATATAAGGTTTATCTCTTTAAAAAGCTATTTGCAAAAAGATCAAAATGTAATATTGATCTGAAAATCAGCACTAACAAATGAATGGATTAAAAAAAACTTTATAACTTTAATGTTGACCAGCATAAACAGGCGTTTCCAGACTCAATTAGCATCTATGGTTGTGTATAACTGCACTGAAGGACTTGTCTAGTCTGAAATATCTGTTATATTTATACATGAAGTTACATGTAAAGAATTATGATATCCTAATGCCTATAATAACTTTAACTCCAATAAAAAAGATTTATGATATACACTGGTTTTATCCTTTGAAGGATCTGGCCCACAGAGCAAAGAAGTGCCGGAGCATAGACCAGCACCTGTGTGTGTGTGTGTGTATGTGTGTGTGTGTGTGTGTGTGTGTGTTTTTGTACCTTGAGCATGGTGCAGGGTTCAGTGTGTGTGTACATAATGATCCCTCTGCTTTGCAGTGTTCGGATTCGGAGGCTGAGTTTTAGCTCCGTCTGCAGCATCTCAGACACTCTGTACTTGATGTAGCTGTTACCTGAAAAACTCAGAGACGAATGGCCTGTTGCCACACACACACACACACACACACACACACACACACACACACACACACACACACACACACAGAGGTATGGGTTAATGAATCATATTCCAGAGTAATGCAGGTACAGTATATACTGTATGTATATTTTGTGTGTTTCCTGTCTTTTTCTCGCTCACACACCTGCACACTCTCCCAGTTTGCCTGGTGGACACTGGCATGCGTAGCGCCCTCTGCTGGCCTCAACTGCAACACACTGCATGTCTGCGGGACAAGGCTGGTCCTCACACTGTTCTGACAGGACCGCACAGCTGGCATCTGGACACACACACACACACACACACACACACACACACACACACACACACACACACACACACACACAAGAGAGGAAATATAAAGTTTATATCTTTAAAAAACTATTTGCTAAATGATCAAAATGTAATATTAATCTGAAAATCAGCACTAACAAATGAACAGAGTGAATGCATTAATAAACTGTGCACACAGATTAAAACTGTGAAGTATTTCTTCCACCTACAGTATTTCTATCAGGCCAGGTTTGATAAGGCCGAAAAAAAATTAATAAATTAACAGTAATATTTATTTGTCTTTTCAAAAAACTATCGTGCTTATCTAGACGTATGAAGCGAGCCACACAACATACTGCTGAGGCTCTGCTCTTTTGGAACAAAATACAGAAGCTCCACTTTTCACTTAGGCTCTCTCTTCTGGAACACACCAAATGAACTTTACTGACCAGTGCATGTGCAGCGCGAGGTCCGGTGGAAGCGTGGAGAAACGAAGCTAAGCCGTGGCGTGCTGTATGTAGCCAGGCTGTGGGAGTCCAGGCTGATGCTCTGCTCGCACTGCGCGCCTCGACACTCCAGCCCTGAGCAGTTCTTATCCAGGATGGCTGACACACGGACGACCTCCTCCAGCTGCCGCCGGGACGCACTCAGTTTCTGGGTGAGGTAGGCCGCCTTGTAGTACCCGCCCCCTGCTGTTTCCACGGCAACGAGCATGTCCAGTTGTTGCGTTCCGCCGACTGGCTGCAGACTGAGCAGGTGCAGCGTGTCCTGCTGCTGCGATGCGGCCGCCTGCTGCAGAACCCTCAACACACTTTTCAGGTGCAACGCCACAAAGTCTTGTGGTGCTACACTCTCAAAGCGCACCGTCACCGCCTCACGCAGCATCTCTAGGGTCGCCTGCTCCACATGCACACTCACGGGCACAGGCACGGCGAAGCGGCCATCACTTACGCTGGCGTTGAGGGAGTACCTGCCTGCATCCAACCCGCCCAGGGCGATGATCTTGCCGTCCCGAGGACTGATCTTGAAGAGACTGCGCTGAGCTGGAGGGGCATGGCCAAAGGTCAGCACATCATAGGGGTCTGCGTCGGTGGCATGCAGCTGGCCAATCACACCACCAGGAAACTCGTCCTCCATAGTGACGATATGAACTTCCAGTGGCAACGCCACTGGCCGGTGAAGGCTCTCCTCAATCACCCTGACGGTCAGCACGGAGGAGGAGGACAGCCGAGGCTTCCCCGAGTCCGTCACCTGAGACAGCACATCATGAGAAAAGACGGAGAAGAGCCATGTCAAAGAACAGGAGAAGAGGACAGTGGAAATGACTTGGTAACATCTCTATTTGGTGACATATTTACTTTTTTCACTTAACATCCATCTATCCTATACTATTCATGGTGACTAGATTTAGAGTCAAAAATGACTCTAACCCGCATGTGTTTGGACCCGGAGAACACGGGACGTTCATTAGATGTAGTGTAGGACCATAGACTGGCTAGCTAGCAATCGTTTCCTTGGTTACATCTGTGCTCCGACCACCACCCTTGCTGGCAGACTTTGCCAGGCATGAGACCTCAATAATAGGGAGGATTTCGAAACCAAAGCATTATTAGTAACAAAATAATAAATAGGACTACAGCCATAGGCAGTAAAATAAATGGACCAACAGATCCCATTGCTCTGGACAGACCAATGAAGGCTATTAAAAGCAGTTTTCCAGTGAGGGCTGAGTGTTACTGCGCAGCCTCCGACTGAGCTTGAAGACGTAGATGTGACGTGAGCAACCTGTCTGAAAGTTGGAAGTCTTCTGGTAGCTGTGCCAAGAGAAATCTCAATCATTCCCAATCTTGCAGACAGCGTAGGTACATGTAAGGAGATAACATAGGCACAGGCTAATTATTGCTAACTAAATTGCTAGTTAAAGGTACAATATGTAACATTTCTGCTTTAAAATGTCTAAAAATGACCATACCTATGTTATATATTTTTATGAGTTGTGTTCTTACACTATCCCAAATGTTTCCACCAAATGTCAAACCCAGAGAAATCTGTTATTTTATTTTCAGACACGGCACGTTTCCTTTAGTCGCCTGTCAGTGGCGTCATATAACCTTTCACCCTCCAGTTACTCTAACTTCCGTCAGAACACTGGCACCAAGATGATACGTTCAGGAGTAATTGTAAATCATACAATTTCACAGAAAAAAAATACTTGTAACCGCAATACTGCTTTTTTTTGCCATACAGCATCATTTTGTGATTAATTACATCCCACTTTTTATCACAGTAATACAACAGAGACCTTATCTATTTTGAAAGTTCAATATCGATACCAGCTTGACGTTGCTACAATGTGCTAGCTAACGTTGATGCTAAAGCTTTGTGGGTAACATTATGAGGTTACAACATCGTTCAACACGCTAATAAAGTTATTTTTAGTATGACTGTTTCGACCACAGCTAACAGGACTGAGCTAGCTAACCCACGAATAACTTCAATAGTAACGTTAACGTTAGCTGTATAGATAGACGATTAATCTAATGCTAATTTAGCCAAAGTAGCACACCCCGGTCTGTCTGCCTCACCCCCCCGGCGCAGAGAGACTCAGTCGGGATGACAGCTGACAACAGCCCCGGGACATATAGCTAGCTAGTTACCGTTAGCCCCCAGTCAGCTATCAGCCAGCTACTTTCATTACAGCAACCCCCGGCCAGAATTTATCTCCAGTGCCTGGCGCTTACGACGCTAACGGCAGTTTAATTAAACGTTGGGAAACAGACTATATCAGACCCAGCACCGAGTCACAACAGCGGCCATCCATAGCGGTAGCTAGCTACATCTCCGTAGCGCTACCGGTGTATGTGCCGAAAATCTCGTCCCTGCCAAATTTCTCCCCCCTTCGCGTTTAGCTGTCTTTACGGTTAGCTAAATTAACCCGACAAAAGGTGGGTTAAGCACCAAAACGAAAAGTTAAGATTACTGAAAAGTGAAGGGGAGATAATTCGGGTCAGCTGGGAGATGTTCTGCTGCTGCACAACAGGCATCGAACGTCCTGGCTCGCTATCGCGGAGATTTCCCCGACAATCCCCACCCACACCCGTCTCTCAGCCTCGTTTAGTAGCTAGCTAGCGTTACAACAAACCCCATCCGCCCCGGTGTTGAAACCATCCAAAAGGTGACATTGATATGTGAAATATGTTGTGCTTTAGCTGCTGGCTACTGTTAGCTTGCTGGCTCACTAGCTAACTTGTCAGCAACAAATAAAAATCTAATCAAGAAAAACGTAATTATGTTGGGGAAACTGCAGCTATTTTATTACAATAACATGAATAAACATAACGTGAATACACTTCAATGGGTAAACTTGTCCGTGAACTGATGCATTCTAACCGGCAGCGAAGGTGTTTAACACTAATAACTCCCATAATTCCACGCAACTTCCCAACGTCATCAAAAATCCCGTTTTACCGTCCATTGTTTTGGTTGAGAGACCCCTAGCGGCAGAAAGTTACATATTGTACGTTTAACATTAGTAATTAAACTTAAACAGCTAATGTAAGTCAAAACTGCCTGCGAGCTTCTCCTGTACTATACAGTAATTCCTCTACTATTCGACAGTAAGTTGCGTGGTTATGACACAATCATTAGCCTATTTTTACAAAAACGTCTGCTACGGAGCCATAACGTGAGATACAAGGTAATGGAGCCTTTTATACATTGTCGTGTTTCTTTAGAAATAAACAATGGACAAATAAAGTCTTTAAACGCTTGACTGTCAAAGTGACGTCAAAATGTATGGCAGTCAATGGAATGCTAATGGCGGGTGACTGCTTGTTAGCATCAAAATGGTGCCATAGGAGGTACGCGTTGTGGGGAGAGGCTTACCCCCTTGACTACAACTGCATGTTTATGTTAAATACTTTTAATATGGTTTAGTGTTTGGTTCATGCCTCAGGAGGAGGGAGGGAGGCCAGGCGTGACATAACCCGTGTGCGTCTGTTTACACTTTTTTTATATTACAATACATATGAGAACATGATTGCCACAAATAGCCTGCTGATAAAAGCATATCATTTAAATTAGGATGTAAAATAATTAAGATAAATTATGTAATAACTGATAGACGGATGTCCTTTAAAAGTATATTGTAAAAGTATGGGAGAGGGAATTACTTAAAATACATATTTTTAAATAAAGGAGATCTAACTTTGTGTGAATATTTTCCAGCAGAATCAAGGTGTTTTACAAGATATTCAGTATATCAGTGTTTGTGGTCATATTGTCAGTCTCAAACAACTTTCAAATTTTGAATAGGCGCCTAACCAAAGCACAATGTTTATTACAGATTTATGACTCGAAAACTCCCACCATGCTCAGGTTCTATTCTATGTGGTATATACTGTTGAGCTGCTATCTACCCCTAAACATCCCCCGCAATAAAAGAAACAAAAACGAAAATGGGTCTACGGATTCAACAACATTGGTGAAACTAATGTGATGGAGGGAAGAGTGACTACAGCGGCTCTACATGTGAACGTTAAATACTCTACCTGTATCACAATAACATATTGAGTTGCCAGGTCCCTCCTGAACACTTGATTGGCCACCAGTGTTCCATCTTTCTCCAGCACAAACTCTCCGCCTTCGTTTCCTGTCAGGATGCGGAAGTCAAAGGGCTGGCCGTTGTGGGACGAGTCCTGATCGATGACGGACAACTGCAGGATGCTGGTGCCGATTGGCTTGTTTTCCTGGGGAGGGAACTCACCATTAGAAAGACCAACATATTTGGGGATACATTATATGAAGTTTGTTTTGGCATGATGTATTCAAAGAGAACTGAATAGTCATTTAATGTTTAGTACCTTAGAAATACAAAGCCAGAAATGATGCACCTGCTCGTATAATTGAGTCATTGGTATTGACTAAGCCTGCCACTTCCTGTGGAGATATTAGGGATGGCGAAAACTAAAAATGTTCTTGACCGTCACCGAGCCTGGTTGAAACCGGTTAACCGTTTAGTTTAAAATATGCTACGCTATTTGAAATAACAGCCATTTCGAGCCGCGCCTGCAATTTCTCAACTCTGTCGCGTCGCATCACACACACACACACACACACACACACACACACACACACACACACACACACACACACACACACACACACACACACACACACACACACACACACACACACACACACACACACACACACAGCCCCGGCACCGCCCTTCCACTCACGTCACGTTTTTTAAATCCCCTACAGCGCGAAACAAGTCCCGCCAATGCGGCGCAGAGGAGCTTGTATGTAATCGGAGGACAAATGGCTCCTTAGTTTCGAAATAGTTTGGGTACAAGCCAGGTGATCGCGTTTAAAATAGTCGTTTGTCTGGCGTTAGAAGCTCATTAGAAAAATTGCCGCGGCTCATTTGAGAAAATGACAGCTCCGAAGAGACGCTGCTTTAGTTTGAGTGTAGTGCTAACAATAATAAAGAAAGATGATGATCATCATCACCTTATCTGTTACCACTGAAATGCAGATGTAATGTGTTTCCAAATATAAGCCCATCTTATGCGGAATATTGCCTAATAGACTGCAACAGGATACAACCTATGGATAAAACAGGCACCTTCAGAATGTGTAAAACAGGCGATTAGGCCTAACAAAATTAATTGTTTGGTTCCGGTTTCCAACCGACCCTGTCAATTAATGTGCGACCCAAATTTATTTGGGGAAGAAATGATACTAATTAAATAAATACACAAATAAAAAGTTTAAGGCGAACTATAATTACATTTTTGTACAGCACTCTTGCGATGCAAGATGCCCGTTTTCCTCCAGCAATGCTGGAAGAGGACCCGATGTCGCCGCAGCGGCACTTAACTTTGCCGTGTCTAGTTTTACGGCAGCAGCAGCGTGAGGACGGCGCCTTCAACCAGCCCTCACCGGCCACGGCGGCCAGCTACAGCGCTACTGCGCCGCCGGGGAGCTTCAACACGTTAAACAGGGCAGATGAAACCACTCATGAACTATATGTTGTGTTTAATGTCGTTCAAGAGGATGGCAACGTAGCAAGCAAACACGATCAAATGAAAGGTAAACCCCCTTTAGAGTGCTCTAACGTTACAGCAAGTCCCTGGGGCTCATTGGAGGTGGCTAACAGCAGTGAAGCTAATGACAACTTCACAACACAATTCATTTTGATACAAGCGTTGCATTATGGAAGATAGACGGGATTCTGAACAGCAATGTGCGCGCACACACACACACACGCACAGCAGAGCCGAGGTGTGTGCGTTACTTCACGCAGCACATGTACCGGTAACTGGCTGGAAACGATAGCTACAGCTTATACATTATTTACTTCCGCTGGCGCAGATGAACTAACGGTACAATCGTTAACTGTAAGAAGCCTACAATAAACCCTGCATGATTAAAGAGTCAATATTTATCAATACCCACCTATCTGTTCTACAGGCAAATTTAAACATGTAGAAACCGATATTTCAGTCTGCTCTTCATGCGCTGTCCACTCTTGTTCACCGCGCTGTGCAAACAAAGCTCTACTCTGCAAATAGCGACTTTACAAACAAGCTAAAATGAAAGATGTCAGTTTGTAGTCTGTTTCTTAGTTTGCAACGAATCTTTTTATTATTTTTTTATGCCTTATGAAAAATTTTGCGTGAAGGATTATTTCACTTCACAGAAAAAAAAAAATTGGAATGAGATGGCTAACTGTAGTAGCGTTTATTCCAATATCTATAATTGCCTAATTTAGAGATCATTTTTTATTTTTTTAACCGACTAACAATAATTTTGACCACCGGTCAAACGGTCATCGGTTAACATCCCTAGGGGATATATCATTGTAGTCAGTCCCTCCACAACATCCTGATGGCAAGATGGTAAATTGTTTGACTTAAACGAATCCCTGCTTCATTAAAGTTTGCTAAGTCCTTGCCATTTCCATTTGCAATTCCCTTGCACTTTGCACCCTCCACTACAGCTCCGCACATACTGTGAACACTATAGGGAAGTAACTTTGGATGATAGCCACTTGATTTGTCTAACTCAGATGACTGAAGCCTCATATTAGCTTCAAATAAACTTTGGAATATTGCATACTACATTCTGTGCAAAAGATTAGCACAGAATGAGGACTGTTGAGTTCGTCCCCCATCACTTACACTGATTTGGCTTTATAAAGGGCTCTATTAAAGCAGCAAGGAGTTTTAACTGGTTATGAAACTGTCTCAATTTAATACTTATGCCTCTATATGGCCTTCATAATCAAACAAGACCATCAGTGAGAAGTGGAGTTAAGCACTGAAGTCATTCTTAGAAAAGGAAGATGTGTTCGGAGTTTTGCCGACCGGATACGGCAGAAGTTTAATCTATCAACTACCGTTGCTCTGATGTGCCAGAATTTCCTAAAATTAAATGAAGATAAAAGAGAGGTGATCATTTTTGGACCAAAAAATGAACGATTAAAAGTCAACGCTCATCTTCAATCAACAATGTTAAAAACAACAGACAAAACAAGAAATCTTGGCATAATTATGGACTCTGACCTGAATTTTAACAGCCACATTAGGTCAGTAACTAAATATATAGCAAGGGTAAAAGGACTTATGTGCCAACAGGATTTGGAAAAACTTATCCATGCTTTTATCTTCAGTAAACTTGACTACTGCAACAGTATCTTTACAGGTATTCCCAAAAAGTCTATTAAACATTATATGCAGCTGATTCAGAACGTTGCTGCACGAGTCCTTACCAAGACCAAGAAAATAGATCACATCACTCCAGTTCTGAAGTCTATACACTGGCTTCCTGTGCACCAAAGAATAGATTTCAAAATACTCATGTTAGTTTATAAGTCACTAAACGGTTTAGGACCAATTTACCTTTCGAATCTGCTACTACACTATGAACCGCAGAGATCTTTGAGATCATCAGGGACAGGTCTGCTTGCCAGAACAAAAAAGGGGGAAGCTGCGTTCAGCTTCTATGGTCCGTACATCTGGAACAAACTACCGCTAAACTGTAGGTTGGCACCTAATCTCAGCTCTTTTAATCAAGGCTGAAGACCTTTCTTTTTAAAACTGCCTTTTCTTAATTCATTTTCTTAATTCATTTTCCTTTTTTTTTTTCTTCTTCTTCGTATTTTCTGCTTTTTATCTGTTACCAATTTGTATGAATTTTTGACTGGGTCTTTATGTCTTGTGTAAAGCACTTTGAATTGCACTGCTGCTTGAACTGTGCTATACAAATAAAATTGCCTTGCCTTGCTTTGCCTTGCCTTGCCTTAACGGCGCGCCATAAGCTTGCTGCTGCTGCTCAGTCACTGAACAGCAGAGACAGAGAGAGGTGACGGTGGCGGCCGCAAGAGAGAGAAGAGAGCTCTGGCTCGCCATACAATACTGCAGTGTCTTCTACAGAAAGTCACTAGATTTGTCGCTAGTCACTTTTTTAAGTCTTTCCGAGGTTTCTTCCCAAGAGGGAGTTTTTCCTCGCCACTGTCGCACTGCTTGCTCTTGAGGGAATTACTGTAATTGTTGGAATTGTTGGGGCTTTGTAAATTATAGAGTGTGGTCTAGACCTACTCTATCTGTAAAGTGTCTCGAGATAACCTATGTTATGATTTGATACTATAAATAAAATTGAATTGAATTGAAATAAGCGCTCTGCTGTACAGAGGCTCGTAGGCTCTCTGTTGGTAGCACAGCCATGAACTGCAATCAATGAGCCGTCAAGCGATGTAGCAACTCCCCGCCCCCGCCGCTGTACAGAGCCTTGCAACAGTGTGCTGCGTGTGACATTGTCTTTTGCATACACACACACATACGCACACACAGAGTCCTGGATTTATAGCTTGATAACATGTCAATGGTTAGGTTTACCTGTATGACAGTGGTGAGGTTGGCAGGGGAGAAGGTGGGCGGGTTGTCATTGATGTCAGAGATATCAATGTTGACCATCACAGTGGAGGACATGGCTGGGACTCCACTATCCAGAGCTCTGACAACCAACGAGTAGCTGGGAACCTACAAGGACCGACACAATGGAACAATATAATATAAACCATTAAAAAATAAAACCAAAACATATATAATGGATATAACACCTGTGATGTCACCCTTAAGTATCTGAAGGCATGTTCAGCAGCTTGGCCAGAAAATACAGATTTCTTGGTCAGGTTGGTAAAACAGATTTTTAGTGGAATTAAATTGAATTGAATGGATTATGGCTGGAGAGGATGTCATGTTTATCACATTTAAAACAATGCTGGACAACAGGAACATGTAATCTGTGTCCTGATGGTGGCAGTAGAGGACTGGCTGTGTACCTGTAGGCCAGCTATCATCAATGTAGTGTTAACTAAAAAAATCTTTTCCAAAATTAGGCCGATATATCTTGTCTAATAATATGTTGGATTCATTTTATTGTTTTTTAAAGAAAAACATTTTAAAAAAAAGTATTAAACGGTTTGGTGGCCCCTGTTGAAGAAACTAGTTTGTCTAACCTGGAGATTTGTTTCTCACCTAGCTGATCTTCTGACTCCCAACACTACACTACTACTGACTTTCAATATCTCAGCAGGGAGAGTACAGTGTTATTATGTATAGAATAATGGACAAAACTATGAATTTTCTTTTAACCTTTTCAGTCACAGGCCAATGCATTTGTGTACGGCCTACCACTTATGTCCATTTTTTGGGGGGGATTAGCAGTAGCTCAGTCTGTGGGGACTTGGCTTGGGAACCGGAGGGCTTCCAGTTCAAGTCCCAGTGCGGACCAAGTACGTAGACCAGTTCCAGTCCTGGGCACTGCAGAGGCTGCCTTAGTTGCCCTAGAGCAGGAGTCACCAACCTTTTTGAAACTGAGAGCTACTTCATGGGTATTGAGTCATACGAAGGGCTACCAGTTTGATACACTCTTCTGAAATAACAAATGTGCTCAGTTTGCCTTTAGTTATATATGATTATTAATGATTAATGATACTCATCTATGTGAAGACACTGATCATGTTAATGATTTCTCACAATAATTATCAACAATGACTTAACAAGGTGGGAAACAGATAATATCAATATCCAATTTAAATTTTTAGAACAGGCCTGAGGGCTACTCATGTGGTCCTTGGGGGCAACCTGGTGCCGCGGGCACCGTGTTGGTGACCCCTGCCCTAGAGCAAGGCACCAAACCCCCAACTGCTCGGGGCGCCTGTCAATGGGCAGCCCCCTCACTCTGACATCTCTGCATTAGTGCATGGATAGCTGCATGTGCATGTGTGTGTATTTCAGGCCTGTGTGTAATATGTTAAAACAAAGTAACAACAGAGTGAAAAACGTGTAATTTCCCCTTGGGGGATCTATAAAGTATGTCTTCTTCATCTCATGGTTACATTATGAACTTTATCATTAGCTACGGTATATATTAAAAGGTGACGATATGTCCATGTTGTGTCCACAGCTAGTCCTTACTGGCCCCGAGTAGCAGAGACAAGGCTTCCTCCAAACTCACTGGATCACAGTTTCAGATTATAAAATCAAGTGCTTGTATATGTGGTTTTCTGAAGGAGAGTTTAAGTCCCCCCCCCCCCCCACACACACACACACACACATACATACATACATACATACAAATACTTCTTGTTCCCTTGGATATTTTGTCTGTTTCTCCATATTGCTTTATAACAAGCAGCTAATGAAGCGTGCCGAGAAGAAATGCAAAAGCAACAAACAATATTCTGCTGCCTGGCACATATGAAAAACAAACCTCAGTAGTAAACAGCTATGACCTGCTTAGCAGAGAGAAAGGGGGGAGGGGGAACCAGTATTGAAATGAGAGAAGGAAACATATGTAAAAACACACACTAACCCTACACACACACACACACACACACACACACACACACACACAGAGAAAGCTGCTGCTCTCTGTGTGATAACCCCAAACTCACTTTCATCACCCAAAAGCTTTGATCCCCCACACGTCCCTGCACTCTTTCTGAGCACGCTCAGACGGCTCATCGACTGCACTCTTGAATACTTTATGATGGGAATATGAACATTTCTGAAGTTTTCAAGCAGTGCGGAGGAGAAGGAGATGAGGAAGAAGCAGAAGATGAGGAAGAAAGAAAAAGGCTGAGTAGGGGGGAAGCAGGCAGGGGTTGTTCATGCCTTCCATTTTTATTCCTGCTGAAAATGAAAGAGCTGATATGCAGAGCTGCTTTGTGCACGTGTTTTACTATTCAAGTGTGATTAGTTGCCATGTGGTCAGGGATCCACCTCCCAGGGCTCTCATCTCGGCCAACGGGCTCCTTCATCCCATCAGACATGGCCTACACTCACTACAGCAGCTCAGTTCACTGGCTGTTGATGCTGCAGGCAGACGCTCAGCTGATACCTACAGTCATCACATCTGTCTGGGCTGTACCAGGGCCACTGATACCTATGGTCATCACATCTGGCTTTACCAGGACTGCTAACATGAGGATGGAGCTCATATCAGTTGAATGAAACACAAAGGAAGAAGCTAGATTTTTAGCTGACCATGCACAGCTTGGCTGCTGCAAGCAGAATTATTTCATGAGAATAGTGCTCATTAATCCGAGACTTTAGAGTTGGGTTCTGATGGTTTCACTTCCAGGTTGGTAAATATACATATTCCCTGAGCTAGCATGCTAACCAAGCTCTTATCATATACTGTATGTATACATATTTGTTTAACCTCTTGTTGCTCTTCTTCTGTTATCACAGGGGAATGTGCTTAGCATTCAGGTTGTCGCCGCGGCTGATTGTATCAGCTGTAACTAATGAATGTCAAAGCTGTAGGAAACTTGCAAAAAGGCCAAACTGTGCTGTAATCTAGTTAATGTGGATTTTGAGAGCCAGTTTAGTTTGTCAGAGTCTTACTGAATAAGATAACCTAAATCCTAAATGTCTTGAATCAGGATATTCACTATGTGGAGAAAGTAGCTTGTGAAACATAAGCTACAGCTGTCATTTTAATTGAATATACATATTTCCCTATATTTAATGCTAACAGTACTGTCCTCTGCTGCTCCTCTAATATCCTGATAATATCTTTTCACGTGTGAGAGTGTGTGTGTGTGTGTGTGTGTGTGTGTCCTCACTGTCTCCCGGTCCAGTGGCTTGTTGACCTTGATGACCCCCCGGAGTGGGTCCATGAAGAAGTGCTCGTCTCGGTCTCCACTGATGATGGAGTAGAGGACGGCTCCATTCAGCTGACTGTCAACGTCCTCTGCTACCAGCTGAAAACACAACACAAACACACAGAGGCAGGGGGAGTGACTATTTTACAGTCGCACATCTGTCCCTGTCCTATCCTTTCTATATGGATATTTTTCATCCATATATCACCAATTCCTAATAATCTGTACAAATATGAGCCAAATGTCTCCTCTGCCAACCTGTCAGCACACAGGTATACAGTATATGGGTTACATGGAGTCCATTATGAAGCTCATTATGTAGCGACTCGATCCAACCCAAACAATTTTTCATGTGATCACAATAGTCTGTGTGCTCAGGTAGGGCTGTGTATTTGCAAGAATGTGGCGATACGATACGTATCACAATACATGGGTCACGATTCAATATATTGCAATATATTCCAATACTGTGCATAAGGCGATATATTGGGATTTTTTTAAAGTATAATTTTAGAAAAACTAATTTAAAAAAAGACATGATGTTCATAAGTCAAAGAAGTTTACTTTAGGTAAACAATTCAGTACACAGAAAATAATTTTTTTATATGCTAAAGTAGACCAAAGTTCAGCCATAGCTACGTTGTAGGCACTGTTAGACAAGAACACTAGTGGTGCGTCTCAGCATAGCCATCTAGCGGTAGGGGGTTTAAACACTGTTCACGTAAAAAAAAAAAAAAAATCAATATTGCCTTTGTGAAAACTATACAGTATTGCAAAATAAAAGATTGCGATATTCAAGTGTATAGATTCTTTCTTACACCCCTATGCTCAGGTGAAAACATTGCCTGAAATAGGCCGGAACTTACCATTACTGAATACCCTTACTTCCTACAGCATACCAGCACCTTCCTCTGTGTAAACACATAGCCAGCTTAACACTGAGAAAACAGTGCTGAAAATGTAAACCTGGTCACTAGAGTAGGCTATTGAGCCAATGTGCCACTGCCTGACACAGCCGGAGCATGATATCCATTTACCACGGCGGTCACCAAATTCTGCACGGAGAGTGCCTCTTCAACCCCTGTACTTAGTAGGACACAGCTGTATACAGCTGCGGAAGTGAGAACTACCAACAAAAAAACCTCCCCAACAACCGAGTGTAAACTGAATAACAGATTTGCTCCACTGCAGCAGGACCCTGGATCTCAATGTGATGACCTGGATTATGTCTCATCGTCACACAGCAGTGTAAGGACTGAGAGTAACTCAAAAAGTAAAAAGCTACAGGGAAAGCTAACGACTGGACCTCAAACTCTAATTGTAGGTGACTCTGCTGTAAGAGATGTAAAAAGCATGCATCAAAATTCTCTGCTTTCCCAAAGACAAGGTATCTGATACATCCTGTCCTGCATATCGTGGCAGCACCTACTGTAACAGTGAAGAACATTATACTGCATATAGGGTCAAATGATGTTATAAAGCAACAGTCTAAAGTGCTGAAACTGGACTTTATTGATCTGCTGAACACAGCCAGCTCTCTGAATGCTGAGGTGTTTATCAGTGGCTATCTACCACCAGTCAGAAGAGGAGTTGAGAGATTCGGCAGATTGTTGGCACTGAACACATGGCTTTCAACTGCAGGTACCGTCCATTCACTGCATTCTTTGACAATTTCAACATTTTCTGGGACCAAAGACATCTTAACAAGTCAGGAGTAAAGAAGTTCACCTCTAACCTACTTTACTTCCTGCGTCACCTATCTGCTCCCTCGACCAAGGACACAAGAGGAATCTAAACAAAAGGAAGACATAACAAACCACGGCAAAGATCCACCAAAGCCCCCACATGAGGAGATGTTTGCCCATGGGAGACCACAGAGCTGAGAGGAGAAATCTAAACAACCCTCTAGCCTCCTTCAAACCCCCTTCTATCCCCCTCACCAACACCAACACCTTTGAAGAGTCATCTCCTTTACCGTCCCATATATTCAAATTTGTTTGTTTATTAGGATGAACTCCTTGAGATGAATTATCTCATTTTTGAGGGGGTCCCCATACCCCACCCATGCCACCGCTCTCTCTACTCACCCTCTTTCCCCCTGCCCCCTGTTGGAGTTCACTGACCAGATGAAGGAGCTGGTTACTGCTGGAACCAAATTTACTCCCCTCCCTTTTCCCATCATTCCCCCCCCGGCGTCCACCTGCCCCAGTTTTGACACAATCACCAAGCTCTAACTGCAGAGACGTGCAGTCTGGGTAGGCAAGCTATGCACTGCCTACCCTGCCAAAAAAACATACAAATGTTTATTAAATCATTTTATTTAATAAACTTGTATTTGTATTTTTACTGTTTGTTCTTGTTATTTATATATGCAATATGTATGTTATTCCAATTGTTTAGACGTTACGATGAGAAATGTATCAGTTATGCATTATCAAATACAAAGAAATGGTAGAATAAGCAGTGCTTTTACTGTCCATTCATTGCGGATGGCAAGCGAAAAACCCATGTTACGCATGCGCACTTCGATACTGTATTCTTCAACATGTACGGCAAAAAGCACAACTCTGCTGTGCCTTTGCACATAAATGTGTTATGCCAGTAATAATCTCCGTTATATATCAAACATGGACCAATCAAAATCGAGATATTACTGGACATTTGCGCGGACATTCAAAGTCAAAATGACAGCAGCGGTGTCCGCCGATATCACAGAGTTGAGGAATTTCTCCAAGCTCAATTTAAAAAAAAGGAGGTAATAGCGAGAGGGAGGTCTATGCCAGTCTTAGAGGGACTACTGCAGCAAAAGGGACAAAAAAATTGTCAGATCGTTTCAAACTGACTGGTATGGAAGAAAAGATTGGCTATGTGGCTGCGCTAACAGTCAGTGGCTGTACTGCTATCCCTGCCTGCTTTTTTCAACGAGTCAGACTGTTTGGACTTCAACAGGATACTGTGATTTGAACAACCTATCCGCAGCTTTAACCAAGCATGAAAAGTCGTCAGCTCACATCCAGTGTCAAATCACGCTGAAAACTTTCAGTAAATCTTGGATTGACCTTGCACTTGACGAGCAAAAGAGGCTAAATATAACATACAACAATGAAAAGGTAAAGGAAAACCGAGAGGTATTGAAGGATCTGATAAATGCGACCTGCTTCCTTGCAAAGCAAGAGCTTGCTCTTCGTGGCAATGATGAAAGCGCTATCTCTAGCAATAGTGGCAATTACATTGAGTTGCTGGATGTGCTAGCTGAGATCTTTCCTGCCTGTGGTCATTAAACTTTACAACACCTCCCTCAGAGAGTCACACACCCCCTCTCTGTAATCATCTCATCTCAAACATAGACAATCACTTTTCTTTTTTATTGCACATTAACACTGTACATTTTCATATATTATTACTGTATATTTGTTTTTATTATATATGTTAAAAGTCTTGATAATATATGTTGTTTTTATTTGTTAGTATTTCTGATTCTGATTCTGAAAGACAAGAGGTTGGCTAGACATCTCCGTACATCTACTGTATAAGACAAGTTTTTCAACGCTGTGATCAACGTCTTCACAAGGAGAGAGGATGGATTTTATGTACAAATAATCTACCAATTGGTAGGTCTGAAACTATTTTGGGTTTAATATTAAATTGATAAGTGTGGTTGATTTAATGCCTGGTTGCATTCTGATGCTGGAAATTGGCTACTGTGCGTGCGTGTGTGTGTGTGTGTGTGTGTGTGTGTGTGTGTGTGTGTGTGTGTGTGTGTGTGTGTGTGTGTGTGAGAGAGAGAGAGAGAGAGAGAGAGAGAGAGAGACTGTGAGAGTAGTAGCCTATACGATATGTCATCCTGATTGGAAATTTCTGGATACTGACCGTGCGTGTGTGCCCCACTTGTGCGTAACGTTTACTGTTTTGACGTATTAGCCTAAACAATAAATTAGGTAATCTGGCTTTTATAACTAACTGATATGTGCCGGGTCCAGGCTGCACGCTAGGGTTTAATATTTTTCCCGAAAATGAGATGAATCAGATCCCCGGAAATAGACAGCCCATATTCCGGGAATCCCGGGAAATGGCCGAGAAATGGCTGTTTTTTTGGTTTGTTTTTAGCTGTACTGTATCGATATCATTCAAATATGCGTTTCCAAAATCCCAAACTGACATTTTTTATATTATTTGTATCATTTTTAGGACTAAAGAACACAGTTTATGTCCATTGTCAGTACCCGATCCATTCCAACTGCACAATCCGTTCTGCGCATGCGCAAGATGTTCGCGCATGCGCTGTGGTACGATGATTTATGACACTACCCGATCTGTTCCCACACTAGCCTTCACCGGGAAGCTAACGTTAGTTTAGCTATTAGCTAATTCACGTTAGTTTAGCTAATAGCTAATTCGGGCGGACCGCTATGTGATTATAGCGGTCTGCCGTTTGCCTCCACTAGGAAGCTAACATTACTTTAGCTAACAGTTCATTTGGCTAACCGCTAGTTGATTGTAGCGGTCTGCCGTCCGTCAGCCTCCACAGTTAAGCTAACGTTAGTTTAGCTAACAGCTAATTCAGCTAACCGCTAGCTGAGACAGCAAGCAAACTTTTAAAAGACCCTCAAAATAAAACTTCAAAACAAACGTTAACATATATAACAGCTGTTAGTCAGTTCTACTTTACTTGTGCTCATTTAAAATACAATCACTCAATACTTGTCTTTATTGTTACTGTAAAGTCTTAATTTTGCTGTAGCCTGCTTTTCCCATTATGTTTGACTTAACGTTATTTTAGACTGAATCTAGCTGTCCGTTCTGCCTGCACGATCCTTTCTGCGCATGCGTTATTTGTCAGCTAGCGGTTAGCCGAATTAGCTGTTAGCTAAACAAACGTTAGCTTGGGTGGAGGCTAGCGTGGAACAGATTGGGCAGGTCGTAAAACGGTATTATTATCTGCCCATGCGTGAACATCTTGCGCATTGTGCAGGTGGAACGGATCGGGTACTGACATCCATCATCAACACAGTTTGCAATGATCAATTCTGCTGCGTGATCAAGTGAGCAGCGCTAATTATGAAATGCCAGGTGGAATGTCTGGGACTTGTCTTCTGAAAATCTAGGCAACCCTTATATAATCAATGTTTTATGGAAATCTATCATACAAACTAACAAAATATGCTTAAGTAAACCATTGAATGATTTCTAAACCATTACGTTATCGAAATCCATTCTGTGCCTGTTGAGGATGTGTAAGAGGCTGCAAACGGGAATAATCACTCAAAGTTAACCAAATACAAATACACCTTATAAACCGGTCACACAACTTGCACTGAGCTGTTTTATTGTCCAGTCTTTCAAAATGCTCCCAAAAAAAGCTGGCCGCAGACATCATTAACGGAGTTAGGTAACCCAGCTGCGTAGTGTGTGCTGCGTAACGAACTTCTTCTTCTTCTTTAATGAATGAATGTATTGAGCCTGTATCAACGTTACCGTATGATAATAATAGACACGTACTCCTTGCCTTTTTATTTTATTTTATTTCCCGTTTCCCGTCATAACATTTCCCGGGAAACGGGAAATGGTTTTGATCAGATTCCCGGGAATCCTGTTTCCTGGGATTAAACCCTACTGCACGCCTAGTGGCACTCATGACTATGTATTGAAAGCTTCCTCAATTTATGTTGTGATAGGTAATAGAAACAGAATGGTGAATGCGTTAACAAGAAGCACTCAACTGCAAATTTAGCACATTTAGCATCCATTCCTCGTCAGCCACAGCCTGTCCCAAATTATTAAGCAGAAAATGCTTTTAACACACTAGCATTAGCCTTACTAAATGTCAGGTCTTTGGCAGGGAAAATCTTTTTTAATCAATGATTTTATTATTAAGCACAATCTTGTTTTTTACTGAAACTTGGCTAGACAAAATTAGCAATGCATCTCTTCTTATTGAGTCAGCTCCTCCTAAGTAACTAATTTAAGCAGAAATGTTATCGAAATTTTGCTTCTTTTGAATATGTGGCTCTTCAGCTGAGGTTCTCCTCTTACACCGAAAAACACACCACACACGGAAACGCCGCAAGCAGCCGGGAACCGTAGCTCGACGTGCACCTCAAAGAATTTGTAACTTTGAGTCGAGGCGACGCAGACCGCAAGGACTGTGATTGGTCAACTCGTCCTGTGTTTGATAGTCGATGTTTGAAGCAGCCTACTGTGGGGAGTAGCAACATGCTAGTTTACTGACATAAGCTTTGCAAATAAACTCAGACATATATGACGGGGTTATCTGTTTGTAAAGGGTCTATATGTCAGTAACGTTTTGAAATTAGCACTTCGCCAGCAAGCAGTTCTTGGGCAGTTGTGCTAAAGTTTGCTTGCTAACATAATATAAACTCTGGCAGACACCTCGCAAATAACCTCAGACTTATCACCCCCTAGCGTTATGGCGGTGAAATGCACCGCGATGCAAATCAACACAGACGTAGAACTCCGCCGTAGGAGTTCTACGTCTGCGACGCCGTAGCTACGCCGGGGAGTTGACGCAGAAGCATAAAACAACCTTGAGCTGAGTGGTCAAAGAAGCGGCTGTTTCATTTCCTATACATTTTTCACAATAAAAGTCCTCCGTTATTCTTTTATTTAAATGCTTTTATTATGATGCAGCCAAATCAGGAAATGTTGGGTTTCATGAGCAGACAACTCCTAAGCGAACATAAAACGTAAAATAAAGCAGATATAATATAGAAACTAAACTCTGCTCTGTTCACAGTTATATTTTCCTCATTTATTATACTTGATTTCACCCACAACCAATCTACTAATCAGAATGTTGATTTTTATGACTTAATCTTAGTATATTTAGATATTTAGTTATTTACACTGTGTTCTGCCATTATCTAATGCTAGGGTACCTATTTGATGCTATCACGTATTCCATGCAGTTTGGCCATCTCCTCCTCCTGCGCTCTGTAGCGGACAAAGTGACGGTGAGACAGTGCTGATTAAATATTAAGAACAAATTTTTATTTAAGATTTGAGTTGGATTTTACAAGGTGTTTATGGAGCAATTATCACTCAGTACAAGTGCAAATAACACTGCTGGATTTAATCTTCATGATAAGGTGGATGATACGGAGTGAAAAAATGTGTGTGAGGCATCAATACTTGAAAATATTAAGAGTGACCGTTATTCCCACATTTACTTTCTGTAGTCTGACTTCAGTTCACCACCTCACCATCTGCGTCGCCAATTCCCATTGTCTCCAAAATGTGCTTACGCATGGGTCAGAGTTAGTTTTTTATAAATCACAACCCTTTCCTTTGAGATGCCTCAGGGTTCTGTGTTAGGTCCTATTTTATTTGCATTGTATATGCTTCCTCTATGTCATTTAATTATCCAATTTAAAAGGTATCTCTTATCACTGTTACATTAATGATATCCAGTTGTATGTCAATGTTATGCCTGATGAGACACAATTGTCTGCCTGCCATTAAGGACTAAATGGACAAAAAACATTTTACAGTTCAATGCAGGTAAGACGTATTATTGCTCCAGATAGCACTGCTTCCAAGTTGCTTGGTAATTGGGGACCCTTTCTTGAGCTGTACAGTGTAAATTTAGACATCTTGGTTTTATATTTGATCATATGTATTTTGATCAACATATCAAATCATTAACCCATATATGTTTCTTTCAAATAACAAACTGCCAAACTCAGAGCTTTTGTATCTCAATATGAGCTTGAGATGATCATTCACGATTTATATATATTTTGACTATTGCAACTCCCTTTTCACCTGCCTCACCAAGTCGTCCCTGGACCGTTCCCAACTGGTCCAAAACACTGCTGCAAGGATGTTGACCAGGTCCAGCAGAACGTCTCACATCACTCCCATTTTATCCACGTTACATTGGCTTCCTATCAAGTTCAGGATTCATTTTAAAGTTCTTGCTCTCACTTATAGAGCCCTGCATGGTCAGGCACCTGTGTACATTTCTAACCTGCTCCGTCCTTATATTACCAGTAGGTCTTCTGAACAGGATTACTGCTTGTCCCTCACACTCGACTAAAAACAAAAGGTGATTGTGCCTTTGAAGTGGTGGCTTCGACATTGTGAAACGCCCTTCCTTATTCAACAATTTTTATCATGTAAAGCACTTTTTGACTTTGTCTGTAAGAGGTGCTATATCAAATAAACATATTATTATTATTATTATATGATTATAATAGCATCACACAACACAAAGCCATTATTTTACTCTCGGCACTGTATACCACTATCTACTAAAAAAGCATCAGTCTCTCTCTCTCTCTCTCACACCCAAACACACATACATTCCCTTTCAAGTCTTGACACAAGATCATGGTGCTACTGAAAAAGTCAGGGGTTCACCAAAAATATTAAGTAATCATCCTCTCATTGGACCGTAAACATCCATCAGAACATATTTAATGAACATCTGGCCAGTAACATGCATGCAGGGAAACCTACCTGGACTACAGACTCTCCAGTGGTAGCATCCTCTGACACCACAGCAGTGTACAGGTCACGGCTAAACATGGGTGCGTTGTCATTGACATCTGTCAGGTTTATGTTCACTGTTGTAATAGCACTCAGTGGTGGTGTGCCGCCATCACGAGCTTCCACTGTCAGGAAGTAGTCCCTGCACGTCTCATAGTCCAGAGGCTGGGCAACTAAAATGGCACCTGAGCAAGGTGAGGAGAGAGGCAACAGAAATATGAATTTAATAATTGTAAAGAGCAGAATTTAAATCAAAATAGCATGTGTGAGAGAAAAGATTTTCTAAAGTTCTTCCGTCAATTGAAAAAAAAAAACGTCGGTTTTATTGCAGTCGACAAATCCCATTAAAAGAGCCAAACCAAGTAAGAATTGACCTACTAACAAGTGTTGTCTGTGTTTATCCAAAACCTGATATATACAGCTCCATTTTTGTCCTAAACTCATCAGGGGGCCATACTGCTGCACTGTTCCTTCATCACCATGAACACACAAACACATGCACGCAAGCATGCTCGCTTGCACAAACACACACACACACACACACACACACACACACACACACACACACACACACACTCTTTATATTGTTCTCTGCTTGTTTCTGAAGCCAACATCAGGAGTATTGAGGAGGTTTAGGATTCTTTTTTAATCTGGAGAGATCAATAGCACAGAGGAAGCAAATGACCTGCCTTCAGCTTCCAGGAGGCAGAGTAACCACCAGTCCAGATGAAGATGAGTAGCCATGCGACAGGCTTCTACCTCTTTAGGGCTCAGCAGTGCAGCAAGTGTCGTGATGAGCTCCTGAAGGGGCTTCCTCAGCTCAGCCCAGAAGTTTAAGCTATGGACTGTGAGCTAACTCTGGAGGAGCTGACAGCTGCTGTCAATCAGATGGCCACAGGATGGGCGCCAGGGATTGATCGTCTCTCCACAGACTTCTACAAACGGTTCTGCAATATTCTTGGACGAGACCTTGTGAGGTTCCAGTGTTTCCTTTATGTTGATTTTATTGTGGCGGTGCGCCATGGCAAAATTTCTTCCGCCACGGTATCAGAAATAGGGCAGATGCACAATAACAAAATCGCGGTTGCCTTTTAAATTACCCTGGCAACATAATGCACCCACATAATGCTGCCGCTCACATTGCAATTTAACAACAAGTAGAACTATTTAGAGGTTATTGGGCCCGTCCAGTTTAACTCCACATATGTTGTGTTGATGTAGTTTATTGTCAAAACTTCACCGCGGGAGATGGCTTTGAAACGCAGACACCAAAATCAAGGTAAGAAATAAATAACTATGGCTAACATTACAAGAAACATAAACAGGCAGGTAGTGTGTTGTTAGGATGGCTACAGTAAATCATAGGCTCCTGTTATCTAAAAGATTTTTAATGTAATGGCTCAATATCTAAATGATTTCGACAATGTGGATGAGGTCATTATAATTGGATGGCCTGCAGCTTCAAGCACAATTTGTATGGATACAAGTGTTACATTTTGGAAGATAGACGTGATTCTGAACAGCGATGTGTTAGCAGCACATGCAGCTGACTGGGAAAGATACCGCTACGCTCGTTACTGTAAGTAGGCTACAATAAAACCTAAAAGTAAATACGTATTAATACCCACTCACCTGTCTACAGGCATACACATGTAGGAAGCAATATATTTCAATCTGATCTGTCTGGGCAGTCCACTCTCATCCACCGCGCTGTTTACACAAACACAGCTCTACTCTACTCTAAATAGCGAATTTTGGCAAACAAGCTAAAACAAAAGCTGTTGGTTTGTAGTCTAACTGTTTATCTGTTTGCCTCAAATCTTGAAATTTGGAAAAATTCTTGTAAACTTAACTGCTGGCCAAACTAACCATCCTCTGCTGGAGCATTTATGGATGTATTATAAGACCAAAACAAACCAACGTGGCTACTTAATATGCATGTGAATGACGCAATTTTAATGTTCACGTCTTCATTCTCGATGATGATGCTGGTTGTATTTTGGCCCTCATAACCCCTGACCTAAGACTTGGTATAAATTAAGTAAATTTGCACATTGATATGGTACCTAGTGTTTCCTAACTGTCCTCACAGTGAAGGTGTCCTGACAGTGGAGCCTTCACCAGAATAGACTCCGCAGTGGAGGTCTGCAGCCAGACACTCTTGGCATCTGTCGAGGTCCTGGAAGTGAACAGCAGCATCACCTCCATCTGGTTGATCAACAGAGTGGTAAAGGAAGCCTGTGCTGCCCTGGAGCAACCTCACAGAACTTTTGCAGAGAACGGGATTCTGTGTGATCAGTGGAGTGAGGGATGGGAGTACAGCTTCCCCTCTCTGACCATCACCTCAGTTGTGGGGGAATGGCGGGGTGGAAGAGGCCAGCTAATGTCTTTCTTAACCCCTGACCTGGACAAGTTTCAGGCTGCAGGGAAGAAGGCACTCTTATCACACCTGCTTCAATGTTCTGAACCTGAGGTCTTTGGCTGGGAAGGAGTCAAGTTGGACTGAGTGTTTTAGTCCAGACGTTTCCCCGAAAGGCAGTTGGCATTCCCTGTACAAGCTGCCGGTTGAAAAGCAGGCAGCCGACCTTCAATGAAGGATTGTGAGTGGGGCAATAGCTACGTACAGATAGAGCGCACATGGATCCAGAGGTAGCGGAGGGATGTATTTTTTGTTTTCAGGTGGAAACAGTAGCACATTTATTTGTTTAGTGTCCTCGGCTGTCAGCTCTGCTAGAGCTTCCTAAAAGGTGGGTTCAATGTCTCAGGGAGGTTTCTTCTTTGGATATGTTTATTTTTGGTCAAAAATACAGTAAAAAGAGACTGTTAACACTAACTTTTTGTCTGCGTCTGCAAAATTGGCCATCTGGCTAACATTCAGGGACAGGGCTCAGGGTGTTGGCAGTGTAAAGTCAGTGCCGGTTCTGGAAGGACTGGTCAAGGCCAGATTGAGGGTGGAACATTCCTATTACCAGACAATGGACAATCTGCTGGACTATAGCAGCTCGTGGGCTGTTATGTTTTGAGGGGAAGGATGGAGAGTTGGTGGATAATGTTTTATTAAGAAAGTACATTTTTATTTGTTTGACAGGTGTTACTGTGGTTTTTGTTTTCCTGACATGCTTTGCTTTTCATGATTGTTTCTTCTTTGAAATAATCCAATAATGGGACTTTGAAAACCCCCCCAAAAAATTTCATAGATTGCTCATACAAATATAACCATGTTAAACCATGATAGAGGGTTTATTTCTCTGCTTCACAGTGTTTTAAAACATAGTGTACATGATGCTGCCGACCTCCAGCTTTCTTTTGCCCATTAAGGCTGTGGAGATACATATATCTGGAATGTAATTGAGTGAGAAATAAACATATTTTATTGCTGAGAAGACAAAACATTATGTATGTGACAGTAACAATGGCTGTGGTAAAGCAGCACTTTGTGGAATTGGTTGGCTGCAAATAGCTTTTCTCAACATCTTCCCTCCTCAATTGGTCGTTCACTCATAAAAGTTGTGGTGAAGTGGCCATTTTATTTACTGTATATAGAATTTCATCAAGTGCTTTACATTGAGAGACATCTTGTAAACAGGTCATACGACTACACAGACACACACACACACACACACACACACACACACACTATACTTCTATACTAACCAACACCACGGCACGTGCCGGGATGTGGCTAGCACACTCACCGGTCAGCGGGTGGATGTGGAACTTCCCGTGCTCGTTGCCTGAGCGGATACTGTAAGTGATCTCAGCGTTGGTCCCGATGTCCTTGCTGGCAGCATACACTCTCAAAACCTCAGTGCCCACTCCCACATTCTCCGGCACTGTAGCTAGCTGATCACGGCGCTCAAACACAGGTGGGTTGTCGTTGATGTCCAGCACAGTTATAGTGACGTTGACCAATGAAGAGAGGGGCAGCGGTGAACCCTGGTCAGATGCATGGACAGTTATCTGATACGCCGACTGGACCTCGCGGTCCAGAATGCGCTCCAGGACCACAATGCCTGAGGTCCTATCAATAGAGAAGGAACCTCCTGCAGAGTCGGCCAGGGAGTAGACCACCATACGGTCCAGACCTGCTGCAAAGCCACAAGAGGAGTGTCAGCTACACAATAGAGGTTGAACCGTGTGCCTGAAACAAAGTGCTTGCCGAATCATCTAACTGTGTCTTTCAAGGATTGCTGCTTCTGACAGACAATCTGACAATCCCACCCAATTGTGTAGTGATTAACCAGGTGTGTGGAGGTGTGAAAGTATAGGCACTTCTCTGTTAAGCTCTTTTTTCCTTTGTCACAAAACTACTTCTGTCACTTATCATGTGAACAACCTCGTGGGACACCATGAATGTCTTCAGAGAGTAAGTGTGCTCCGTTGTGCCCATTTGTAAATTTAAATGAGTCAAGACTATGAATACACAGAGTAAGTCCTGAGCGTAGGCGGCGCTGGGCTATTTTTAGCCTTATTTTAAAAATCATCTCAGCACCCCTGAAAATAAAGTCCTCATCACTGTTATTCTGTGAAATTGTTTAGTGCTCAAACCTTATTACTTTTGCAAACCTGATTTTAGCGATGGAATAGGATAAATGACGACATGCTCAGCTCAGTTGTAGCCTAAAGTCAACAGCCTATCTGCGATACCCTGAACGAGGGTGCCTCAGCCTACTGTTCAGTCTGCGCAGATAACTTTGGGGAATTCGGTCGTCAGAGTATGGCTACTTTCAACCACTGAAAAGGTATGGCTGATGGAGTGAAAATTAAATCTAATCGAATGAACATGTTAAGTAGGCTACAGGTGTAGTATTTCTGGAACCAATCTGTGATCCCTGATAACAATGATGGCAATTATATCTGAATTAGCCTAGCTTATTCACCACAGAGTCCAATTTTGTTGTGCAACGTTAGACAAAATTGCTAACTGTAGGCATGTGTAGCTTAGGAGTAGCTAGCCTACAACAAGTTTTTAAAGTGTGCTATTAATAGCCTGCTGTAACGGCTTGAGCACCGCTAAAAATAGCATATAGCCCCGCCTATGCTGTCGTTACCTCCCTACCAGACACTTTCTCATTTTTAACTCTCAATGCCAATGAACAGGGGCGTCGGACTAAGGGTAAAACCAATACTGATTACCAGGGCCCAAGGGGAGAGAGGGCCCTTGAAAAGTCTGGAATATATTTTATTTTACCTGGATATTTTCATTTCCTATTTCAATTTAAAATTTAAATAAAAGTTAGTGTATTGGCTGAATAACTTAGTTGATTGACTGACTACATTTTGTACACAAAAAAAGAGTTATCTAAGGTCTCACCCACCCCTTGCTAATGCGCCAAATAGTTTAGTCCATCTGCAAGCATTTTGTGTATGTTAGCTAGTTCAGTTGAGCATCTGGTGAAGCGCAAACTTCTGCTGTAGAAATGTCTTTCTCAAAGAAAGCCAAATCAGGCTACCAAAAAAGAAAGGAAAGACAGGAGGAGAAAAAACAAAATGAGGGGAAACAATTGGTAACTGACTTCTTTTCAAAGAGAGGTGAGCCCAAACCAAAAAATGAAATCCATGGTGCTAAACTGCTTGAATATCCGTCAGTGCTAAAAACAAACTGAGACAACCCATTGAAAGAGCAGAACATAAACTTTAAAATGATAATTTGGTTATACATGTAATCTGAGGTAAAGGCCAAATAAATAAACTACAATAACAATGCGTTTGCATACAACACACCCTTGTAATAGCCTAATTTAAAACATGTTTAATTTTAAATGAATAGGCTATAATGTCTATAATTAGCAATAATAGGCTAATCAGTGTCAGGCTTGGTAGCTCATCGGTAGATGTATATCATGTCAACATTATAGTTATGTCAGATTTGGTAGAAACATTGTGAAACACATGGCCCTCAGTTTCAGAAACTGTCACACCAGGGAGCAACAGACCCCTCATCATCCTCTTTGGATTTGAGACAAGGTGAGCTTATATCAAAATTAAAGCAAACCATGTTTAGCCATTTTGACTGAAAGTTATTAAGTAACACTAATATCGTAGTGTGTTTTATTATATTAGGTTACAATTAGGATAAGAGGTTAATTTCAAAGGTATCCTTCATAGAGAAAGATGATAGAGAAGATGTGATTGAGGATGATGGGAGGGAAGACAGCAGGGAGCATGAGTGTTGCTCTGAGCACAGTGTGGAAATGAGAGATGAGGAACTGGAAAGTAGACAGAGCAGTGCAGACCAGTTTTTGAGGATGGCCAGATAAATTTACAGATGATCAGAGAGACACCATAGTATGCAGGTTGGCAAGTAAAGGTACAGAGAAAACAAACAAAATGTAGTAGTAACCACAGTAAAGTAGGCTAGAGAATGTTGAGAAAGGAGGTTTGAAATGTGTGTTATCAGGCTACTCTAAGCATTACAGTTAATAGTTATTACCCTATAAACATCTAGGCCTACAGATTCATGTGTACAGAGGCCCGATTATTTTTCTTTTTTATGCATAGGACCCAGGGTCTGGTGCTACGCCCCTGCCAATGAAAAATAAAGGGCCCTAAGTACTCAGTCTCCGTTTTCCCCCCAGTCCGACGCCCCTGGGTATTGGTGCTGCAATAATCATGCTTTGTAGTTTCCATCTTTTTTCACAGCAGATGCCTTGAATCTGTTGATAGTTTGTCAGAATTGCATGTCTTAATCTGTCTATTTCTTTCAACAAAACTCATCAGAAGTCATGATTTAAGGGTTTAAAAAAAAAAAAATCTTACGGGCCCCCGAACCTCCTTAGCTTAACTGCTATCAACCAACTTTTCATTAGGGGCTGAGCCCCCCCCCCAAGGTCAGATCCTAGAATCGCCCCTGGTCCTGAGAGCCCCCCCCCAACCTCCTCCCTACGCAGCCAGCCACGTTCTTATACAACTGCTGTTAATGTAGTGAATATAGCAACAACAAAAAACGTGGCATGCTTACGAATTACAGTGCTTAACTTTTTTTGTTTTTTGAATGAATGGTTCATGAAAATAGACTGATCTGCCTCTGCTTCCATTTAAACTACTTTTGAATTGTATCTGTTGTTCTTCTAAATTAATGCACCTTGAATGTTATATATGAAGGGTTTCTTATGGATAAACAGAGTACAGCAGCATTTTGAAGCACTACTAGCAGCAGTGGTACCACCAGTAGTAGTAGCAGTCTCACCTTCATCAGGGTCTATGGCCTGGATGCGGGTGAGCAGGGCTTTGGTAGCGGTGTCTTCGTAGACGCTGGCCGTGTACTGTGACAGGGTGAAGATGGGAGGGTTGTCATTCACATCAGTAACTGCCAGCTGCACCTCAGCACGGCACCATCGCCCACCACCATCAGTTGCCTGGGATACGAGTCGGTAGTAGGGTGTCATCTCATGGTCCAGAGTCATAGATGACTTGATCTCACCTGGAGAGGTTGGAAAAAACATTAAGAGATGGAGCCATACAGTGCAATGACAGTGTGTCAAACTGGTTCTAAAGTATCCAAAGGCATAAATGTGTGTCCAATTGTGTAAGCAATGTGATGGCTGGTTACCTTACCCCATTTCACTGCTGCATTTCACTCCATTGTAGCGTGAATGGCCTTTTGGTGAATTCCTAAACTCATCCAGAATTTAGCAATTTTGTTGAAGACTCCAGGATTACAGGATTTGCAACCTATTTAACACCCAACGCCCTGAGACCTTCTAATTGATTTTAAATTTCAGAAGAGTAAAGACTGCATCATAGGACTGGAGATTTGAATCTAGGACACTGGTGTTTACATTTCTAGTACCTGGTCAAAAGCACACAAACAACAGGAAAGCTTTGTCTCACAGCAAGCCTTCTGTAAACAGAGGGTGCTTCAACCCTTGGCATCTTAAACCCCCCTCAGGAGAGGAGAAGGAGGGTGGAACATTTACCAAGCACCCAAGCAAGCATTTGATTTCATCAAAGAGTAATCATTTATTTTCTGTATGAACAGATGTTCATACTCATATATATATATATATATATATATATATATATATATATATATATATATATATATATATACTGTAAGCTATATGTACAGAAATAGGAATGCCTTGATGTTTTGTTAGGTAACCTCAGCCCTATAAGGTAATGCTTTTAAATCAGTTTGATGTTACAATATTTTTATGATGTTGTTGCTGAACATGCTGAATAATAATAATGTTTGTATTCTACTTGCAGCTACATTTCTCTAGATTTCCATCATGGGTGATTTAGATTAGTGAGACTAGAATATTTAATATCAAAAAGAGAAAGTTTAGTTCAGATTAAATTGAGGGTCAATAAATGTGATGGGAGGGATTAGCAAACTCAAGACACTGCGAGGGAAATAACCAGCTGAGGAAACCGAGTTCCAAGTGTCGTCATCTATCCATCTATCCATCCATTCATCTATCTGAGTAGGTCAAAACTCTGTTTGCCTGTAAACTGGGTTGATGCTCTGGGTTGTGCAGGGAAGGCAGGGTGAATAGGGCCTTCGTAGGTGTTACTCTCCCTTAGAGTTAAAGCTGCTGCCGATTTGTCTGATTCTGCATATTAAGGTTGCTTCATTCATTGTTTGCCATGGGTGTGTTTTCAAAGCCACATTGCAATCATACCAGTGTCTGGGTCCATGCTGAAGTCCTGGGATCCAGGACCGTGTAAGGAGTACTGGATCCAGGCATTGACGCCCACATCTGCATCTGAAGCTCCAACCCTCAGCAGCAGACTGTTGACTGGAACGTTCTCTGGAACTGAGGCAGTGTACACACCCTGCAGACACACATGAACACACACACACAGAAAGTAAATTGAGAATGAAATTACACATGAAATTAAATGACTTTAAGAGTCACTGTGGTTGCATCTGTCATTTAAAAAGCACAACAAGCAGTTTCTTTCCTTACCTGGTCACAGATGGGGCTGTTGTCATTGGTGTCTATCACTGTCACCTCCACTGTTGCCTGGGAAACAAAGAGTCCATCGCTGGCAGTGACATTGATGATGTAGAGGTTGCGTTCCTCCCTGTCCAGCGGCCACTTCACATACATCTTCCATTCACCCTGAACCAGACCCAGTGCAAACACACCACGATAATTCCCACCTAGAGAGACGGGGCCGTGAGAGACAGGATCAGTGAAGAACATTTTAGACATGGAGGCTTACATGGAGTTTGGGACTCATTTTCCCAGAAATTGCTGAGCACTGTATATTACATACATTTAAACAGAAAGTCACACCAAACACTTAAATAAGACCAGTACTCCTCAGATCATGAAGTGCATGGCTTTATCATAATAGGGGTCTGTAGTTGGTAGCATGGTGGCCCAATGGTTAGGACTGTGGCCTCACAGCAAGAAGGTTCTAGGTTCAAATCCAGGTCGTTCTGGGCCTTTCTGTGTGGAGTTTGTATGTTCTCCCTGTGTTTGTGTGGGTTTTCTCCAGGTGCTCCGGTTTCCAGCATCATCAAAAACATGTACTAGGTTCTCCAGTCAGTGCACTTGATCAAGGCACTGGTTCAGATCTGGAGTTGGTCCCTTGGCGCTGTGATTGGCTGCCCGCTGCTCCCATGAGGGATGGGTTAAATGCAGAGAATGAATTTCACTATGTGTATGTGACAATAAAGTACCTTTAGTTTGCACAATCTAAATTGTAATTTACAGTAGTGTTAAAATAACAAGTACTCCATTTATTTGCAGAGGTGGGACAAAGTGAAGCCTCAAGTCTTTGCTATTAAAGGCGCAGTAGGTAAGCCTTATAAAACTAACTTTCTGTCATATTTGCTGAAACTGACCCTATATTCGAGTAGAACTACATGAAGCAGGTAATTATAAAAGAAATACGGCTCCTCTGGCACCACCTACAGCCTCTAGTGTGATTTGCAAAAATCCACAGCTCCCTGTTCATTTACACCAATCAGGGCCAGGGGGGGTGTCTAACTGTGTGTCAATCACTGCTTATGCACACATATTCATTCTCCCTTGTGGGGGGAGGGGCATAGGAGACCGTTTTGGGCTTTAGAGGAAAGGGGGGAGGGACTGAGAAGTTGTCGATGTTCAAATATTTTGGCTAAGTCCGGGATCTTCGCAATCGTACCTACGGCACCTTTAAGTCCTGAGTCCCTAATGAAGACCAACAAGTCCAAGTCCTAAACTTAGTGTTTCCAGTCCTAAACAAGCCATTATGCATCCCTCACAACAGTTATTTCCATTTAAAAAATGTAAATGAGTTACAGCTACTATAGTCATTTATTACTTTTATATAAACTTGAAAACTTTAACAATCTAACTCATCAGGTGTGGCTTGGTGTGCTATTCCTGTTCCAGTTTCTGAGATGAATGTTTTGCATGTTGCCATCTGATTTTGATGACCACAGAAAAGTCTCTATATTTGAATGTGACCTCCCTCTTTGTGATTGTGTGATTGGCTGTACATCACCATTACATAACAGTGGCAATTACAAAGGAACATCAACTGACAGTCAAATTCAAAACTAGTTTGAAAATCAAAACATATGTACATACATGTGAATTTTAATTAATATGAATCCACAATAGAAATAAAGAATTAGTCACAAACGTGACTTGGCAAGTGGATTGGACTGAAAGAGCCTTGCAGAGTTTACCAGTTCTCTCCTGGATAAGCTGTCTCAAAAAGGATTCTGTGGATTTTCCAAATCCGCTATTACTGAAGCTTTCATAAAAAACATCAAGTTTAACAGATTAAGTGCGGCATTTTTCAAATATCCTGTGGGATATCTAATATAAACAAATGGTAATATAAATAACAAGTAATAATACTAAAAGCAATATGTTAAATAAATGAAGTGAATATAAGGCTTCAATATCCTTTCATTCAAGTACTCTAGATCAGTTAAGTAATGGAATACTAACATTTCTTATGAAAAATAAATGAAATGCACTCTTGTGATTGCAATATGAATTGGTCTGTGGTGTTAGTTACCCTGGCAATAGGCCTTTGCTCTGTAATGGTATATATTTTAAAAACACTATAGAAATGTCTGTCTTATGAATTTTCTATATTCTTTCTATTGTAATGTCAAAAAACCTCTCGATGCCACTTAACATTCTGAGCCTTTCAAGTGGGAAGCTTTCAAGTGAAGCTGGACTGAACCATAGAGCTGCTGAAACAAAAAACAAGAAGAGCTTGTAGCTAAATTGTGGTTTGGCTACAAAAAGTCAGATACGGACCAGAAAACCATCCTCTGCAAAGTTTGCCACACGCTGGTGCCCACTACAGGCTCAAACACAACCTACCACCTGGGAAAATCCCACGAGAGCCAGTATAGGGACAGCCAGAAGATGGAGAATAACAGAACAGTGAAGTTGAGTCATGGCAAACCACAGCCTCAGACATTAAATTAGATATTTGCCCGAGGCACTCCTTAATATAGAATTATATAAATAATTAAGATAAAAATTCCAGGCAACAGGAAATCTGGTCTGCCATCACGAGGTACTTCTGCAAAGACATGTTCTACATTTACACCGTAGAGAAGAAGAGGTTTAGGGAGCTAGTCATTAGTCATTATGTGGTCATATTTCCCAGAGGACCACACTGGAGAGCTGATGGCCAAAAGTCTCAAATAAGTACTTCCTGAAAACAATCTTGTCTGTGTCACCATGGACAACGCCAAAAACAATATCAGGGCATTGGAGCTAAACGACTGGACATGACTAGTGGGTTAATAAAATAATATATGAAGAAATTGTGCACACCCCCAGATAACAAAGATAATAATTAAATGTAAAGTAAAAATTCTTTAAAAAAATCAAATATCTTCCCTTCTGTCAGGCAACATCAGTATCGCTTTAAATAAAAACGAGACAATCTTTTGTCACAGCAGAATGAATGATTATGTTCTGTTGTGATTTGCTTTGGCACTTTTATGTGAAGTACCATAGAGTGCTTCTGTCTTTGAAGTGAGAAAGGTCACATTTATCAGTATGCTCGACAGCTCATTTGCTTGGTTTCGCAGACATTTATGTTGTCTATATCTATATCGCTATCTTTTAGTCTTTCTCTTCCCACACTGTAGCAGCAGCTCATTCATACTTGCCTCCTTCCTCTTTAGCTGTCAGCTATAAGGTCACAACACTCACATGTCTGTCATTCACTCTAGCTGTCTGGCTGATACTCATTACAATGCCATTAGGGGCAGGATTTCCTTCCTATTAAAAATCCGTAATTAGCTCTCTATCTACTGTTGGCATGGTAGTCCTCTGTCTTAGTCTCCTGGGAAGTCCAAAAGTCATTATTACTTTTTGCCAGGTAGCAAATCAGCAAAGTCAGTTCTCTGACCATTGTCCAAATTATGAATGCAAGCATTTCAAACAGAGGGTAGCAGGTATACTCAGACGGACAGACAGTATGAGAAACAATGTGTTTTTAGAAAATTAAAGCATGTCCTAGTAGAAACCCAATATACAAGTATGAACCTGAAAATTTGCATAATATGTCTCATTTAAGGGTGTGGAGGTCAAAATCAGAAATTAACATTTACCTTTTACGATCTTTCCCTAATCTTAACCAACTGTTTTAGTTGCCCACCCTTAACCAGCCATTAACTATAGTTTACTTGGCATTAAAAACAATCTTTCCCTAAATTTAACTTTACTAAAGTGATCATGCACAAATATTTTGGAAAGCAAAAAACAGAATAACATGGCATTGAATGTAATACAATCATAATTGGACAAAATCCAGTAGTAGTAGAGTTATACAATATCAGCATTCATTTCTGCCTATACGGTAGCAATACTCACCAGTGATGTGGTAGCTGACTTGACGATTAACGGCAGAGCTGTCATCATCTCTGGTGTTCAGCACAGCCACCACCTCACCTGGCGGGTCGCTCTCCTGAACTGAACCAAAATAGTGTTGCTCCAGGAACCTGGGCGGGTTGTCATTGATGTCTGACACCACTACGGTCACAGTGGTGGTACTGGAAAGAGACAGACTCTCCCCAAAGTCTGAGGCCACCACTGTGAATGTGTAGGATGGATTGGTCTCATGGTCCAGGTATTTGCATGTAGAGATCCAGCCTGTGTTGCTGTCCATGCTAAAGGTGCCAACCAACGTGTCTGAATCCGCTTCTGACTGGATTAATGTCCCAAGACTGTATGTTACCTGGCCATTCCCCCCTGAGTCTGGGTCTAGAGCTTGGACTTGAATGATTCTGGTTCCAACTGACGTTCCCTCCATAACTGTGGCCTCATAGGAATTGGCCTCAAACGCTGGTTTGTTGTCATTCAGATCCAATACTTTGACTTCAACATCAACAGAAGTCACATAATCCAGTTTAGCCTGTTGTATAGTGGCAGTGACTTTGAAGTGGTATCCTTTTATCACCTCATGGTCCAAGGACTTATCAAGCTTGATCACACCTGTATCCTTTTCCACCACAAACACCCCATCTTGGTTGTTTTCTCCAGTCTCTCCATTAACCAGGGCAAAGGAAGCAGACACCGAGGCATATTCAGGAGAAGTGCTGAGGCGCACCGTCCCTATGACTGAACCTATGGGGGTGTCCTCTGGCATGCTAAATAAGTATTGATGTTGGCTGAAGGAAGGAATGAAGGCATCTGGAGAAAGAACATGGATGTAGACAGACACTAAAGAGTGCCGGACTGGACTTCCTCCATCCATAGCCTTCACAAAAAAGGATAATATGGAGTTCCTCAAGTGGCTGAAGCTGCCTTTAGTCACCATCCAACCGTTGTCTGGGTCTATCTCCAAAATATCTACCACAGGAACATGTGCCTCACTGTACAGTGAATATGTCACTTTGGCATTAATGCCATCATCAGGATCATAAGCCTGAATCTGTGTCACCAAAAAACCTTTAGCCACATCAGATTTGACTGAAGCTCGGTACTCTATGGCATGGAAGCAAGGTACATTATCATTATCATCCAAAAGAGTAACTTGTACTGTACAGTAAGAGACACGTCCACCTGAGTCCTGGGCTGCCACTGTCAGAACAATGTCCTTATTGGCTGGGTCCTCACGATCAAGCTTTTCTACAGTGGTGATCTGACCATTTGCATCAATGCTAAATTGGTCCTTGCCCACATCATTAACAAAGGAATATGTGATGTGACCGAACACTCCAGGATCTGCATCTGTAGCCTTTACCTGGAATAAAAAATAAATAATTGGTCAATACAGACGTGTATTATATAATTCCAGTATTATATTATCAATTTTTCTTCTGAGAAATTATTTAAGGGAGCAAAACATTATTTTAATGAATTTCAATAGCACTTACTTGTATTACTTTGGTTCCCACAGCAGAACTCTCTCTGAACTCTGCTTCGTACATATTCTGTGCAAACACTGGACTATACAGGTTGGCCCCCAACACTTTAACATGAACCTGTGCAGTGCTGGTAAACACCGTATCAGACACTGAAACATTAAGGCTGTAGGCAGGCTCCATTCTTTGCTTACGGTGGCTGGACAATGTGATGATTCCTGTCGTTTTGTCCATCACAAAGTTCATTCTTTCATTTCCTGACAAAATACTGTATTCCAAATTGTCAAAATCTGAACTGTCAGCATCTGAGGCCTGGACACAGGTTAAGAAGTGACCCCTAGGTGCTAATTCATTCACATATGCCTCATAGAGTAGCTGATTAAAAACTGGTGGATTGTCGTTAATGTCATTCACCACAACTATGACTGATACTTCACTACTCAATGGTGGGAAGCCATTATCGGTGGCCCTGACGATGAAGTTATACTTCTGGACAAGTTCATGGTCTAGCATACGTGCTGTCAGGATTAATCCACTGCTGCTGTCAATGTGAAAGTATTCTGTGCTGTTATGCACATCTGAGAAGATCTGGTAGCGGACAACGTTGTTCTTCTCAGAGTCTTTGTCAGTGGCAATAACTTGAAGTGCTGGAGTTCCAATCATGGCTGTTTCAGACAAAACAACCCTGTAGGACATTTTCTGGAATATAGGCTGGTTATCATTTACATCCTGGACAACCACATCTACATCTACCTCAGCACGGGCACCAGTTAGATAGTCTGTGGCTCTGATGGTCAGGTGGTAAGATGATGCTGCTTCGTAGTCCAAAGAGTGGATGACACTTATGACTCCAGTATCAAATCCAATGTCAAACTGAAGAGACGGGTCTCCATCAACTATAGTGTAGATTATGTTTTGACCTTCAGGACTAGTGGCATTGATGCCGAGGATAGGTGTGTGCACAGCCACATCTTCATTCACAGAAACAGAATAAAATGGTTTGTCAAAGACAGGCATGGCTTTGTTGACTACTGTGATGGGGAACTCTACAGTAGATGAAAGAGGTGGATAGCCACCATCTCTGGCATAAATCACCATCTGGTATTCCACATTGGACAAGTCAGACTCAAAAGCCCTCTTGAGGCTGAGACCACCTGACTGCCGGTTGATCTCAAAGTGACCATGGTCATCCTTGAGATAGTAAGAAACCTCTCCATTTATCCCTTTGTCACTATCTACTGCCATGACCCTGAAAATGGGTGATCCTGGCTCAGCTTCTACTTGCACAGCTGCATAATAAGGAAGTCCAACAAACACAGGGGTGTTATCATTTATGTCCTCAACTTGGACCCTAACCATAACTCTGGCCACATGCAGACGATCATGTTCCCTTTTCGCCTCGACAACCAGTTCATAGAACTCGCGCTCTTCGCGGTCAAAGGGTATACCTGTGGTTTGGATCACACCGGAAGTTGGACGGATTCTGAAGCTTGTGCCGGCATTCAACAAGGTGTATTTCAATGGTTCATTGAGACGGTTTCCCACAGCATTGACCACAGCCACTTTGGTAATATTTAATACATTCTCTTGAATAGATGAAGAGTAAATAGTTTGTGTGAAGCTTAGACCGGAGTCCAGAGCTTCTCGAACAAGAATAGTCACCAAAGCTGTGCTCGAAAATTTTCCATCTGAAACTTTAACACTGAAGCGGAAACGTTCTTTGGAGAAGTTGTTGTGTTTGACTGTGATGACTCCACTGGAAGGTTTGATGGCAAAATGCTCCAGTACTCCATCAGTCAGAGAGTAGGTAAGCTCTGTAGGGACATCTTTGTCAGGGTCTATGGCTGAAACCTGCAAAGCTTCTACTCCTACATAGGTGGGGAGTAGCAGAACTGTTTCATAGGCATTCTGAGTGAAACGAGGTGGTGAATCATTTGTGTCAATCACTTGTATTGTGACTTCTGTTGGACTATCTGCCGTCATCTGTGGCCTGCCACTGTCCCTCACATGAACATGGAACTGGAAGGTGGCAAATGTCTCATGGTCTAGATTAGTAATGGTTCTGATGGAGCCAGTTCCTGAGTCCACTGTGAAGAACATTTTTGCAGTGTCTTCAACAATTTGGTAGACCAACAGAGCATTTTGGTTGCGGTCAGCATCAGTGGCCTTGATTACGAGTGGTGAGTCATCTGAGTTTAAGACCACGCTGTTGACTGGTGCTGCCTCGCTGATGCTGCCATGATATTGAAGTTGCTGGAAAACTGGTGGGTTATCATTCTCATCTACTAACTGGATTAACAGAGTAGCATTGGAGGCCATGCCAGCCATGTTGGTAGCCTGGACTATCAAGGTGTATGATGCTGTAGTCTCGTAGTCTAAATGCTTTTGAGTACTAATCACTCCACTGTACTGATTTATCTGAAAAACACGATCTGTATTGCCCTGCTTAATGTCATAAGTGAGGGTGGACTGGCTGACTGCACTGATTATGGTGACCGAGGTCCCAACCACAGCATTCTCTGTGATTTCAGCCTGGTATTCAGGCTGAGGGAACTTTGGGCCGGCATTGTCAGAGAGGGTGACCGCAATGCGCACTATAGTGGTGGTAGACAGCGGTGGGGAGCCATTGTCAGTGACTCTGACAGTCAGAACATAATGGCCTATGCTGGACAAGTCCAGGTCATGTGCAACAGTGATGATACCCAGAACTGGTTCAATATGGAATGCATTTCCAGTGTTCCCTGAAAATACAAAAACAATGTTATCAATGTGGTAGTTATTTTAAGGGCAATTATTTACAGAGTATACAACAGTATTATAACATATAAGAGCAAGTATTTAGTTGGCAGAGGTGCCTACCTGCTTCAATGGAATAGTGTAGCTCGGCATTTGCGCCTTTGTCTTTGTCCAGGGCAGTCACGTGGACCACAGCTGATCCCACTGCTGCTGATTCATACACTGAGCCTTCATACAGCGCACTGGTAAAGATGGGTACATGGTCGTTTATATCTTCCACTTCTATTAGCACACGAGCCAGGTTCTTTCTGTATGGAAACTCTTGGTCCTTCACCTGTGAAAAAAAAAAAAAAAAAAGTAAGCAGCATTGGATGGGCCCTCGCACCTCCTTGCACGTCGGGGTTACACCGCTCCATGCGCCTGTATATTTGCGCGACAGTCGGACATCGCAAACTGTCAGCAAGAGGCGTGGCTTAAGCATAGGGGGCGGGTCAAACCGTCACCAATCAAAAAGGAACTCTCTGCTGAGTTCATTGATACCTCACACAAGACTGTACCTTACACAGTTCAAAAGTCAGAAAGTGGGCGTGGCCTGAGTACATGTGTGGTTAAAGTATATGGGGCCACTCAGTATCATAGGTAGAACACACATTATAATTTTCATGTAAATCGGATGATGTATGTCATTTAAGGCTGATTTAAGGCTGATTTCCTGTTTCAATATTGGCTAGATGTCCTCTTGCCTGGACTCTTGTTGATCATGGGAAAGTTCAGAATGGACAATGTACACTGTAGTTACAGCCACTTTCTGATTCATCGCTAAACACTCAAAATGGCTGCCATGCCACGCCCACACCGTTTGACGAAAAGTCTTGCTTTTAATAACTTTTCACCTTTCTTTAAGGTGTTGAGAGATGGCACACACCAAATTAAGTTGATCGGATGAGATCTGTAGGAGGAGTTTGTTAAAGTATATTTTAGGCCTACTTCCTGTTGCCACTAGGGGGCGCTATAACTTTGAGCCAATATCAGCCTGTAGATGTCATCAAGGTTGGACTCTTATGAATCCTGAAAAGTTTCCAGCCAATTGGATAATGTACACACAAGTTACACCCACTTCCTGTTTTCCTGTTCAAGGCCCTATGACGAAAAGTTTTTCTTTTAATAACTTTTCATCTTTAACGTCTTTAGATGGCACAGACCAAATCTGAAGTTGATCGGATGAAATCTCTAGGAGGAGTTTCTTAAAGTACGACATATGGAAATGGCCAAAATTGCACAAATTTCGAACTTTCAATTCTAAATGGCGGACTTGCTGTTGCGTTAAGGGTCCAATGTGCTTTTTTGTATGTCTTGACATGCTACATATGTGTACCACGTTGCGTTAGTCTACGTTAAACGTACTGCAGGGGCTCAATTTATTTTATTTTGTAGGGGGCGCTAGCAGGCCATTTTTGTGCACCTATTCTCGAAACCCTTAAAATATGTAAATTTTCACCAGGCTTGATACGACCGCCAATTTTGGTGAGTTTTTGAGTATGTTAAGCCCCTCAAAAAGGTGATTCATTTGCAGAAAAAGAAGAATTCCTTCAGTTTCAATAGGGCCTTCGCCGCTGTCAGCGCTCAAGCCCTAAAAAGTAATCTTTCATGGTCACATTGAACTGATGGTGACCCGGCTAACAACACTAGCAAAGAAGCGTAGGGAGCTACAGCCATGTGAAAAAATTAGGACCCCCTATGAAAACGTGTGTTTTTTAACATATTTAGACATATGGATATTTAATATCAATTTTAACAATACTGAGAGATTCAAGTAATATAACTAAACAAGTAAAACTCAAGAAAATACTTTTTAAAACTTTCTGTAAAAGGTAATAAAATAACAATGCAATTTCTGGTGAGGAATAAATTAGGACACCCCCACATTTTGTCCCACTTAAAATGGCTGAAATCACACACAGGTGTATCAGATCAGGTGCACCTGATTAGAACATTGTTACTCGGCATTTTGAAGGAGACTTGCCCTCAGAAATTCAGTTTGGTGTGCTCCTGACTGTTGACGTGAGAGTGAACACCATGCTGAGATCGAAAGACCTGTCTGAGGCCTTCAGAAAGAAGATTGTTGCAGCTTATGAGTCTGGTAAAGGATTTAAAAAGATCTCAAAAGAGTTTGAAATCAGCCATTCCACTGTCCGGAAAATAGTGTACAAGTGGAGGACATTCAAAACAACTGCCAACATGCCCAGGTCTAGCCGTTCACCCCGAGAGCAGACCGCAAGATGCTAAAAGAAGTCTCCGAAACCCCTAAAATGTCATCACGGAACCTACAGCAGGCTCTGGCGACTGTTGATGTCAAAGTGCATGCCTCTACAATCAGAAAGAGACTGCACAAGTTTAATCTTCACGGGAGGTGTGCAAGGAGGAAACCTTTACTCTCAAAGAGTAACACTAAGGCCAGACTGAAGTTTGCCAGAGAGAACGTAGACAAAGAACAGGACTTCTGGAATAATGTTCTTTGGACAGATGGGTCTAAAATTTAATTATTTGGACACCAGAACAGAGGACATGTTTGGCGCACACCAAATACAGCGTTCCAGGGAAAAGAACTTCATACCAACTGTGAAGCATGGAGGTGGAAGTGTCATGGTTTGGGGATGCTTTGCTGCAGCAGGACCTGGCCAGCTCACCATCATAGAATGCATCATGAATTCTACAGTGTATCAGAGGGTGCTTGAGCAATGTGAGACCATCTGTAAGAAAATTAAAGCAGAAGTGGAACTGGATCCTGCAACATGACAATGACCCTAAACATACCAGTAAATCCACCAAGGACTGGCTGAAAACTAAGAAATGGAGAGTCCTGGAATGGTCCAGTCAAAGCCCAGATCTTAATCCCGTTGAGATGCTGTGGGGTGATTGGAAACGGGCTGTACATGCAAGAAACCCCTCAAACCTCACACAGGTTAAAGCATTCAGCCTCAGACCGATGTCAGAGACTGGTAGAGGGTTACAAGAAGTGTCTCACAGAAGTTATTTCAGCCAAAGGGGGTAACACTAGGTATTAGGGGGTAGGGTGTCCTAACTTTTTCCTCAATTAGAATATGCATTTATGTTGATGTCTTTTGTGTAATGAGTAAAACAATGTTATTTTTTTGCTGTTTATCTGCAATTAGATTACTTTCTTTTCCAGAGATAAATAAAACAAGATTAGACATCGATATGTGAACATTTCTTAATGAATAACTGAATATTTAATGGGGTGTCTTAATTTTTTTCACATGACTGTATATGACCTGGCCCAAACCAAATCTTATCTGCCATTCAAATCCTAAATGCGATTGATGGGCTACAGACTGAGAGGACTCCACGTGGACTGTCAGGCATGCTGTTCCTTCCACGATGGCTGTTCAGGTGGACCAGCGCAGCTCCATAATTGGGCTCAGATCTGAGCCCCTTTGGATGTATGTACTCTGGGATGGGTGCTCTGTTTAGTGTCTGGTGCTACTTAATGTATTTTATGTTTGCACCATACTGCAAAATGAAAGATTTTAAACATTAATTAAAGTTTAAAATAGCTACAAAAGGAGTTTTAAGAAAATGCAGAATAGCGCTTCCTCATTATGGTGTAGACCTGTTTTAAACAGTAAAAGGAAGATACTGAATGGTTTCAGGGCAGCCCATGTGTTCCAGTTGGGCATGTTCATGTTTGGGGTAAGGGGAATTCTGTCTCTGTTTATTATGGTACCACCTTTATTCATTAACCTTTATGTCTTTGTGTTTTATCCTCCATGGCTGTCTCAAAACCTGATGAAACAATTAAAAGTACTATTTAGAAACACAATTGAGAACTTTAATGTTCTATTTTTCTTCTGGAGATGTGGAGTTGTTGGAAATTATAATTGCAATGAAAAATTAATAAAAAGACCTTGTTCTGACCACTTAAAAGTATAAGAACCACAGACCTATTTGACCTGTGTCCTTGGTAAATGAAGTTTCTTGATTTTAAAGCTATAGTGCGTAGTTTCTGTCTCCCCCATGAGGAATTCTTAGTAATGACAACAAAACTGTCAGCGCGTCCACATGATACAAGCCTTCCGTGATCCCAACTCTTCAGAAAAGGTATTTTCTTCACTTGAGTTTCTGCGCGGGAAAGTCACCGGACAACACCATTTTCTGAACATACTGAGAAATCCAGAGAGAGTTGTGTGGAGCTGATAGTCTTAATTAGCTTTGTATCAACTCATTTGGCAATGGCTTGAATGTAACAGACGTTCATTAATATCAAAAAGTTACGCACTAAAGCTCTAAGATAGCCTCTTATAGTTCGACCAAAAACATTCGGGGCTCTGGGTAACTTAGTGAGAGCCTCTTAAGAGATCTATATTTTTTCTCATAGGAAAAAGCACCGCCGTCTGGCGGTGCCCGTAGCCGGGCTTGCAGTCACCTATTGACAGCTAAACAACTGCCGCTATGTGTTCACGTTACAACGCTGTCTGTTTTGTGGAGCCGTGCGGTTTGTTGATACGTTAACAGAGGGAGATAAAAAGTATTCTAGTTTTACTGGTATGTAGCCCATCTTTTGAAATTGTGCATCACCAATTTTTTTGATATAAAAACGCCACTGAATACACTGTGCTGATAATGCCCCTCTTTTACTTGAAGTAAACATTTGTATGTAGGACTTACAGTGTGCGTTATTTAATAGTTTTACTTCAGAAAAAAAAATTTTTTGTCCTTCTTCTGCCACTACCAACATTCCCACTAAGACAAAGGGTTGAAAGTAAAGCAAGACGCTGTTTGCCTGGGGCCCAAATCATTCTATTTTTATATTGAACATTTCAGTTAATCTAGTCATGAACCACAGATATTTGCCTCATTCACGGACTCATAGCGCTGCAGAATGTAACACTGATGTATGAAACTGCCAATTAGATTGATTAATGTATTAATCAAAGGTGTCGGAACCAGCTCTGGATCGCTCCAGCCATAAAAAAATCTGCGTTAAAGCTTTAGTGCATAACTTTTTGATATTAATGAATGTCCGTTACATTCAAGCCATTGCCAAATGAATTGCTACAAAGCTAATTAAGGCTATCAGCTCCACAAAACTCTGTATTTCTCAGTATGGCTATGTCCAGAAGATTGTGGTGTCCGGTCACTTTCCTGCGCAGAAACTTGAGTGAAAATAATCACCTCTTCTGAAGAGTCCATCATGTTTTTTTTTAATCCTCCGTGTCCTCCTAGGCTATTAGCAACTGTGTGGAGGAGGGGGGTGCGGTGTGCAGTAATGAAAGGCTTCTATCATGTGTACGCGCCGACAGTTTCATTGTCATTATTTAATTAATTACAGAAACTACACACTATAGCTTTAATCAACCATCTGAACCGGACCAAGTACAAAGACCAACTCAAGCTAGTGGTGTGTGTGTAAAGAAGAGTTATTTAACACTGCAGCAGATGTATACTGTACATTTCCAAACAGGCGTAGATGCTTGACACGTTAAATCGCATCTAAAGTCATGTTAAAGTATGGATTTAATTAGTGAAGGTATTTTGCCAGCGGTAACGTTATTAGTGTTCTAAGTTAGTATGGAAAACTTACACAACAGAGTTGCAGCAGCAGAGTGATGACACCGCTCGTGCTCGTTGAAGATTTTGTGTGCCATCATACCCTTATTCTGCAGTATTACAAGTAATTATAGCTGGCAGCTATAATTGCCTGTTGCTATTACGAGTCTGGAAACCGTCAGAAAGATGAATAAAAAGGTACTAAATGATAAGACTATAAGTCATTTAACACAACAATGCAGACAAAACTGGCCCCCTCAGTGAAAACCCAGCTGTTAGCACAAGATCCTAAATGGAATAATTGGCAGAGACTGTGACATATACTTACAATGACGGTGAGGATGTGCTGGGCACAGGCCTCATGGTCCAGCCTCTGGGTGGTGTAGATGGTGCCCAGGGTGGGGTGGATGCGGAACAGACGCATGCTGCTGGGGTCAATGGAGCTCTGCAGAGAGTAGGTCAACCGGTGGTGCTCATCACGGTCCAACGCCAGAACCTGGACCACCTCAGTGTCAGATGGTGTGTCTTCAGAAATAGTGACATCATAGGTTGGTTGGGAGAAGATGGGAGCATTGTCGTTGTTGTCCATAACAATGATGTGAACCTGGAACACAGGAGGGACATCATTAAATTAGTTCTATTACCCTGCCCTGGATGCACAGAGTAGTTTGTCAAGCAGAGTTGCAGATATTTTGAGGAATTTCTTTTTTAACACGCAGCAAAGGGCCGCAGGTCAGATTGGAACCCAGGCTGCTGCAAAGGACTCAGCCTACATGGAGCAACACTCTACCAGGTGAGCTTTTTAGTATGAACATGTTATGTTGGCAGTGAACATTTTGCAGATATGTTGAATATAAACATTTCCTCCTCATTTTGCATTTCTTATAAAACACTTTTGCTAATGCAGATTATATGAAAGTATTTTATAGGAGATAGGGTTGGAGAATCAGTTCTCAGGAACTTAATTTTTCTGTCATCTGACTGAAAACTTTCCAGGAGTACATAAGTGAAGGGACGTGTTGAGTGTAGTCTATGAATCTCCTAGCCATTATTATTGCAGCAACAATGGCTGAGGTCAGATGTGGCAAAGTGGGTGCTTATATGTCTGTAGAGTAGCAGGAAACAACCGGATGAAGCCGGTTTATCAGGTTGGTGCTTTTGTTTGGTCCGTCATACTGTTAAAACAGCCCAGTTTGACCAGTTCCTTGCTGTATAAGCCCTTGAGGGCTGAGCTATATTATCTCCAGAGGGACATAAAGCCTAGTTTTACTTATTTATCCTTTTTGAAAAGTTCACATTTCTGATCAAAATCAATTTATGCAATGGGATTGCAGCATTAGTGTATTCGCTGCAGAGGCAATGTCAATTCCTATGATGCTTTCATGTGCAGGTCAACTTTGACACATACAGTGAATGAATGGTGTTAAGAAATGCAAGATGTCTGACAACACTACTCATAACACTGTACATGACTATGTTTTGTGTCATTGGAATTAGGTACATATTGAAATAATGAACCCAGTTGAATGTGTGCCATGGTACAGACTGCAGAGAAGTCATGCAGCGTGTTTGTGGTTGGTTTGTGTCATGACTCATGGAAAGTTCCTGAGTCACAGATGACTGGTGATGAAGCTCAGCTGGAGTCAGGAAAAGACAGGAGGAGAGGCAGAAAGGCTGGAAATCAACGTGATCATTTGATCAGTTCCTGAGGTGAAACTGGGCTGTAGCAGTATGAGAAAACAGTAAATGCACAAATTTAGCCATTGATTACTATATATATATATATATATAGCATTTAGTGCAATTAAATGAGGGTGGAACAATCAGTACATCGGCCTTTCCACTCTGCGCTCTTTTCAGAGGCTGTGTCAGTGCTTTATTATCAAATCAATTCTGCTTGCTTATTGGGCGGCTGTAGCTCAGGATGTGATCGGGTTGTCCTTTAACAACAAGGTTGACAGTCAAAGTGCCCTTGAGCAAGATATTGAAGCCCAAGTTGGTCCCGACAGCAGCCCAGTGCCATGCACGATGGGTGTATGAATGTGTGTGTGAATGGGTGAAAGTGTAAAGCGCTTTCTCTAACCGCCTGTAATGTTAGTAAGTCTTTCAGGACTTGTGTTATAAAAAGACTATAAAAAGTTTTCTCAAGAAAATAACAATCGCTAGTGTTTTAGCCATACCAAGCACGTCATGTCATGTTTTGATCACGTTTTCTTAAACTTACAAAGTTTATATTTTTTACTTCACTTTCTTGTTAAAATACTTACGTAATAAAAAATTGTTTCAACAACATATCATTGGTGCATGGATTCTAAAAGCTGAAGATCTACTGTCAAAACAGTGTAACATGAAAATCTTCTATAAATAGACAATTATGAAAAAGTGATTTTTCTTAACTACGTGGTGGGTTGCCCCTTGTCCCAGGTCCTCTCGGTTTGATTAGCCTGGAGGTTAGTGAACCGGTCTGAATGACTAGTGTCTTAACCCATCTGACTTTAGCCGTGTTGCCATGTTTCAAGTTCTCAGCAATTAACTTCACGAGTACAATATTAATATCACTGATAGAGATGATGGGAAATATTCAGATTCAGATATGACCTGGGTCACAACCTGAGAGCGATGCATACCAATTACTTTATGTGCTAGAAACGAGCGGGGCAGTTTACATGTCATGTTCAGTGAACCATTGTTCAACCCTGGTTGAGCCCTCAGGTGTAAAAGGGGTATTACTGTTTCTAAGATTCCTCGTCCAAGGGTTGCTAAAACAGATGTCCAAATGAGTTTCTGGACTGCTTTTTGGATAAATCAAGAAAATAGACTTTTTAGCAAACTAAAGCTGATGAGGTGTGATTTATATCACAGGCTTACATTAACCACAGTCCTTTTCTGCATGACTCAAAAACCTTCTCATAAAAAAAGCATTAGAAATCTGACAAAGGAAGGCATGTCTCAAAAGTGTTGACAATTCTGGCTTTTAGAACCATGGTATCTGGGAGCAGTGGGCAGCTGTACTCCTGGCTCTGGGCATAGTTCTGAGGTTAGGGTTAGGGTTAGGGTTGAATTAGGGTTAACCCTAACCATCATGTTTTAAGAATGTAGACACCGACTTGGTACAGACGTGTGAAAGTAGGGTTTGAACGACTCTTTCATCAGCAGTTTTTTTGTTCTTCACACAACTACACTATCTAAATGCCCCTGAGAGAGACTGTCTGAAACTGTGCACCATTATCTGCATTTGTTCAGTTCATTGAGTCAACGCAAACACAAAGACAGAAAGACAGACTTCTTGGGGAGAGGTCAGGGAGGCTGTGCTGTGTGATGCAGCCAAGAGCAGCCTACAGCAGGGCAGACAGAGGACACCGTTTACACTACAGTACATCAGGTGTTACATAGGTGGACATGTTCACACATGTCCATGCTGCACGTACAGTCCGCTGTCTGGCAAGATGTCTGGGTGAACGACACAGACATGGGAAGATAACATCATTTCAAGGGGACCCTTGCAGCTATGTAGACATGAAGTTTAGTTTGAGCTTTACATACCATATAACCTGCAAGTCTTTTGGTGTGGGAGAAAAGCGACAGAAATAAAGGTTTTAAATCCTTAGAGAGAAAAAGATCAAGGGGTACATTGAACCCCAGGAGCTTGTTGCTGTGAGGGGACAGTGTTAACCACTGAGCCACAGTGCTGACTATACCCCTGCCAAAATATACCAACTGAACTCTGTGAGGATTACCAAGTATAAAACAGCAGCAGGACCAGGAATTAGGACTGGTGAAAACATGCACTTTACACACATCCAGAAAAAGGAATCGGAGATCTTTACTGACTCCTATCCAGAGAAAACATTAAGAGAAGTGGAGGCAAACTGAGACAGGAGTTGAGTGCTGCCAGGCGAAGAGTCTAAATTTAAATCCGCCTGCAGCAGGCGGCCTTCTGTTGCTCAACTATGGAGAGATTCCCTGGTGAAATGACGCCATGCTGACTCTCCATCTGGGAGCCTTCCTCTCATCTTACAGGTGTGTGTGTGTGTGTGTGTGTGTGTGTGTGTGTGTGTGTGTGTGTGTGTGTGTGTGTGTGTGTGTGTGTCTTTATCTGTATTTGTGTGTGAATAGGGAGTATGTGTGTGTGACACTGTGTAAAAATATTGAAACCAATATGTGTTCTGTTTAGGCAGGATGATGAAAGGCACAATGACAATTAGCAGGCAGCTTAATAACCTGAGACACCAGTTGGAACCTTATCTATTGAAATATTTTACCTAAAGGTTGAGCAGGTAACTTTTATTAAAATAACCCTTTGTCATATTTGCTGAAACCGTCAGTATATCCTGACAGTAGCACATGAGACAAGAAATCATGTTTTGTCTGCCTCCTCCTAGTATTCCTAATGGCATTTGCAAGTTTCCACCATGCCCCAAAATTAACAACCAATCCCAGTTGAAATGTTTTCGGAGCAAACTTTCTAATTTTACAGCCAAACAGTACACTATAGTATGTGTCTGGAAGCATTTGAGGTAATAAATAGCCAATGCAGAAACAGAAATTTATTTATTTTTGATCAGCGCTGCCTAGTTTGACTGCAGTTCTGTCTCATGTGCTACTGTCAGGACATAGTGACAGTTTCAGCAAATATGACAAAAAGCTATTTTAATAAAAGTTACTTACTATAGCTTTAAGTAAATATTGACACTGTGTCAAAGAGTGTAACACTTGGGGGATTGTACGTGCACCTAATAGGGGTGACATTGAATATTCAATGCTTTGATAGAAAAGAGCCTGATTTGACTGCCATTCTCACAGTCGAATCTTCACAGCGCCATGAAGTCCAGTTCAGAGTGACCAAAGGTTCTGGACGAGACGAGTGTAAACTTGCAGCTACTTGCAACGCACCGGTCTGCAGCGTTCTGAAGCTGCCAGTTCACACCAATGAGACAAGATGAGACGGTGTATCATCTCCATAGCACAACGACTCTTTGATTTTTGTATCTAATGTGATCCAGTCATTTTGACTCATGGACAGCATTAGTGAATGAGGGGAGCAACATTGGGTTAATATGTCTGTTGGTTAATTAACATATGGCTCAAATAACAAATTGTTAACATTTCTTCTCATTCCTGGGCTGTACTGAACCACTGGATCAGTTACATGGACACATGTTCTTCCTCTGTGTCTTCTGGTGCATTAGCATTTTAAGCTGCTCCAAAAACGGTTACAAGGTCTAACTGTAAAGCACCGAGCATGAAATGAAGCTGCTGCTGTACCTGTGTGTAGGCGGTGTTGGTGCCATCTGTGGCCTGCACCGTCAGGTTGTAGAAGGAGCGCTGCTCAGCATCCAGAGGCTTGGCGATGAGGATGGTGCCCACAGCCTTCTCTACGTCAAACACGCTGTCGCTGTTCCCAGCTGGTGGGGGGGAGACAGGGTCAGTCATACAGACACACACACACACACACACACACACACACACACACACACACACACACAAAGCAGACAGTTGGATTTATGGACCAATGGTTTTCATTCATGTGCTGCAATGTCCTAATACGTATTAAATGTAAAGTAACCCAACCTGTACACTCTAAGTGGACAGCACATGACTGGAGACCATTGCTTCACACACGCTACTCATTGGTTTCCCCACACACAAACACACACACACACACACACACACACACACACACACACACTAACAAACGTACACACACTCCTGCAGACTGACAGTCAAAAGCACACACAAGATCACAGCAACACACTGAAGCATGAGCACTGGCCATGCAAGCTGCATGGGTGTGTGTGTGTGTGTGTGTGTGTGTGTGTGTGTGTGTGTGTGTGTGTGTGTGTGTGTGTGTGATGAAATGCTAAAGGGGAAACCAGTGCGAGCCAGCATGATTTTAATAAGAAAGGCGATGTGTGGAAAGACATGAGATGGGAAATGAAGGACTCTGTTGTGCACCAGTATAAAGAAAGCATGAGGAATGCTCAGTCGCAGCAGCGGGCCTCAGGCTGGGGAGAGACCAGAGACAGCCTGCCTCCACCTATACCTATACCTATACCGCGAACAAAACTTTTGCAAAGCTGGCTTTTAAAACACATATCATAAAATATAATAGTTTATACACATGCATCCTTGCTCACATGCAATGCAACTAATCTCAATTATCCTTTATTGCGATGCATGGCAAATAGATCATAGCTGACCTACAGAGAATGTATGACGAATTGAAAAGCTAAATGTAAACCTATAAACAGGGTCCCATCTGTTTAAAATGAAACCTAAGACATGACAGAAATCCATAAGAATCCCAGGCAGATGACCAGAGCTTTAACACCAGAAATCTGTACGGTCAGACAGACAGTGATTGCTTTGCCCGAGTGAGCACAACAGTATTCAAACTAGTTTCACATTGTGAGACCATACTCTGACAGTGCTGCAGTATGGTCTGGCTACACTGCTTATCTGTTCTGGGATAGGAGAAAAAAAAAACACTGGCTTGTTTTTATTTCTTTAAACCAATCACAAGCGTCCTGGGTGGCGCTAAGTGCCGGATGCAGCCACGGGGCCTCGGCAAGGCAGGCAGATAGCGGAGATAAAGTATGTCAGCTTTATCCCAGCAATGGACATCCAATGAGCCAGACTATATTCAAACAGACACATACAGAAGAGTACATGTGGCAAATAATAGATAGTTTTTACGTTGGACTGCAGTATGTACTGTAACGTGGGCCGTTTGCTGTGTGCACGGCAAAATATCGATTACGGGCATAGGTGGCGCCAGGGAAGGGCTTGGGGGTTCTGCAGCTACCCCTAGAATTCCCATAGCACCCCCTTAGCATCCCCAAGAAATTGCTGTGGTTTATTTATAAAACATTTTTGTTAATATGTGAATACTAGAATTCATATTTAAAAAATGAATAAATTAATTAATAAAACAAATTATTTCTAACAGAGCACCCTCACTGAAACGCAGAGCTATCCCATAGCACCAGCAAAATAAAATCTCTGGTGCCGCCACTGATGACGGGCAGCTTCAAACAGCCATGTCTGCCATCCAAGCTAATCATCCTCAGCAGGACATTAAGAAGAAGAGGGTTTGGCAAGAATCCTACTGAGTCCAGAAAAAGCCTTCCGTCTGCCGACGCCAAATTACAGAGAGAGAAAATTTCACTCTCCGCAAAATGGGGGAGGCAAAAAACCCTCTGCTCTGTTCTAAAATTGGTTTCCACTGCCTGTCTGACAGCCAGTTTATACTCATTGGCTCAACTGGACAGTTGTGTGACCACAGAACTTCCCCCTGCTGTTCTCTGCAGAGAGACAGAGATGTGATCACAGAGCTAACCCCGGAACACGCCGCTGTCCTGTCAACCATGGGCTGAGACACAAGGAGAAATACTTCATACCTTTGGTGATGAGTCATTTAAGTGACAATATTTTCTAACTTCTTCCAACCTTTCTTGTCCAGCCAATCAGAATTAAGTATTCTCTGTGACTGTCATGTAGTTAAATGATAATGAACAATGAAGTGTCCTGATACAAGAACATATTAGAAGAGGCAGATGCTAAAAAACGCCAAGACATGAAGCAAGGCCGTGCTTGTTTCTCTTTCAGCTGAGAGTGCTTTATCATACTTTAGCCAGAGCTTTGAAGAAAAGGTCTAAACATGATGATTATGAGGCGAGGTCTGAAGTTGTACTAATCATCTGTTGTATTTTTAATCATACTTGTTTTTCTCTGTGGACTTTGGAGTAGGTTCTGCTGACTCCAGCACTTTTTGTATGGGGTCTGTCTGTTTAGAACTGAGTTATGACAGACCCACACGGAGGCACCGCCCGCAGAATTCTGGCGACACCTCCAAAATATTGAAATATTGTTTTGTTATCCTAAATAAATATTGTCTACAGATCCTCAAAAGGGCTTTAAGTTTTCAGATACCCCTACCCGAGGTACAACAAAACACAACCGTGTTTTGTCATAATTTTGATATGCACCTTTCATGAACAGGATTGATGGTATAGGGAGGGTTTTGTAAGATGTATGTAAGAGCTGTCTGTGCGTATGCATACACCATGTTTGAACATAAAGATGCTAAGAAGTGTACGTGGTACCAGAGCACCCTAGGCCAAAGGTCGATTCTCCATTTAGTGATTGTATCGACTGATCTGAGGTTGCATCTTTTGAACACTCCACCCCAATGTGTTCCACCATTCCTGCCGGTGGTCATCATCCCCAATCTGTTGCAGGATGGACATTAGTGTGTTGTGCTTCTTCAGACTGCCAGCAGTCACTGCAGCCATTAGTTTGGCTAATGGGTCAGCATGTGCGAACCTGCCTTTAGAAAGGGCTGCATGAAGGCATGCCTTAATTCCAAAGGAGTTAAGGAGTGTTTTGTAAAAACTTTTTACCAAACCTTCATCCCTTCAATGAACCATTAATGTAAAACACACCCACACCCACCCCCACACACACACACACACACACACACACACACACACACACACACACACACAGGCTAAACACTAACACAGACACACTCAGGCTGAACCTCCGGGTGGAGGATCAGCATCAATTAAAAAAGACAAGGAAAAGGATAAGGAAAGGAAACAAGGAAAGTAGGTAGAGAGAAGACAGCTAACAGCGATAGTGAGAGTTGGAAAGGAGATACCTTCTGTGGAACAGTTCCTGCCACAAGCGCTCTGCAGAATATAGAAGATCTCACGGAAAGACCTGGGACCTTCCAGGCATGAAGCATTGAGGAGAGAGAGGAGAGAGAAGGTGAGACAGGAAGGACCGACAGGCCCAAGGGAGGAGGACAGGACAGAGACAGCAGCTGAACCTACATCTCATTATCTGGACATGGGCTGGATGGTTCCATAAAACACAGTGCTTTAAAGTTGGGGAGAGGAGTTCGCTTCACGGAGAAAAAAAAAGACTTTCACCAAGAAAACGTGTGTTTGCTTCCCGGGAGTGTTTTAATCCAAACCACCATCTTTTCCTTCCATTTTTCCTTAACTTAACTAGTCGTTTTTGTACCTAAACTTAACTTTTATTGCCGTATAGCGCTCACTTTTTGCGGACTAAACTTGACTGTAATGTCCACTGAAACGGCCGACAGCTTGCGGTGCCCTTTACCAGCTCACAGTCACCTTTTGTCGGCTAAACTCAACTAGCAACGGCAGACAGCTCACGGAGTTCTAATCTAAACCCTAATTTCATAGGATATCATAGGAATTGGTGTGCATAAATCTCCATATGACATCATACAAACCCATTCATCACTTACTCACTCTGAGAATGTGTTGCAAAATAACAACCTGTCACAGCTGATTCTAATGATCACAGCTCCAACGATGCCTGTGTGCTATGAAGGATTATTTATAAAATGAAAATGTTCCAGGCTAGAACAAAGACCTGTGGATAGGCAGCTTTCATCTACAGTCTTCACATCTGGAAGACTATCTTTACTAAAACACAACATTATTGGTCGAATGCAGCTAAAAGACTGTACTCTAACACGTGATCATGATGGTGCCGAGGATACCCCCTCAGCTGTGACATGGGCTGGCCTGGCTCTCGCATCTGCACACAGCGCAAAATGGCTAAGTTCACACCAGTTTAATACTGTCGGTTTAGGCTGTTCCGTGTTTTGTTAAATCTGATTGGCTCAGCCTGACCCTCGGCCAGGAAACTTACTTCCCTGAAGTTATGATCACAGAGAAACCCGAAAATGTAGAAAAAGAAAATAAGGTTGTGAAGATCAAAGAGATATGTGCGGCACAGAGAAGTTGAGGTTAAAAAAGAAGTAAAGTTAGAGCAAGATGCTGCAAAGTGAAACAGCTTTTGGGCATTTTTATTGTTAGGCCTTTATTATGACAAGACAGTTTAGACATGAAAGGGGAGAGAGAGGGGGAATGACATGTAGCAAAGGGGCGCAGGTCGGAGTCAAACCCGCAGCCGCTACGTCGAGGACTAAGCCTCTGTATATGGGCACACGCTCTACCAGGTGAGCTACCCAGGTACCCAATGAAGCAGCTTCTGTGTAGTAGAAAGGCGGAGGTTAATCCCAGTGTCAGCTAGAGACAGATGAGGCCGGACCAGGACCAAGCAGCAGAGACATGACACGGGACCTATCGCCATGTTAGCCAATAATATGTGTGCATTAGGTCACAGCGGCTTTATTATCATAAAAATGACTTTCTAAGCTCCTAAAATCATTAATATAGACCTATCATTTAATTTATTACAGAGAGAGAGAGAGACAGAGAGAGAGAGAAAGAGAAAGAGAGAGCCAGAAGGTATCTCCAGCTGGATACACACTGACTGTCACTGCTCAGAGACAACCAAAGGAAAGATGGATGGTGCATTAAGGGAAGTGCAGTCCTTCCTGGTTGCTGTTGTCCATCTAGCATGCATCACGACTGGGGAACTGTCAGTGTACATACAGTATTACATGGCATTACAAACTAATGGAATTAGAATCCAATGTACTGATTATTAAAATTATTAAATCACTTTCACCACACCAGAATCGTCACCATACATAATGCGTAAAAATTGAGCTTAGTGCACTGGGCATGACATAATCTTGTTAAGCCTTTTAAGTGGGTGAAAGTGAAATTTGACAGATCAAAGGGATTTAAGTGTGCCACGTTGGGCATTATACCGTTTGTAGAGGAATGTCACAGTGGCTTTAAAATCTCTCTGCATGTTCTTCATTAAGAGCAAGCCAGTGCCTCCTCTAAACAGAGACATTATGAAAGGCTCAGGATAAGTCAGGAATAAATCTACAGGAAAACCCATCTATACCAGTTCTTTATAGACAGCCAATTTTTGCCTTTGCTTTTATAACCTCCAGACCTGACAGCTGGAGAAGCTGTCACCATGGTGACTGGGATGGGCAGGGCATAACAGATCATGCAGCAAGGCCACAGTATCTGAGCTGCACCTCATACACACAGCAACACACAGCATGCACTGAGCCTGGCCACACACTGCACATCTATAGGGACATTTTACCTGTGATGTCAAACCACCAGGGGGTGGAGCTCTGCTGCAGTGACACCACACCCACGATCTCTGCCACCTTGTCATTCTCCATGACAGTGAAATTGTAGAATGGCTCATCGAAGAGCACTGGGAGAGTGGAGGGAGGAGGGCGACGAATCCACTCGATGTGCAGGCGAGCTGTGGAGGATTTCTGAGGACGCCCGTTGTCTGTTGCTTTGATCTGAGAAGCACAGGAGTTAGAATGGGAGTTCAGAAGTTGCCTGAAATGAAACATCAAGCTGTAGACATATGCAAACAGATACACATTCACTTGTAGGGGCACACTCTGAGGCAAACGGGCACTATCGAACTGAAAATGTGTACTCCCAAACAAAACTTTTGTTAAATTGTGACAAAGCAGTTGTCACTAACACAGTAAGTTCTGGGGCCCGGTTTACTTAGCCTGATAGCAAATTTAAATAGTTTTAAATCAGACCCTCCACCCCACCCCAATCTGAAACCAGAATGCATATCATTGGGATCAGGCGGGTTTTTTTTCTGAACTCAACTGTTTTTAATTCCAAATTTAAGACTCAAATTCAAAACCCATGCATGTCTAAGACTTTGAGCAAAGACAATCCAACTGATAGTCAAAATGTCCTTAAACCTGTAAGCAGACATGCTTAATAATTGATGAAGGTGGGCATACAGTCAGGATGTCGTAGCTCCCTGCAGTGAAGGCCTTGCGTGAAGATACAACTGCAGTCTTGGGGTCGATGAAGAACTTGCCGTCTTCGTTTCCGTCCACAATGCTGTAAGAGAGGTCGCTGTTGGGCCCTTCATCGCGGTCGTAGGCGAACACCCGATAGATGGGCTCGCCCTTCTTTCTGCGCTCTCTCTCTGCCAGTTTGACCTGGTAGACCTTCTCAGGAAAGGTGGGCTTGTTGTCGTTTTCATCCAGGACCTGAACCATCACCCACACTGTACTCTGTCTGGGACTAGGACCACCATCTGACACCAACACCTGCAGGGGCAGTGAGACATTGAATACAAATACATATGCAGAGAATGGGTTACAATTCAGGGACTGAACCCTGGATTCAAAGACACAAGGTGACCATAATGGTGCTTTCAGGTGTTTTTCTTTAACTTGTAATGTTGCAAATGATCTTGAATTTTGACCATCTGAAGGTAAAACTGGGTAAGTCTGACATGGTGACATGACATTTCCAGACTTTGCAAGTTGATGAGAATCACTTGAAAGCATTAGGCCTCATTCACCAACCATTCTTTAGAAGAAATGTCTTCCTTTCCCCAAGATTCTGATATTCACCAATATTTTCTTATTTGGGATTTGTTCTGAGGTAAGAACAGAATCTATGCACACTCAATAGCACTCTTACGCACATTTGAGTGCTGACAGGTTTCTGCAAAAATAAGGAGCCCTTATGTTTTCTCGCCCCGCAGTTTTCTTTGGATTAGGGTGGCACCTAAATCATGGTTGCAGCTGTAGCCGTAGTCCTGCTCGGCGCCCTGCTACGCCTTGCTCTGCCCTGCTACAGCCCACTACACCCTGCTACGCCCTGCTATGCCCTGCTATGCTGTGTTGTGCCCTGCTATGCACTGCTACAACTACTCTTTCTAGTCATAGTTCCATTATCTTTATTGTGACTATAATTGCCACTGTTCATCACACCCCCAACCAGCACCGTCAGACACCGCCTACCAAGAGCCTGGGTCTGTCCCAGGTTTCTCCCTAAAAGGAAGTTTTCCTCACCACTCCAGATTTCTGCCTAAAAGGAAGTTTTTCCTCACCACTGTCACACTAAATGCTTCCTCTTGGGGGAATTACTGGATATGTTGGGTCTTTAAAGTGTCTTGAGATAATTCTTGTTATGATTTGATATTATTAATAAAATTGAATTTAAAAATTTAATTGAGCTTTTGTGAACAATGTCCAAGTGAAGTACTATTTACGGTGGGCATTGATTTGGCCAGGCTATAATGACGTGTGGCCATTCAGAACACACGGATAGAAAGCCCTTTTCTTTTAGATGTGTCTTATATTATCATGCTAAGCTGAAACAATTATTAAATCAATCAATAGTCAACTGAGTTTGACATTTCTAGTTTTTCAAGCATTAAATTAACCACTTTCTGGCTGCTTTTGTCTGTTTTATCTAATTGTAAACTGAATATCTTTGAGTTTCTGAAGACCTATGCCACTGTGAGATTTTTCAAAAAAGAAAAAAGAGGGTAGTAGGGAGGGCTATAGAATGTAATGACTTTAAAACCCTGACTATTCAACAGTAACCACTGCACCTGTCTGTTTTCATTCTATTTGCTGCTATTCTCCTTCAGTCTCTGACAATATGATGAAGAGGAAACAATCTGTCTTCCTATGTTTTGACAGCTACTTCTGGAGACGCTTCTGGACTTGTAAAATGATAAAGAAGGTGATCACTGCGAGGTGGAGCTAGCCAATGAGCGCTAAGAAGCAGGCTTTTTTTTCTTTGTCCTACATTTATATTAATTTTGCTCAAAGTGCAATCACTTTATAGCTTGTCACCGATTCACGACACAGCAGCAGTTCATTTCCCCTGTGCTCATGGCTGGCTTCATTCAACAACACCATCTGTCATTTTACAAAATGCCAGACATGAGCAACTGACTATGAGAGGAGGAGAGAGCATAATGAAAAGTAAAAAAAAAATGTCTGTAGAGAATGTGTTCATAAGGGAGAGATTTACAGTTTACATAGTAGCTGTCTCTATATAGGCTACATTTTGTTGTAGAGCTAAAGCAGCCATACCTGAAGCACTCTTGTCAGACATTTGACCAGATTTAGAGAACACACTTTAGCATTCCTAAAGCCTTGGCATGTTGGCCACTTGTAAGCTCATTATGTCCGATAACAGGAGTCAGACCATTGACACACAATATAAATAGAAGTTGAAGTGTACCATTGACCTGACAACTAAAATATAACCCTTTTTTGAATGCCTTTATTGTCATTGTACTTTACAATACAGTGGAATTAGGAGCGCAACTCCACTGGTGCATACAATAAATACAATAAATAATCCTTACAGGACATATTAAACTGAATAAAAGCAGTAAAAGAGCAATGATCAGATAGGTGCCAGTATCGAAGTGCAGGAGGTGACAGTGGGTGACTGGGTTTGTCTAACTACATTTGTTTAGGGAAACTTGCAGTTGGGAAGAAGCTATTTTTAAATCTGGTGTGGCTGGATTGTATAGAACTATAATGCCTATCTGAGGGTAGCAATTGAAACAGGTGGTGGCCAGGATGAGTATTGTCCTTGAGGATGTTTTTGGCTCTTGAGAGAATGCAACTGAGTGCAATATTTGACAGGGAGGTGAGGAGGCAACCAATGATTTCTTTCTGCAGCCAATGATTTTTTTCTGCAATCTTGATAATTCTCTGCAGAGCCTTTTTGTCTGCAGCGGTACACAGCAAACTACACAGAGATGCAGTATAAAAGGATGCTCTCAATGGTGGATCTGTAAAAGGACACCAGCAGCTTCGCATTCATGTTGTTTTTCCTGAGCGTTGCTGTGTTTTTTTTGACAACTGTTGTGGTGTTAGTTGACCATGAGAAACAGTCCATGATATGGATGCCGAGGAATTTGAAGGACTTGCACTCACCATTTATGAAGAGGGGTTGGGGGTGTGTGTTATGTTTTCTAAAGTCTATTATGAGTTCTTTTGTTTTTGTGGTGTTTAGGATGAGGTTATTGGCAGAGCACCACTCAGACAGATTCTGATTTATTTGGGCGTTCCAGTGCACTATCCTTGTGCTGGGAACTAGTGCTGACTCTATGCTTATCTGTAGACAGTTAGTCTCATTTGGGAAGGACTGTGGCTTCAACATACTAGCATTAGTCCTCTAAAGGCTGCACTCATGGCTTCCATCCCTCCCAGGAAACAGCTCAGTCTATGGCACTCGCCTCCTGGCCACTATCAGATGCTCACCAAAGTTTACAGCATCTTATGTTTTTTATTAATGTATCTATTCCAAGGTACAAATGTGTATGTACTTTATTATGTGGGAATTCATTTGAAAGCTTTTAGATTTAGATTTATGTTTACTGGGTGAACTGCTGCTAAGAATTTTGTTGTTCATTTTTGTGCAATGATAATAAATCTTCTGATTCTGATTTTGATACAGTAGAAATGCTTGGTTGTAAAACCCTTAAAGGTCCCATGGCATGAAAATGTCACTTTATGAGGTTTTTTAACATTAATATGAGTTCCCCCAGCCTGCCTATGGTCCCCCAGTGGCTAGAAATGGCAATAGGTGTAAACCGAGCCCTGGGTATCCTGCTCTGCCTTTCAGAAAATGAAAGCTCAGATGGGCCGATCTGGAATCTTGCTCCTTATGAGCTCATATGGAGCAAGGTTACTTCCCCTTTCTCTGCTTTGCCCGCCCAGAGAATTTGGCCCACCCATGAGAGAGCGAGACATCATGGCTTTCAAACGAGTAAAGTGGCAGTTGGTCAAGGCCACACCCCCACCCTCCACCTTGCCCCCCTATCTCTCCTCCTCAATAGCTACAGACACAGAAATGGTACATCCTAAGGAAAGCTCATTGTGGGACTGGCTCTAGTGCAATGGTCACCAACCTTTTTGAAACTGAGAGCTACTTTATGGGTATTGAGTCATACGAAGGGCTACCAGTTTGATACACTCTTCTGAAATGACAAATGTGCTCAGTTTGCCATTAGTTATATATGATTATTAATGATTAATGACACTCATCTATGTGAAGACCCTGATCATGTTAATGATTTCTCACAATAATTATCAACAATGACTTAACAAGATGGGAAACGGATATCAATATTCAATTTTCATTTTTAGAACAGGCCTGAGGGCTACTCATGTGGTCCTTGGGGGCTACCTGGTGCCCGCGGGCACCGTGTTGGTGACCCCTGCTTAGTGGCTGTAATTCTGCACCAAGGCTGAATTTCAGGAAAGAAACTTCAGATACAGTATTAGGGGACCACTAAGGCCTATATGAAAGCATCCAAAAAGCAGCATGTCATAGGACCTTTAATTGAAGTTCAGTCATTGTCAGGATTTGTTTTCCAGCAACCCATAATAGAATAAAGTAATTTCCCTAACAATTTAGTGGGATTTCTCAATTCATACAGAACACGCCTTTGTTTAACATGTTTTATAATACCTATGAATATAATCCAATTCATCTTGTTTCTATATCTATACTCTGTATTAACATCTTATATTGAAAAGTGGACATAGTCACATGTGTATCCATGGCTATTTCAATGCATTTACAGTAAAGGTCAGAATTCATTTTAATGGCAGCTGGTTTGACCGCGGAGGTGCGAGTGACGGCGAGCTTGATGCAGAAACATCAGACGCTGCCTCTGGACCCCCCCAAAAAGCGCAGAGGACTCGATTAAAACTAGCTCGGCTGACAAAGAAAAAGACTGCGGTCAAGCTGGCCGTCACTCACATCTCAGCTGCTACCAGCCACCATCAGCCACTGCTGACCTACTCGAGGCAGACCCAGGCAGACCCATGCAGACCCAGGCAGACCCAGGCAGACCAAGGTAGACCCACGCAGAGCCAGGCAGACCCAGGCAGACCCATCTACATAAAACGCTAAATTACATCACTTAACTTCCCGGTGGAGCACCAAGGGCAGAACAGCATCACTGATCTGTTGTAACTGAATAGTCTCTGGTCCAGCTCAGATGAAAACACCAAATCGGTCAACATGTTAGCGTGTCGTTCACTGTTAGTAACCGGTAGACTACTGACAATGGTATCATCACTTCACTAAACTGACTTTAGCAGTTTAGATAACAGACACTGCTGTCCTGCTTTTATAACAGACGTGTGAACTAACCACTGACATGGCTTCGCATCGCTGCAGTTCACCGCTGCTGCAGAATGAACCACTGATGTATGACACTGCAAATCAGATTAATTTACTTAATAATCAAAGGTTCCCACTTTAAACCCTGAATGTAAGATGCAGTGGAAAGTTCAGGAAAAAAGCTAGTGAGTGACGATCAACTTAACACCATTTTGTCAATCTACTGTTTCAATGGTCATTGTTGAACTTGCATGTACAAAATCTCAGATGTTTAATGCTGTCTAAACACAAGCAACTGTATGAGAATATAAATAACTGAATTAATTTGGTAAAGTAGAATTCAGCAACTACATTATCAAAGAATGAGTAAAGAAAACTGCAAATCTGACTGGCCATCTCATACCAACTTTCAGTACAGACATACAGTACAGGCCAAAAGTTTGGACACACCTTCTCATTCAATGTGTTTCTTTATTTTCATGACTATTTACATTGTTGATTCTCACTAAAGGCATCACAACTATGAATGAACACATATGGAATTATGTACTTAACAAAAAAGTGTGAAATAACTGAAAACATGTCTTATATTTTAGATTTTTCAAAGTAGCCACCCTTTGCTTTTTTGATAGCGCTGCAAACCCTTGGTGTTCTCACAATGAGCTTCATGAGGTAGTCACCTGAAATGGTTTTCACTTCACTGGTGTGCCTTGTCAGGGTTAATTAATGGAATTTTTCCCCTTATTAATAAAAAAGCAAAAGGTGGCTACTTTGAGGAATCTAAAATATAAGACATTTTTTCAGTTATTTCACACTTTTTTGTTAAGTACATAATTCCATATATGTTCATTCATAGTTTTGATGCCTTCAGTGAGAATCTACAATGTAAATAGTCATGAAAATAAAAACGAAACGCATTGAATGAGAAGGTGTGTCCACACTTTTGGCCTGTACTGTTGTACAGGACATACAGTATGTATTGTATTTGGTAGAACTCAAGTATTATCAGTAAAATTATCTATATCTGTATAATACGATAGAAGCAAAAACCCTCAGAGCTGTGTCCATCATCTTCCTCTGCTGCCCCGGCACTGACGCTTTCATTCTGGATTTCAGCCAGGTATCATCTACCGTGTGTTAAGCACATGACTTTGTGCACATACACATGCATGCATGCACATACGCACGCACGCACGCACGCACACACACACACACACACACACACACACACACACACACACACACACACACACACACACACACACACACGCTCACACTATGTCCTCACCTCTAAAACGTGTTCTGTTTGTTGTTCACGGTCCAGTTTCCTGGAGGTTGTGGTGATCAGACCTGAGACAGAAGAGGAAACAAGTGACATGGTAATAAGTTGTTGCTGTCAGACACAATGGCTGGATGTAATTGCATGGAATGAGAGAAGGGAAGAGGAAGAAGGAGACACAGATACAGTTATTAGTTATCATGCAAAGTGATTATTTAGTCATTTGATTCATGTTGTTACTGCCCTGACTGGCTGTTCGGTGTGGGAGGGCCTACCTTCATAACATTTAATATCAATCAATCAACCAATCAATCAATCGTCACGTGAAAAACATATAGGGTACTGTTCCAGTGAAATGTAATCCTGTTCCTGCTTAAAAAACTGTTTTTGTTGAAAGTCACTACATATATGACTACATTATTTTGACCATGTGTGAAAGTAGGAATACTGTCATATTGTCTGACAACGTGCAGATCAGCTCTGACGGCACTCCCCCTCTACAGTATCTGTAGGCTATAGCTTTTAAAAATGTATGTATGTTTGTATGTATGTATTGTAGTGATGTATGAGTGTTTTCCTTAAAGAAGCACTTGAATGATTAAGAGAGGCTGCTTTCAGTAACTGTAAACCTTTCCAAGCACGCAGTAATGTCTCTGCAGCTGATATCATGCAATATTTAAACAGCAAAACTAGTAGTAGTTATAATCTTGACAGAGGAAACAAACTAAACCTTTAGCTTCTGAAATAATCAAAGGAGTTATGATGCTGACTGCTGTCAGCAGCAGACAGCTCTGCTCTGTTTACAGTATAGAGAATATTGTCCTCATTCATGATGCATTTCTTTGACCCACCGACAGCCATCTGACTCTTATAACATAGAATATGTACAGTAGATTAGTAGGCTTAACACATTTGCTTATCTTGCAAAACTTAACAATTATTTTCAAAGAACACATACTTATATCATGTAATAAACTTTAAACACCTTTCATACAAGAAACAGCCTACAGCTCAGTGCTTATAAGGAAATTAAATGCACAGAGTGCTTCACATGAACAGACATATTTAATGCAGAATAAGATCAAAAATAAAATGGTGACAAAGTAATATTTTTTCTGTAACGTTAATCCTCCTTCGGAACAGTGTAGTTTCAGGCAGACCAATCGTCCGAGAGAAACAGCTGTTGCCCGGGTGGTTTGATCTTCAATGATTATCCTGGCCCATTTCTTGCAGCGCCTGGTCTAAATATCCTTTAGGCAGGGTAGGGCTTATCTGTTCAGCCGATCAAACCACTCTCTGCAGAGCCTTGTGGTCCTGTTTGGTGCTGTTTCAGTACCAGGCAGTAATGTTCCCTGCAGGACGCTCTCAACGATGCAGGAGTAGAAATTGCCCAGTATTTGAGGGGATACCAGGATCCTCCAGGTATCTGAGGTTAAACAGTCTCTGACTTCTTCACCATTGAGTCAGTATGCAGGTCAGACCCTCGGTCATGTGGACGCCAAGGTGAAGGGGAGGGGGGGGGGCGGTAGTTCCTTCCCTGTTTCTTCCCAAAGTCCACTATCAGTCATATTTATATGAGTAGGTTTTTGTCCTGACACCAGCGGATCAGGTCCTCTACTTCCTTCAGGTAGGCCTTTTCATTGGTGTCTGTAATCAGGTCCACCACAGCTGTGTTGTCAGCAAACCTGATGATGCTGTTGTAGTTGAAAGTGGCTACCCAGTTGTGGGTGTACAGGGAGTACAGCAGGGGTCTCAGAACACAGCCCTGGGGTGCTCCGGTCTTAAGGATGAGGGTGGAAAAGGTGTGTCCGCTCACCCTCACCACCTGGGGTCTGCCTGTCAGGAAGTCAAGGATCCACATGCGCAGTAAGTGTTTAATCCCAGGTCCTTAAATTTAGTGTCAGATTCCGTTGATCGGTTGGGACTGTAGACAAACTGTAATGGGTCCACTGTGCTGGGTTGTGAGGAGATTTAGCTGTTTCATAAAATGTGTTTAGCTCACTTGCTATTGATATTAACTGCATTTAAAAGCTTCTTTCATAAAAGATTTATTTAAAAAAAAAAAAAATCATCTCTCCAGCTTCCTTCCTCTGAGGACAGCAAATGACCTCTCAGAACATCTTCAGAAAAATAAAAACTTTCAGTTTGAAAACCTTGACAGGAGGGGTGGATAAGACACAGAAAGACAAAGAATGGAGAGAATGACAAGAGAAAAGATGATAAGAAGAGTGGAGGGAGTGCATACTGAAAGGAGCTGCAGGATAGTACTGTTCCCTGGCCTACTTTCATCCACCACACACATACAGCGGCTGTGGATCACTGACTTTACTTTACACACTCAATGTTCTTTTGTATTTGGACATTGTTTTTAATCTACCTATAGACTATAGACGAGTAAGTAAGGTAAATGTATTTGTAGAGTGCTTTTCACAGACATAAATCCCAAAGTGCTTCACACGGGTATTAAACAAAATATGAGAGAACACAATACGACATAAAACACAACACACAATTAAAATGACAAAATAATCTCTATACAAGACTCACAATGATGACGCTGGACTAGAACAATAGTTAATAGAAACATTACTTTCCAAGGTTGTAAAAATGATGAAGGCAATCCCAAGCACATTTCTCATTGCTTTGTTTGTGACTGTTTATTGTCAATGCAGATTTAAGTGGGAGAAACATTACATAATAACACATGCAGTGCATGTCTTTAACATGACTTCAACATATTAGACCCAAGGCAGCGAGCTGAGGAATATGGCTGAAGTAGCTCATCCACATGTACAGGAGTCTGACTGTGCAATGCTCTGTATGTAAGAGGGATCATTTTAAACTGGGTCCTGTATGGACAGGGAACCAGTAAAGAGACTTGGGAACAGGAAGATGTGAGAGCGTCTAATGGACCTAGTGTAGCCTTGCAGCAGATTTCTGGATTGACTAAATGAAGTCAATGGGAGATGAGATGAAGAAGCAGTTGAAACTACAGAGTAGCCTACAGCTAGGGAAGATCCAAGTGATGATGTGTTATTCAATGCTATTCCATTTTGTTCAATATCATCTCTAGTCCAACTATCCACAACATTATACTCTTGAAAATGATTAATGATGCACTTTGATCAAAATCAGCAGGGTCTAGGAACCTGGCCTTCAGCACCGAGGACCCGAATCCATTTTTTGCTTTGGGCCCCAAAAAGGCCCTAATGTCTGTAAAAGTGTGAGGCCGAGCATCAGCGCCAACCTGTTCATAACAATCGATCAATACCAACACCCTCGGAACTTACTACGTAGCTGTGATCTTTTCTAGTTATAAATGCAATCTTAACAATCAGAGACATATGCTATTGATTAATGAGATCACAGCTGCTAACTTTATGCTACATTAGCCACGCAGCATCACATGCTAACAAGCCAGGAGCAGCTGTGCCAGTTTATTAGTTTTAACAAGGAGGGGAATGTGGCAGCACTCAACAACTACATGACACACACGCACGCACACACACACACACACACACACACACACACACACACACACACACAGTCTATTCTGTCTCTTTGGATGTTTACAGCTGTTATGTCACAGAGTATACCAGGCATACACACAGCAGACAGCCTCCAGGTATATGCTACAAGTCATCAGCTGTCAAAGGAGTGCGCAAAGTGTGTCTGAGTGTCCCTATGGGTGAACAGGGACTCCGCTGCTTGCTTGTCAGTTAACAGTTAATGATCGGTTAAAGGGTTGGCTATCGGTCAGAGGAAAAATCTAAATTAGCATCCCTACAATACACACATGCAAAACCCGACAATAAAACCTGCGATAAGTCAACCCAAGTTCAAGGTTCAAGTTATCTTTATTACCCCTGTGTGGGCAATTTGGTTTACAGTCACCAGTAATACATAAACAACAAACACAGCCAAAAAATAAATAATTACAAAAATGACATTTCAAGAAATCATGTCATTTACAATGCTGATGGCAGCAGAAATAAATCTCCTCTTGAACCTATGAGTTCTGCATGGTGGCAGATTGTACCTGCGCTGTGCTGGTGGCAGCAGGAACCCCCTATATATATATATATATATATATCAACCCAGTCTCACGGCAGCTCGTGAAATGTTCACGTAATTGAGTCTATTGATATGGTACACGGACTCGTTTATCTTGTTTTCTTTGTGATGGTCAGCATGTTTTTTAAACTAATGTATTTCAATGGGAAGCATCTTTCATCATCACAGCACAATTCTTTCTGCCAGTCGGGCTGCAGCAGAGAAGCTGTATACAATTTTGCTATTATTGGTATTTTTAGCCCTATAACCACTGTTTTAATCAACATTTATTCACGAGATCTTATCATGGTTTATATGTATTTCTTTTAATGTTATTATTTTGGTCTTATTGCCGGGGAAGCTGGATTGTGTTGTTGTTTATTGATAATTTTAAAACTATAACGCTACATCTATCAACATTTATTTAGATGTTATCATGGTATTCATTTCATTATATTAATAATATTATTTCGGTCTTATTACGGGTGAAATGCTGTAGGACAGAACACTACGATATGGGCAGAGCGGGCGCATTCAAAGCTGATATCCCACAATGCAATGCAGGCATTCATATCAGAGAATCGGACAGCGATCAGCAGGTCTTTATCGCTGCTTCTTCTTCTATGTACATAGTTAATCAGTGGTTTTGTTACCAGCAACAACACGTTGCTCAGTTTTGTTCCAGTAAGTTACGCACCGTAATAACGTTGAAAAAAAATCAGCGGAATACTCTGGAAGTGACGTAATAATTACCGCTTGGTGGATAGGAAAGATAAAAATACATAATATTTTATTTTATAATTTTGATGTTTTTGTTTTTGTCTTGAGGATTTAAACAATAAAGATAATAATAATAAAATACAGTTTCATTTATTTGTCTCATGTATTGTTTGCTCAGGCGGTCAGTGGCAATCTGAAATGGAATGAAGCCCATTCACGGCAGACAGCAGAAAAACAGGAGCCGAACAAGTCCATCCACCCACCCCGGAAGAACTACAAATACACTAGCTTTGTAACAGGTTGCGGAAATGCTGACCAATCAGAGCAGACTGGGCTTTTTAAAGAGAAAGGCGTTCAAACAGAGCATCTCAGACAGAGAGGGAATACAGGTACAGCAGCCATGGGCAGTATGAGAAAAATAAAGTATTTTTGTTCTACGATCTATGACAGAACACAAACTGGAATATATTGCATGAAAGTCAAACGTTCTTCATTCCCACCGCTCCAACCTCCACATATACATACTACTTCCTGCATTGGCATTAGATGTAAACCCTGAGGTGTGGAATCACCCAATGTGGACGTAAGTCCTTGAGTTACTGGGATCCATGTGCTATTTGGATCAATTTAATTGGTTGAGACACACTTACATAATCCTCTATGAAACCCATACAATTCATGATATACTTGCTTCACTTTCATTTTACATTCTTCAACCAGTAGACACAAAATGTAAAGAACAAATCAAGGAAGGTGGAGTACATTAATATAGAATTGTTGCCATCTGTTATCCCAGCAGTTGGCATGCTGCATGAAAGCCTTTACATTCAGCTGATTAAGACCCTTGAGCCTTGACAGCCATCTGAAGGCTGCACTAAAATCTGACTGACACATTTTGTCAAAGTGCAATTCCACACACCAGATGCACTGTGGTTACTTTGATTTAATCTTAGACAACAAGCACCAGGCTAATGCACAATAACCACAAAAACTTCTGTTCTCCTGTGCATTATCACACTGGTCGGTTAAAGTAAGTAAAATCATTAGGAAGGAGGTAGGCTGGTTGACACCAGACCCTTCTCAGTTGTAACTGAGGGTGGCTCTGGGGGAGGTTCATTCACAGCCCATTTCCAAAGGGGCGGCACCAACGGATGCCGCTCAAATGCTTCTGGGCGCAATTGGATAGTCCTTCAACCAATCAGACCAACGATCCGGGTGACATAGCAGCGACAGCGGCATCAACGGGTTGTTGCGTTTCTGTGGCCGTCATGTTGAATGTAAACAAGAAGCTGCTTGCTGTTGCTGCGCTATCGTCATCATGTAAAGCCCGCCTCAACCGTTGTGATTGGTGCCTCGATTTGGAAAAATTGGAAATGGGCTTGAATGTGTTCTTGGCCAGACAGACTTGCAGAGCAAATCTCAAATTTGTCCGAAGTTTTCCCAGGCTAGGAAGGAGGGTTAAAGACAGCGGAATAAGGAGGTTTTTTTCCCTCTACATTTTAGCGATGTCTATTTCGTCAACGATATTGCATGTTGATATCGCTACAGTCAGCGTCTAATGACAACGCCGCTGTCTCATCGTATATCATTAATGAATTCAACACTTCAGCAAAGGTGTTCATTTCCACACAAGCTTAATCACTCAAAGTGACCACGCCCTTAATTATGCAGAACTTTAAGCCTGAATATAACTTAATCTGATGAGTTATATCCAACAGTTGGTGAGCATTTAAACAAAGTGCTGCAGATATATAGTAGTCTTAATGTAATAGTATAATACAATAATATAATAGTTCATGGATTTTGGTGAATGTGGTCATTGATGCAGTTTGTGTGAAAGCAATGAAAAATTATTTGCAAGTTGGTCCACACAGACTGAAGCCCTGAAAAGCAAGGTGAAAAATCTATTTTTTTCGGACGTGCGAGACCAGAAAAGACGTACTATCTAGTACGTCTGACTAAGACTAAAGGAGACTTTATGTGTCAGTAACTAACAGCAAAGACACCTGACCAAGCGTCGGTTTCTGACACTCACACAGTGAGAATGTGTTGACTAAAACGGTAACGACTTATTCATATTACTGTACCCTGTACTAAACCCTTTCAATATTCGAATAAACTGTCACAGCCTGGTCTGTGCCTTCTAGATTTCTCTGTGTTTTCTTCCCTGTCTGTTTTTCCCATTCTCCTCCCCTGTGTGTGTCTGTGTGCGTGTGTGTGTGTGTGTGTGTGTGTGTGTGTGTGTGTGTGTGTGTGTGGGTGTACTCATCAGCAGAGGCGTGGCTCTTCAGGCTTAACCAGGCACACCTGAAATCCATTCACAATCAAGCACAGTACAAGAAACCCTGCTCTTCTATTACTCATCGCCAGATTGTTTTTCCGCTCTCATGTGGTAACTCCTCAGGCCTTATTCTCCAGTGTCTAATCCTCTAGTGAAGAACTTAAGCTAAGCTAGCGGCAGCGCCGCCGGACTAAGACAATGCATGCACTGAGACAAAAATGCGTTTGCCCACCTATATAAATATAGAGGAGACGGTGAATAACCCTATTTCAACAAACAGTGGCGTATTCCTTTAACTTTGGATCATTGTTGTACTCCGCTGAATCTAACCTCACCTGTGTCTCTCACATCAGGATTGTCAACTCATCACCCTTTCCTCTCCCTGTCTTGCAAGAACAGAGATAAAATAAATTGCTTAAAACTAAACCATCGAGTCAGTGTCTGAATCTGCTACTTGGGGTCCACCCTAGAAGCTAACCGTAACATAAACTAATGTTTACATAGATACATTTAAATGTCAAAGCAGTTGGGATGTATTCTGTTTCTTTTCAATACTAATTACTAACCACTCCTTTTTTTAACATCAAGATTCATTATTCATCTGGAAAGTAAGCCACAGTGGTTAGCATGTGTACAGGGTGCATACTGAAGGTCCGGGCTAAGTGCCAAATGTCCTGAAATCCTAGAAAGGCCCTGCAGTCCAGTACTGCTGTAGTTACAATGACATAATATCCCAATGGACTCTGCTGTGATACCAGCGAGAACCAGAGGAGAAATGATAAAGATTGGACAGAGGAAGAGTGCTTCAGGCTTATTGATGATCTGCAGTCCCTCATCAAATTTTTATAACGACAATATCAAATATTCAACATCTGCCATCGACTAAAACGTTGGAAAACTGTTAGCAAGAGAAGAAAGGACATAGTTGGAGTTAAATCAGAGTGTACTAGAGGATGGCAGAAGGAGAAAACATGAGGAGATAAAGATGACAATACAAAGAAGCTAAGTGCAAGAATCTCTTTAATAAAGGCAGAGAGAGAGAGAGAGAGAGAGAGAGAGAGAGAGAGAAAAGACAGAGAGAGAGAGAGAAAGAGAGAGGAGTAGTTGCTTGAGACGAATGGGTGGAATAGAATCAAATTCAAAGCAAAGGGATCTTGACTAAAGGACAGCTAAATATAGCAACAGCCAATTATATTTGGCCCTGTCTCCAGCACAAGCCTTATCTGCAGAACGGAGTGTGTGTGTGAGGCAGCGTGCAGAGGGCTGTGTGTGTTCATGTTCTCTTCATCCCACACACACTATAGACGTGATGATTATTGAAACATCTGGCGCTGCACCAAGTTCCTACAATTAGATCTAAGTACTAAGGACAAAATCACATTTTGTCAATATCCTGAAACCCTACTAAGTACTGTAGTGTTATCATCCCAAGTGTATGAAAGCCCAGAGAACGGAAACTATTAACAGTCCTGCACTGAGAACTGTTTGCATGACATGTGCATATGAGATCGCATCACCATCATCAAAACACTAAATGAGAGAATATCTTTTGAAATGCCCACACTCTATGATCTATGACATGGAGCACTGAAGCAACACACTTCATGTTGCTTTGTGGAAGAAGACCTTCTGCAAGTTAGCAGTTAGCTTCAACACTATCAGACAGCGAGAATGTCAGACTGCTCATTGACACGGTTACACTATCCATGGAGCAGAGGGAACAGATGTGTTATATGTATGCATTTGCGCCTTTTCAACATCTTGCTAGAAACTGACGAAACTGGATTTCAATCGGACTTGAATGCATTACACTTGCTATCCAATCCATCTAAAACGCCTGAAGTGACTCAGCGTGAATAGAGTTGATGACTTTGCATTAAAACAGTATCTAACATTTTCAAAAGGTTACTTTTCTATGTAGTTTAAACCTTGTTTTCATCATTGGCACAAATTGAGACAGCCTGAAGCATACTCCTTCAAATTGTCACCTGTCAGGTTAGCTACTCAAACTGAAAGCAGGAGCATTCATGGAAAAGGTTCAGACCTACTCATTGTTTCAGTCTGCCTTCTACCCGAGAAACACAACAGCCTTTTTCAGCCATTACTCACCAGTGCGGCTGTTGATGGCGAAGAAGTTCTGTGGGTTTCCGCTGACGATGCGGTAGCTGAGCCTGTCAGCAGCGGCAGGCGGCGTGGCGTCAGGGTCCTGGGCCTGGATCTGGAGCACAGAAACATCCCGCGGAGAGTTCTCGGCCACTGAGGGCCGGTACAGCGGCTCGGAGGTCAGCGGGGCGTTATCGTTCACATCCTCCACCTGGATGAACACCTCGATAGTGTCGAACTGGGGAACCACGCCGTGGTCGCTGGCATACACTGTCAGCCAATAGGAGTCCTTGGTCTCGCGGTCCAACATATCGGTGGTATAGATCACCCCTGGTGGAGGAAGAGACAAAGAGAGCAAATCTGTTTTATTTCTCATTGTCCAGAGCTGGCTGTACTGTACACGTAATGCAAAGGAAGTCCAGTGTTTCCACTGCAGCAGCACAGCCATGTCCTTCTCTTTACAGCCACAATCAAGACATTGGACTGGGTCATTTCATTCTCATGTCAAAGTCCTCAACACAACAAGGATTGAAATAGTCAGGAGAGAGAGAGAATGGCCTGAGGATGTTCCGGCACACACACACACACACACACACACACACACACACACACACACACACACACACACACACACACACACACACACATTATATGGCCTGTAGTGTATCCACAGTTTTCACTATTATTATCACTGTGGTCTTTACCATCTGCAACAGTTCACATAGTCAATGAGGGCATGTAAACACAGCGACTGTGGGGAAGATGATACAGTCTGACACACTGCTTAGTGTTTCCGTGACTGTAAATGACAAGTAAGTGTCATGTGTATCCATTCTGGTTAACTCCTTGTGTCATCAATTAATCCAGACTACAGAGAAGCAGGGGAGGCTGCGTACATAACCGCTGTAGAGATGGCAGCTAACTTCCTGACATAAGTCAAATTGGTTGCCTTGTTATGGGCGATAACTAATAAAGTAGTGGCAAAAGAATGTGGAGGCTCTGAGCCCACCCAATGCTGGGAGCCAATCCCATAAATTGTTCTGCTATATAGTGCTAGAACTGGCCAGACTGTACAACTGTGTGGCCAAAGGCTATCTGTTAAACATTTGATATATATTCCCATGAGACCTTGTCCGTGGAAAGCCAAAGCAAAACTCCTGCGACCTCTGACCTCAGTGTTTGTTTGTCTGCTCTTCTGTGGATTGTCTGAGTCGATGTGCGTGGCAGCAGTGTGTGTGTGTGTGTGTGTGTGTGTGTGTGTGACTGTGTTGAGTGCTCTTGATTAGCCAACTTCGGCAGCAATATTTACTTGCCGTTTTGTCTAAGTGGCTGATTACTCTCTTCAAAAAGCCCTTCTTTCCAGGTGGCTTTCACATGAGTGCTGCTGGCTGACGCACACACACACAGCCCTATATTTAGCATGTTAGTGTAGAGCTCTCCCAAGCTTTAGTGGACAAGCCCATTAGTGTGACTTGCTGCATTGAGTATTCAAAGAATGAGTGAGTTTTCTATTTTATAATCCACAATCAAAAAAGCATATTCAAGAGAATACAACAAACGGACAAAATAACCGATCAAGCGATATCAATAACAAATAAAAGAAATCACGACACAGAAATAAATAATAGTGGAAAAAAATACCTCAAGGGGTCATTCCGGAATTAGGGTTAAATCGATATTCATACAGATGCTTTCTTTAGCAGATACTCAGAGCCAAAAGTATATGTAAGTATGATTTGGAGTTGCAGTTTGAAAAGAGATGCCGTTGGCATAGACAGAATTTATGAAGTCAGACAAGTGAAAAATGTTTGCGAAACAGGTGTGAGTTCAACAGGTGGAAGCACCACGGACATGTCCTCCCCTGGACATGTCCGTGGTCGTGGCTGAGTGCATATACTTTACATAGTCGCTGGTGACTAAGGGCGTTTTCATACCTATAGTTTGCTGCTCTGGTCTGAATCAGTTGGGGAGTTTGTAAACTTGGACCAGTTTCCCCCTTTATTTAGTTTAGTTTCACACCTGGAAAAATCCAAGCGTACCAAAATGCGTCATTACAAATCACATTCATTCCTCTTATTGGTCAGAAGTGTCTTGGGAGAGGAAGCAAGAAAGTAAATGCAGGAAGAAGGTCCTGTGTTCTGGACATCTCCATGGTCAAACCAGCTCATTTAATTTAAATAATCCAACATTGTTTTGCAAGCAACGTTACTACGTCTGCTCTGCCCAAAGAGACTTCACTCTGCTCTGCCAGCGTCTGTCTCCAACTTTAGCGGTGTTACCATGGAGATGTGAGTGACGGATGGCGAGCTTGACTGCTGTCTATTTCTGTGAGAGAAAAACTGCAAGCTGCTACAGTTTGCTGCTCTGCCGCATCGCATGTTGCTTAGCACACCTGACTACAGGAGGTCTGATCACATTCTCACCACAAACGAACCGCTCCAGAGTTGGATTGAAAGTGTACCGAGAAACCAAAAACACTGGAACTTTGAAAGGTTCACTAAGTTAGGGCCTTTTTAACAGCTGAAAATTCAACACACACACACACACACAGGCTGAACTGTCTTTGTTTCATGGTAATAATTGACTGGACCGACCACAACAAACTCAATTTCTGATGCTGATATCAATATTTACATAAACACATATCGTTTCGTCTGATAAGGACACCTGGGGGCTGTTTCACAAAAGCAGAATTTATAAATCCAGGATAACCGACAAATTGAGGTTTGACCTAGTCTAATCTGTGCAATCTGAGGAGGAGCGACTAGGTCGAGCCAGGCTGAAGTAATTTGGATAAATGCGCGTTCACGGCTTTCCTTAACAGACCGCGAGGTTGATAACAGATTTACTGATGATAAAATGGAGAATACGCATTGCTCATACTTTACACAGAGTGAGCAGCAGCTCATTGCAACAATAAATGCGTAAGTAGCATAACACATTAACTGACCACTGCTCTGAATTGAAACCGTCATAATCATACTATTCAAGGATTAGGCTAATAATCATTTGCACAGATTAACAGTTGTACTCTTTGCCTTAAAACTAAGCAGAAGATAATGTTCCTCAGGAAATTTACCATGAAGATCAATTTTCTACAATGCTAGAATCCATCCATCCATCCATCTTCGTCCGCTTATCCGGTGTCGGGTCGCGGGGGGAGCAGCTCCAGCAGGGGACCCCAAACTTCCCTTTCCCGAGCAACATTAACCAGCTCCGACTGGGGGATCCCGAGGTGTTCCCAGGCCAGGTTGGAGATATAATCCCTCCACCTAGTCCTGGGTCTTCCCCGAGGCCTCCTCCCAGCTGGACGTGCCTGGAACACCTCCCTAGGGAGGCGCCCAGGGGGCATCCTTACCAGATGCCCGAACCACCTCAACTGGCTCCTTTCGACGCAAAGGAGCAGCGGCTCTACTCCGAGCTCCTCACGGATGACTGAGCTTCTCACCCTATCTCTAAGGGAGACGCCAGCCACCCTCCTGAGGAAACCCATTTTCGACCGCTTGTACCCTGGATCTCGTTCTTTCGGTCATGACCCAGCCTTCATGACCATAGGTGAGGGTAGGAACGAAAACTGACCGGTAGATCGAGAGCTTTGCCTTCTGGCTCAGCTCTCTTTTTCGTCACAACGGTGCGATAGATTGAATGCAATACCGCACCCGCTGCGCCCGATTCTCCGACCAATCTCCCGCTCCATTGTCCCTCACTCGCGAACAAAACCCCAAGGTACTTGAACTCCTTCACTTGGGGTAAGGACTCATTCCCTACCTGGAGAAGGCATTCCATCGGTTTCCTGCTGAGAACCATGGCCTCCGATTTAGAGGTGCTGATCCTCATCCCAACCGCTTGACACTCGGTTGCGAACCGATCCAGTGAGTGCTGAAGGTCGCAGGCCGATGATGCCATCAGGACCACATCATCTGCAAAGAGCAGCGATGAGATCCCCAGCCCACCAAACTGCAACCCCTCCCCCCCGACTACGCCTCGATATCCTGTCCATAAATATTACAAACAGGATTGGTGACAAAGCGCAGCCCTGGCGGAGGCCAACCCTCACCTGAAACGAGTCCGACTTACTACCGAGAACCCGGACACAGCTCTCACTTTGGTCATACAGAGATTGGATGGCCCTGAGTAGAGACCCCCACACCCCATACTCCCAAGCAGCACCTCCCACAGTATCTCCCGGGGACCCGGTCATACGCCTTCTCCAAATCCACAAAACACATGTAGACCGGTTGGGCATACTCCCAGGCTCCCTCCAGGATCCTTGCGAGTGAAGAGCTGGTCCGTTGTTCCACGACCAGGACGGAATCCGCATTGCTCCTCCTCAACCCGAGGTTCGACTATCGGCCGAACCCTCCTTTCCAGCACCTTGGAGTAGACTTTACCAGGGAGGCTGAGAAGTGTGATACCCCTATAATTGGCACACACCCTCTGGTCCCCCTTTTTAAAAAAGAGGAACCACCACCCCAGTCTGCCACTCCTTTGGCACCGTCCCAGACTTCCACGCAATGTTGAAGAGGCGTGTCAACCAGGACAGCCCCTCCACACCCAGAGCCTTGAGCATTTCTGGACGGATCTCATCAATCCCGGGGCTTTGCCACTGTGTAGTTGTTTGACTACATCAGTGACTTCCGCCTGGGAAATCGGCGACAATCCCCGTTATCCTCCAGCTATGCCTCTAACATAGAGGGCGTATTAGTCGGATTCAGGAGTTCCTCAAAGTGCTCCCTCCACCGCCCTATTACCTCCTCAGTGGAGGTCAACAGTGTCCCATCCTTACTGTACACAGCTTGGATGGTTCCCCGCTTCCCCCTCCTGAGGTGGCAAACAGTTTTCCAGAAACACTTTGGTGCCGACCGAAAAGTCCTTCTCCATGTCTTCTCCAAACTTCTCCCACACCCGCTGCTTTGCCTCTTTCACGGCAGAGGCTGCAGCCCTTCGGGCCCTTCGGTACCCTGCAACTGCCTCCGGAGTCCTCCGAGATAACATATCCCGGAAGGACTCCTTCTTCAGTCGGACGGCTTCCCTGACCACTGGTGTCCACCACGGTGTTCGTGGGTTACCGCCCCTTGAGGCACCTAAGATCCTAAGACCACAGCTCCTCGCCGCAGCTTCAGCAATGGAAACTTTGAACATTGTCCACTCGGGTTCAATGCCCCCAGCCTCCACAGGGATGCACGAAAGCTCCGCCCGGAGGTGTGAGTTGAAAGTCTGTCGGACAGGGGCCTCCTCCAGACGTTCCCAATTTACCCGCACTACACGTTTGGGCTTACCAGGTCTGTCCAGAGTCTTCCCCACCCCTGACCCAACTCACCACCAGATGGTGATCGGTTGACAGCTCTGCCCCTCTCTTCACCCGAGTGTCCAAAACATACGGCCTCAGATCAGATGAAACGATTATGAAATCGATCATTGACCTTCGGCCTAGGGTGCTCTGGTACCAGGTACACTTATGAGCATCCCTATGTTCGAACATGGTGTTCGTTATAGACAATCCATGACTAGCACAGAAGTCCAACAACAAACAACCACTCTGGTTTAGATCAGGAGGCCGTTCCTCCCAATCACGCCTCTCAGGTGTCTCCATCATTGCCCACGTGTGCGTTGAAGTCCCCAGCATAACAATGGAGTCCCCCACTGGAGCCCCATGCAGGACTCCAGTCAAGGTCTCCAAGAAGGCCGAATACTCCGAACTCCTGTTTGGTGCATATGCACAAACAACAGTCAGAGTTTTCCCCCACAACCCGCAGGCGTGGGGAGGCGACCCTCTCGTCCACCGGGTAAACTCCAACACAGCGGCGCTCAGCCGGGGGCTTGTGAGTATCCCCACACCCGCCCGGCGCCTCACACCCGGGGCAACTCCGGAGAAGAAAAGAGTCCAACCCATATCCAGGAGTACGGTTCCAGAACCGAGACTGTGCGTAGAGGCAAGGCCCACCAGATCTAACCGGTAGCGCTCCACCTCCCGCACTAGTTCCGGCTCCTTCCCCCACAGAGAGGTGACGTTCCACGTCCCCAGAGCCAGCGTCTGCCGCCCGGGTCTGGTCCGTCGAGGCCCCTGACCTTCACTGCCACCAATGCTAGAATATGATACGTATATATCTCTCTCACTCTGTTTCCGCCTCTCTCTCTCATGGGCTAAAATATAAATTTCCTAATTATTTATTAACTTCCACTGCTCGCTGTTAATGCAAAGTGTACAACTGTTCATTTTTGCAAATGACAAGTGACTCATTGAATGCTTTCAGTAAAGAGCAGTAGTTCGTAAATGTATAGGCTAATTTTATCATTCAGTCGTTCAAGTTTTTTTTTTTTTCACAGAGTTTCCTTCTTGCTCCCTTGTATATATGGACATAGAAAAGACAGACACTGAAGAAATTGGACTCTAAAATCTAGAAACTATAAAGATAATTAAGTGATAAATGTCATATATACTGTAAACATGAATGTAACAGAGTACATTTATCAGTTATTTCCCCCAAGTTAAATATAAGGTAAAAAACCATTGGGGTGTTCTCTCCCTGTTGTCTCATGAATGCACAGTAGCCTACAACACTAGATCGTTACTGGTCCAGTGAACTAAGTCTATATTTTGGGAGGACAATTAGGATATGTTCTTAAAATTGTACAATCCTCCCAAATTATAGTCCCAGTTTATTGGACAACACAAATTGTGTGCTAAGAATGCCAATGCACATAGAAGAGGAACAAACATGATCCTCTATATTTATCTCAACAACTGCAGTAATATATTCATCAAACTTCTAACAACAATATGAACAGCAATCTTCATTCAGCAATATAACAGTAACAATGTCACATGAAAAAAGAATGGTCACAACTTTAATAATATACAGTAGTTAACTGAACAGCAATATGCACCTGTTGTATTTTAATGCAGGCTGAAGGTAAAAGCACTGCTGAGTGAACAGAAAAGGCAGCAGGATTACTAAATCCTGGCTGTTAGCCTGGTCTGGACCAGGCTAGCTGTACAGAATAAATCTCCATGGTAACTTAGGTGCCTTTGCTTTTGTGAAACCGAGTCAAGGTTAAATTGAGCCAGGATAACTGGGAAATCCTGGCTTAATCCCTTATCTTGGTTTTGTGAAATAGCCCTATTATGAAATCCAATGCTCCTTAACATTCCTCATCTATTCCCCATAAGCCCTATCAGAGACATTAAACAGCACTCCGTCTCCATCCCATCATAGCTGCTGCTGCAGCCAGCACTGTCCCTTTCATCCAGCTGGAACTCACATCCTTACTGTGTCTTCATCCTACAATCAAAGCCAACTTCTGGTCCTGCCACCAAACTAAACCCACCCCAACACTCACTTTATTTAAGAAACAAGAGATGACCAGCTCTGGAAACATCAGGAACAAGTCCTTCCAACTGACACTGCTATCTTCTAGAGCAGCTGTTCTGTACATTAAGACCAGCTGCATTGAGAGGACAAAGATAAGGTCATAAAGTGTTTAGCCCTGGTTCTGGCTGTAGTCAGGTGTGAGGCTTGGAGCCTGCCTGGCCCCAGGGCTGCTAGGCTCTGGGGAAGTGCATTTCAACCAGCCAGACAAAGTGAGTCTCAGGCTTAATTGGGAATTAGGAGAAGATTAATTAGGGCAGTGATTAGCATTTGCACTAATCCAAGGGAGTGGAAGCCCCTCGTAATTCACAAGGCAGCCACTCACTGTCTCTTACTGCTGCCTACTCCAAAGCCTGCATGCCTACTGAAGCAGAGGCAAATGCATCCAATTTGCAGTATTGCTTTATGTAAACACGGACTAGCGTGTGAATGGACTGTATTTATATAGCGCTTTTCTAGTCCGAACAACTACTCAAAGCGCTTTTACATAGTATAGGAACCATTCACACACATTCATACACTGTGGCCAAGGCTGCCATACAAGGTGCCACCTGCTCATCAGCTACCCATTCACACGCCCAAGGACACTTCGACATGGGGGGGTCAGGGATTGAACCAGGCGACCGCTCTACCACTGAGCCGTGTGTGTGTGTGTGTGTGTGTGTGCGCGCGTGTGCGTGCGTGCGTGTGCGTGCGTGCGTTAGGAATGCATACACCATTACAATTGTTTCCGTAATCAGCCTTTAATGAAGTCCGTGTGGTGTGTAGCAGCCAACCACTACTGCTACTGCACGTGTCTCTGTTGCTTCACTGTCCCTTCAAAGCTGTGCATGTTTCCATCTACCTGACACTGGTATAGTGATAAAGCCTGCATGCCAAAAACACATCACTATATCTATATTTGTTGGGACAATGAAATGCGTGTATGTGACTATTCAGATGAACCTAGTTTTTTTCATTCACCCACCAGCTGTATGTGCGCACAGTAAAGTTTCTAGCATGGAGGGCGAACTATATGGCACTACATCAAGTTTTCTACACTTGAAGGGCACTTTGTTTTATTTACCATAAGGGCATCCAAGAGGGGACTTTTACTGAGTTTCTTTTTCAAATTGGGGGGCACACCACCTACACCAGCAGTTTTCCTGCAGAATTCAAGGTGAAGAATGCCCCTTTGATTCTCGTAATCAAGCAAGGAAGTATCAGTTGTAGTTTTAAGTGAATAATAACATAGATCATTAAACCTCATGGCAAGAGTGTAACTCATCAGTCAGCTTTGAACAAAAAACAGGCTTCTCTGTTTTTTAGAACATCTAGTAGCCAAAGACCCTGATAACATCCCTTATTTTACCATTTATTCACTCATATTCAAGTGTTTTATATTTAACTACGTTCATATTTGAAATATCCACCTCTGTTCAGCCATAGCCCTAGTGTGGCTTCTACTGGCCCAGCTGATCCTCCATCCTTGGTTTCACACTTTTAGAACCTTGAGCGATTCGGCAGAGTTGTAAGATTACTGTCCTTCGCCACAGGACTTCTTTCCTCACTCTGCTGACCAGGTCAAACTAAGCCTTTTCAACTGAAAATTTCAACCTTACCACATTATTTCCCTGTCAGCAAAAAGCAATCCCCAGTAGAGACTAGAAAATAAAGAGTAAGTATAAAAAGTACAGTGAAAGTGGCAAATGGAAGAGTGAGGCAGAATAAAGAGGTCATGGGCTTGGTTTGAAGTCAGAGTATTCAACTCCAAAGATTACTGCTTTAGTCCACAGGTTGGGAAACTGAGAGGCTGAGAAACTCTGAGTGGAACAATGCACCACAAAGTCAGAGACGTGACTGATCCAACTGCAAACACACCTACATATGTACACACTTGAAAATGACAATGGAAGAAGAATATACCCATTGAAAATCCTACAAACCCAGAGAGCAGCTTCAAACAGAAGGTGTGGCTATGTAAGAAAATGTTTTCACTCACAGAGCCTACAGCTGTGCCTACACCAAGAGTGACCCACACAGCTAAGAGTCTACAGCCATGCTAGTGGCCCTGTGAGGCTGTACTTAGACCGCATATTGCTGATGTTTAGCCGGTATAATACTTAACATTCTCATTATCATCACTTTGAATGTTAGCATATATTTGGATTCATCACAAAGTGCAGATGAGGCTTATGGGAGTGCCATTAGTTCTGTAGGTAATGGTCATAAACCCAAGAATTAGACCAAATTAAATGTTGACCTGATGATGGCACTTGATGAAAAGTCCATCTTGGTCAGCGGAGCCAGTAAATCCTCATTTCGGAAAAGGGGCAGAGAAAGTGTGATCCGTTAAACAAGCAATCCCCAACCACCATGAAGACAGTGACAGGTTTAGGCTGCCAATAAAACAAGCACACCCTAAACCAAGCTATTTTATATTTATTTTGAGCCTTACAGTAATAAACCTAAGCATTATTTGCACAGGATAAGTATCATCTGGGGACCTTGTGTGATTTAGAAATTACCTCCCCACATCTGAGTTTCGTGTGGCTTATTCGCACAGGATAAGCGAAGCCTGCACTTATGTGTAACCCGGAGGACGCCATGGCGAGGCTTTTAGAGGGAAACAAACTCACTTTATATCTTTCAGGAGAAACTTGGAGTCTGCCCTTTGACTACAACACAATCAGCTTTCTAGTGGTCATTACTGTATTATACTTTTCACTGGTTTCTCAATTGAGCCCTATTGACACTATGGAGCACTGTTTTGATGAGTGTGTCCTCGGGATGTGTTATTATCTTAATCATTATGATTTTGTACGCACATAGGGACATGCATACTTGTCTAATGCAGACAGGCCTCTATTCTTGGTAACTGCAGACAAGTACTGGCTAACTGCTGATCAGATGTGAAGGCTTGCTTCCTGCCTCTTTGAAATGCCCAGTACCCTTGTAAACAACGTGACAGAATCCAGTCAGATTCAATCAGTGTCTCATTTACATTTGATATCAAGTGCCCACTGCCACAGATGTACCAAATACAAGCTGGAGTAAAGTAGAATGCAGAAACACCACCGGCAAGAATACCAGCATTAGGAAGAAGCCATTGCAGAGCTTAGATTACCTACCAGCAAGCAGTACAGTTTAATCAGGTTATAATAATTATAATGTAAGACTTCTTTAGGTCTGAAGTTGTTTAAACCCCCATACAACAACTACAATTATTGTATTATTATTATTATTATTATTATTATGATGTCGAAAAGAATTAAACTCATTCTTTGGAGACCATGAATATCCATGATTCTATGGCCTGTAAACTTATCTCGCTTTAGATCTCTGGTGTATAATGCCGTGTTCCATTTACCTTGCAAGTCCATTTACCTTGGAAGTCAGAAGTGCTACAGTAATACACAATATATTGCTATTTTGTGTTGTGGATACTCAGGACGCTGAGTAGTGCTAAAGAACAGAAAAGTCATTCAGGACAAACATTCAGGTTGTAGAGGTATTGGTTCAGCCTGTGTTTCTCTGTTTTCACCACAGTCAGCTCTTTACACCTGCTACCTCGCTCATCATTCAGAGGAGGCCAGAGGAGCCAAAAAGATAGAGAGAAAAGAAAAGAAGGAGAAAGACAGCATCACACTTCAACAAACATGCAGACCTTCAGAACATCCTTCTCTGGAGTTTGGCAAGGTAATGGAGGAATAAGGAATGAATGCATGGAAAGGGAGGGCTGTAGGTGTATGAGGTCATGACGTCAGTCATGTCAGATTGTGAGGAGGCTATTAGTGAGAACTGAGCAGCAGGAAGCCTTTATCAGACTCTGTCTGAGGGTTAGAATGAGCCCTCAGCTAGTCCATCAGCTATTAGCAGGGATTAGCACCTGAGAGCCAGTAGGTAAAAAGCCCCATTAGTCAGCCAGCATTAGAGTGATAAGGTGCTGGGCCACAGTGTGAGGAGAGAGGAACACAGCAGGAGAAGGAAGTGAAAGGTTAGCACATGAAAATGACTTCCTCTTCTCCTAGTGCTCTGCCAAAATGTAGGGTGCCTTCTTCAGAGGGGCAACAACAACAAAAAAAAAGGGTGCACCGGGTAATGAGAAGGCTTGATCTGCAAGAATGTTGCCATGATGATTTAGAGAGGTGCTTCTGCAGATAGGTCTGATCTGTGTCTAATGGCGTTTTTCCATTACATGGGACCTGCTTGACTCGCCTCGACTCTACTTGCCTTTTTTGTTTTTCCATTATGAAAAAAAGTCCCTGGTACTTTTTTTAGTACCAAGTGAGCTGAGGCGGTACCAAAAGGTGACATGAAAAGCTGTAGACTATTTATTGGTCAGAGAGAATCGTCACTAATCACTGCGTCATCATTGCTAGCGACAGAAGGGGGTGTCCTGAACAAACCCCAAAACAAAAATTTTGAATTTGGTTGAACAAAACAAAACATTGTGGAGGTGTTCCTTTGGGCTCCGATAACCCAGAATTGCTGCGAACCAAACAATATGCCATTATGAGTGGTGGCCAAACCTCAAAACATTGTAAGAAACCAGAATTATTCATCCTTGTAATTCAAGAAGACCAGAGTCATTTCAGTTTTAGTGTTCTGTTTCTCCTCTCATCTGCACCTAAGGGAACAGACCTGCCTCCACCTTCCACTTCCCCCTCACTGCAGCACCGCACCCTCCACCACCTCCATGTGTGTCTATCAGCTCCCCTCTGGGACTGGGTAGTGAGATTCCTAACGGACGGATGGAAAAACACAGAGACACAGATGGACAGAGATTTCATAGACCATAAACTCACTATGAAAATGTTTACTGGGGATATAAATCAAGAGAGAAGTAGGCTCATTTTCTCATAGACTTCTATAGGAACAGACTTCTTTTTTCGAGCCGGTGGAGTCGCCTCCTGCTGGACATTAGAGAGAATGCAGCTTTAAGGAGCTAAAGCTTTGGCTTCACTTTTCAGAACCGAAAATTGCCAGTTGGCTGCAACACAACAACAAGACGCAGCATCGGTAAAATATGTGAAAAATGTGCAAGCACATTCCTTATAGATCACTTTGTCTTGATCACGATTTTTATTATCCATAGCTTTTGGCATAGTGTAAAGTGATATGTGCATTGTCTCAGCTCATCACGTGTTGAGTCTGGCAGGAGAAGACAGGCTGACATACTGGAGCCTGAAGAAGAGGGCTCACCATGCAGGAAGTGGGTCACATCAAAGTCACTGTACCTGCTTTCTTTTCGTCAAACTAAGCAATAAGATCTACGTAATTCATTTCAGATGTTAGAAGCTTTTCTCTGAGTATGTCAAACACACATATTGTGTCCTAAGGAGCTGATGTGTGTGTGTATAATGCTGCACTCTTGCAGGCTGACACACACTAAATGTATAAGAAGGAGAATTGAAAAGATATGTTTCCTGATCTCTACAGTTGTGTCAAAGACGTGTCCTGTAGTGTTGTGGAGCTTCCTGTTACTCTAATCATACTTGCTTCATTAGATCTCACACATCATGAGTTCACATGTCCACAGAGTCCAACGGAAACTGGGCCTGATGGCAGGAACACATTGTATCAATGCGTTCAAGTCACAATCAGTAACGTAGTGACAATCGGGAGAGTCTGGACTTTCCTGGTGGGCCGGTAGTGTTTTGAGGCAGCGAGGGCCGGTCTTATAATAGTTATACATTGCAAGTTCTTAGCAACACCATTCGGCGGCCTGGTGTGCGGCCTCCGCTCAACCCCGTACAGCGGGCCGCAGCAGCCTCTTATTTCAATTCAAACACAGGCTGTGTTCACAATCACAACCATGTCCAGGATTCTCAGAAATATAGGGGGATCAGTGAGCAGCCCCTCCTCCAAATGGCATAGCCCTGGTCGGTTCTATGACGTTAGTATATTTTTTATATATGTGGCTAAGCTGCTGCCTAGCAGGTAAAACATGTTATTAAAACACAATGTACTAGGTAGCTAGAAATGATGCCACATGCCACAATCCTATGAAACTGCCGTTTCGGAACTCTATTCAAAATTCCAAAATAAAAAGACGTATTAACAGGAAGTGGAAGGGTGTGTAGCCAGAGGTTAAATTGGGCTCCGTCTCCTTCAGCATTAAACATTTTGCCGGGGGTTCAGCCCCGAATGTTTTGAGTGTAACCCCAAATGTATTTTGAAAAGTTGACTGACAAATATGAAACCGGACGTCGCTTAGTGTCCACTCTCGCTGTAAAAAGCTGCGCAGCTTCAGGTTTATGGATGCGCTCTGCTGTGGACATGCTGCGGCAGATGTGTCGCGTTTGAGCTCCGTGTATTTCTGCCATAAGTTTCGGGTTTCCACCTCCGATGTTTAGCAGCGTACAGCCACTTCCCTAAACGTCTCAAACGGGGCTCTGTGTTTCAAACGGGGCTCGGTGTCTGTCAGAAGGTCTGAGATCTACCGTATCAGCAGAGCAATCACGTAATGTACAGCAGACTACGGTGCAGGTAGCCTATAGATTATTTTCTAAAATATAGTGACTTTATTCTCGTAATAGCCTATATTATAACTTTATTTTTTTCACAAAATATCACGACTCCTTCAAATCTCAGAGAGCACAGATGGGATGAGTTATATTTTGAATGTGCACAAAGTTTTGGACGTGAGCAGAAATCTTGCTCAATCATCTGAAATATTACAATCAAGAGGTTTATTAATACATTAAATGAATAATGTATCACTGAGGTGAATAATTGTCATATGCACATTTACGGAGGTTACTTCCCCAACAAAAGATGCAAAAAAGGGAAGAATAAATGATGCATAAGCTACATGTGTGCTGACTCAGATATAATTAGAAAAGTCAATCTAAAGGAGAATAAATAGATGAAAGCAATAGAGAGTTCCTGACAGCCTTACTGCAATATTTTCCATTATGTTGTTATATTTGGATTGTAGCCTAAGGTTTCCCTTTACATAAAGATAAAGGTAGAAATAGGTGCATACAAATTCACCAAAATGCAGAAAATGAAGTGTTTAATGCTAAAAAAAATTCCCCCAGACCCCCACATCATAAGTCACCAAACAAATCTGGAAGCAAAACCTTGGCCTTTGACTTGCCAGGCCAGTTATTATTAGACCAAATGTTGGTGCCATCTAACAAACTGGAAGCTAAAATGAACATACACTGGCTATTAACAAGCTGGGCCAGCCAATCACTGTTAAAAAGGCTATAATAGTGGTTTCTGATTCTCTTAAATCAACATAATTTTCTTGTTTAAAAAGATGTTTACATACAGTATTTGCCAACCAATATTTTCAAACATGTTCAATTCCATACATTTTCCAAGGGTGAAATCCATTGGCTGCCTGTTATACAATAATATATATAAATAATAATAATAAAGTAAGTGAATTGTGAAGTATTTCTCTTTGTTTGAATAACTAATCAACCCTACCTTACACATTAATACTGGAAAAAGAGCCCATTTGGTGTAAAAACACATTAAGTCATTTTATGGCCCAATTTTGAATGACGACCATTCTCCGTAAATAAGGGCTCCCCCTCCCTACAAAAGCCAATTTAACCACTGTATGTAGCCTACTGTCTTGAGCAACCAAAGCTAGAAGTACACATTGGGTTATGAAAACATTACAGCTAATCAGTTTAAAACTCAAACCCTCCACTCATCTTATCTGGAACCTGTAAGGTAGGTCAGTGGCTTTCCTTTTCTCAATTTGGCCGACTGTGACATAAGATAGCTTGGTAGTTGGGCTAGTGTGGATAACCCCCCACCACACAGCCCGAGAGCCGGTGGTTTACGAAATTTCCCGGTAGATTTTTTTGGTCCCACTCAATCCCTGGTCACAATGATACAATATGTGTGTGTGTGTGTGTGTGTGTGTGTGTGTGTGTGTGTTTTGTGTGTATGCCATTCAGGTTTAATCCTAATTGCTTTCCAAGCCACACTGCTCTGTCACTGAAATTATACACTGCTGGTAGCACCGTGTGTGTGTGTGTGTGTGTGTGTGTGTGTGTGTGTGTGTGTGTGTGTGTGTGTGTGTGTGTGTGTGTGTGTGTGTGTGTGTGTGTGTGTGTGTGTGCGTGTGTGTTTTGGCTTCCCGCAGTGAGGGCAACCACAGGCTATCATTACCATTGTTATTTTTCTCCTTAGCGCAGGAAATTTAGCCTGCACTCTGCACTCTGCACTCCGTGTGTGGGTGTGTGTGTGTGTGTGTGTGTGTGTGTAGCCAGAGGCCCAGCTCTGTTCTAATTATACTAATGTACCCTTTACTGACAGGGATATAATCTTGAATAAGTTACAATTGGGTTTTTAGGGGAAAGAGCTAGAAAGTGACTTAATTTAGAGCGTGAAAAATCCAGAATCTGCAGATACCTACAGAAGGGAGTTTGAGCTAAATTGAACTTGTTGGAGAGCTGATTAAAAGACACAAAGTATCGCCAATAAATAAGTCTTCTAAGGTAACTATCTCCTTGAGTCTCCAAATTTTAAAAGTTCCATCAGTAATGGAGTGGGTGGAGGAGCCTGATTTTTTTCACAATAGGGATACCAATTGAGAGATCTTACATTTGATAGCCTGAATTGTTTACAAATTTTAATAGAACCGGAAATGACTGGATTTGATATAAGTGGGCCTGACCCCCAATTTCCACCAGCTGCGGAACGGCTTCGGAACGGCTGCGGAACGGCTCCGAAACGGTAGCGGAGTCATTAGGTTTCCATTAAAGTCAATGTGTGTATTTTCACTGACTGCATAACAGCTGCGTTCCGACTTCATCCCAGCTCCGGCGATCTGCAGCCCTACGGAGCAGATACGCAGAGCTTCTATTTTTGCCGGACGCCGGAGAGCTGCGCAGCAATTCAGCACACGGCAGATAGTGCGGGACAGGAAGTCGAGCACAGAAGCAAAATAAAACATCCGGTTAATTTTCAAAATAAAATACACCATACTCACGGCAGATCATAATTTCCTGCACTACACCTTGAAAACACAGCACAGGGTTGTTTCCCCTCTAGTCCTCTGGATAGAAACAAACTGTTGTTGGTTTTGTGGTTCTATTCTACGTGAATTCGTCGTTCTGCATCCTGTGGAAATCCAGAGTAAGGAAGTGCTGAGCAAAGAATGGAATGTAGAGAAGTAGAAGAGACGGATGATGCCTCTAGGCTAGCCAACATGGAGTTTCAGTGTCTGTGGGCTTGGACTGGCAGGTGGACAGTGACCTTATATTGCAGGACCAATACCATTCCAAATGAATGATGAAATAAATTGGTCTAACAAAGAAAAGAAGGGTTTTTTAATGTTAATTGGTATGGACTGAAAAATATATTAAAATTAGATTACGATAAGATAAGGGGAGCCAACAAAAGCCACTCTAGAATAGATTACTTTTTGATGTCAGCAGAACTTCTTTCTTATATCAGATGCTGCCATTATAACAGTACAGCCATATCGGATCATGCAGCTGTATCACTGATCTATGTGGAGCCAAAGCTGATACGTAAATCTCCTAAATGGAAATTTAAAACAAAATGGATGCAGGACAAATAATTTCTGCAGTTCGTGGGAAAACAAAATTATTTGATAACTTTGAGTTCAACACATCCCAGACAACGACCACATTTAGATGGCCTTTAAGGCATTTATTAGAAGTCAAATTATAAGCTACACAAGCAGGAAAACAAAAGAAGCACAGGATATAATTAGAGATCTGGAATCCGAAATGAAAATGCTTGAAAACAAAAGACTGCAAAATGAAAATGAAATATCCTAACAGTTACTACTTCTTAGAACTCAATATAATGCAATAACATACAATAAGGCTGCTGCAAACTTATTGAGGCTCAGACTCAACTTTTATGATCTGGGAGAAAAGCCGGGTAGAGTTCTTGCATGGCGGGTAAACAACAGGAAACCAAAAGGGCAATAAATGTCATTGAGGATGCAAATGGATATACTATTGTTGACCCGCTGGAAATGAATACAGCTTTTAAAAATGTTTATGAAAATCTCTACAAATAATAGTACATTACTAATGCAGATGTCCAGACTGAATTTTTTAACAAACTCAATATCCCCAAAATCTTTGAGGAAAGTAAAAAAGGCCTGGATAAACAACAAAGCATGGTTTAGATATCAGAAGCTATAGGTGCAATGAAGGCTGGGAAAGCAGCAGGGCCAGATGGCCTCCCAATTGACTTAATACTTTACTTTAAAGATAACTTGGCAACTCCGCTTTATGAGATGTAGCTAGAATCCAACAACAATGGCTACCTATCTGCCTCAGTGAGAGAGGCCTTAATCATCCTGCTTCCAAAATCAGGAAAACATAACACTAAATGTGAGAATATGCCACCTATAAGTTTAATAAACACTGATAAAAAATATCCTCAATAAAATTTTGGTCAAAAGGCTAGAGGGCGTGAAGTATTGTGGTGGATGACCAAAATGGATTTGTAAAGGGAAGGCAAGGATTCCATAATGTAAGGCGCGTTCTCAATGTATTGTACTGCCAAAAAGAAGAAAAAGACAGCTTTTGACGTTATAGCTTGATTTGATTTTGGAAATACTTTCCTTAACTGGATCAAACTATTACATCTCCACCCTATAGCTGAGGTTCTGACAAATTAAGTGGTGTCTCAGTGTCGGAGTCCTTCTGTATTACAAGAGGTTGCCCCCAAGGTTCACTTCTATCACCACTTACTGTATGTTCATACTAGCTATTGAACCAATAGCAATAGCAGTTAGATCTAGTAGGCAAATACAGGGCATAACAATTGGCAACCAAGATCATAGAAAAGCTCTTTTTGTTGACGACGTAATTGTATTCTTAAAACAATTAAATACCATATTATACCATACCAGAACTTTTAGATCTAATCGGCCTGTTTGGTAGTCTCTCCAGATATATAGTAAATGCTTCTAAATCATTACTAATGCTGCTTAACGGAAATGAAAGACAAAATATAAACCAATACTTATTTACTTTTTAAGCTCCCATCTAATTTTACATATTTAGGTCTCAAAATAACACTTCATTTAGAAACTATAGCACCAGCAAACTATAAAGTAATAATGAACTAAATAAATAAAATCTATAAAAAGGTGGATGCACTTACATATATCTATGATATGGAGAATAAATATATTAAAAAAATGAACATATTGTCTAAAGTCATGTATTTATTTGAAAATATCCCCCCACAGGAATGTTTAAGAAACTCACAGCGCTCTTCAGGAAATTTATACGGAATAAGAAATGTCCTGGAATCCGCTTATCTCTGCTCTATCTTCCATTTGATACAGGGGGGTGAAATGTCCAAATCTTTACTATTTAGAAACACAATTGAGAACTATAATGTTTTATTTTTCTCCTGGAGATCCTCTGTCATGGATCGACATGCAATCATGCTCCTTTAAGGTACCACTGCATTTGTACCTGTATTCAGCTAAGCTAAAGTACTTAAGAAGACATACTGCTCATCTTATAGTTCATAATATGGTTAATGTATGGTATGAGGTAAAAGAATACATGAACATATTGGACTCTGTCACAATTCAGCCCAGTGTGGGGCAATGTTTCATTTAAACCAGGCAAGCTAGATGCAGGATTCCAGATATGGGCAAAGAAAGGAATAAGTAGAAAAACAGATAATGTCCTGGCAGAATATTACCAGCACCTTTTCCATTAAGTTTACGGACATTTCTGTAAATCCAGAAACGGTAAATTCTGTAGATTTACAGTATATCCTCTGTACCTTAACAGGCATTTCTGTTAATCCAAAAAAAATCAAAATACGGAAAAACACCAGTGAAAAATTGTTTCAGAAAACTTCTTCATATTAACACAGTATATTATTATTATTTCTACAGACTTTTCTAACAGTTAGGGGTTTTATCTCATCAATATATAACTGGCTTGCATCTGGCTCTAAAGAAACATCGATAACCAGACTTGAGACATGGAGGGCGGATTTAAAAGAGGGCATTTCAGAAAACGATTGGAAAAAAAAACCTGTGACGCATCTAAGAAACAAACCGCAAACTCTAATTTAAAGCTACTCCAATATAATTGGCTGATGCAGACATACACAACTCCTGTTAAATAAATATACAGTAATATACCTGACCTTTATTTTAAATGCAATGAGGCTAAAGTAACATTTAAGCACTGTCTGGGAGTGTGACAAAATTAAAACATTATGGAGGGGGGTAATCAATAAAACTATGTCCATCTTGTCTTTGAACATTACACTTGACCCTACGATTATATTGTTGCACCTGTATACAACACATCTGAATCTGAAACCCCAAGAATATAAATGTATTGATTTTGCTATAAACAGGCAAAAATGACTACAGCTCTCTTCTGGAAGAAAATGGAGGCACCAACAATTGGTGCTTGGATCATGAATATGGCGCAATGTATGACAATGGAGAGATTTACATATATATTAAAAAACAAATTGGGGGTATATGAGAAAATCTGGAAACCATTTGACCAGTTTATAAAAGAGACATAGGGGAGCTTCTACAGAGGGATAATGCGGGACAGGATACCTAAAAGTGTTGAACCCCAGAAGGGGAAAGGACTGAGGCATGTCTTGGAGGGTGACAACAGAGGTGCAATTATTGTTTGTTTTTGTATTTGTGCATATCATGGCTTTGCTGGAGGTGCCATCGTTCTGTACATGTGATATTGTCATATCATTTGCTTTTTGTTTTTTAGCTGTTAAGAGTACAACAGAGGTTAAGAGAGACATTTTGTTGTGGGCTGGGACAGGGACAGGGACGGGGAGGGGGGGTTGTTAAAGGTTGTAATTGCAATGAAAAATCTATGAAAACATTGTTAAAAAAAATAAATAAATAAGGGGAGCCCAGACCAGCGTTCTGGATCTAATTGGGTTCAACCCAGAAGAAGTTGAAAATAACAGGAAACAGATGGAGTGCCTACTGGGGAATAGGGAATTAACTCTTACCCCAAGTGAAGTTCAAGTAACTCAGGGTCTTGTTCCCTCAATGGAGAGAGAGACGGTATTACATTCGGTCTACTGCACCAAGCCGGAAGGCAAAGCTTTCGATCTACCGGTCAATTTTTGTTTCTACACTCACCTATATATGGTCATTAAGGCTGTGTCATGACCAAAATAACTAGATGTGCCCTTGTAAGAGAGGGCCTATGCACCAAGGATATTGAACTGCTTTCTGTTTCCATGCGTCTATTCTACCTGCCTCAGGAATTTCCACAGATTGTTGTGACTGTGGTTTATATTAACCCGAAGGCTAGCGAGAGCATCGCCTCAGAATTGATCCTACAGAAACTACAGTACAGCTGCTGTCTCCTGATGCTCCTAATCTAATTATGGGCAACTTTACAAATATGTGTCTTGCCCCACCAGAAATGGCTGGATCAATGTTATTGCTCCATTAAAGGAGCTTACAAATCCATCCCACTCCCCTCCATGGGGACGGCTGAACACAACTGTGTGCACAACACATTCCAGCTTAACGTACATGCCCACAGAGTGGGAAATTGTTCACCAGAAAAGTAAAACTCTGGTCGGGGGAGGCAACACTGATGCTGCAAGGCTGTCTGGACTGCCCAGCGTGGGAGGAGTTTATAGAATCATCTCGGGACATCAACAAACTCATAGAAGTGATCAGCTCATGGGTAACATATTGTGAGGACCCTGTTATCCCTAACAGTAAACCCTGGGTGAGCAAACACCTAAAGTGTTATAAAACAAGAACAAGTTTGCATTTAAGCAAGGCAACATCTCTGAGATTAAACAACAGAAAGATTAAACATGAAATTAAGAAGGCTAAATTGGGCTACAAAGAGTTGAATACAAACAGGCTTAGCCTGGGACAGTGTAAGGAACATGGTTGGGTTAAATGACAAAGGGGTGGATTTAGAAGGCTTTTGAGAATAAATTTGGCCTGCAGAGCCCATCCCTGATGGCACCCGTCTTAACCAACCCCCTCTTTACTCCAGCTAAACTTGATCTGGCTTTCCGAGCCTGTCATTCAAATGGAATTTGTTTCATCAGAATTTATTTATTGATGGACTGTTTCCCTCATTTAATCAGTTATCGGAAATATTTGCTCTTACCCACTCTAACTTTTTTCGCTATCTACAGATCAGGGATTTTGTGAGGAAGGGCTACACTCCCTTTCCCAACAAACCACTATCCACCATCTTAGATCAACTTCTGTTTTCTGAAATGATGTTTAAATATGAAAATGATAACAACAGACAGGTGACATCAACTATTAGTGATACAATACCAAACCAAAGCAAAATTACATATTTGGGCATCACCATTCACGCATTGCTACAGCGAGTTGGCCCTGACAATTATGAAACTATACTAAGTAATGTTCAAAGGGATCTGGCCAATTGGTCTGCGCTGCCGGCATCGCTATGGTCCAGGATTGCTGTGGTTAAAATGAACATAGTTCCTCGTGTGAATTTTTTAAGTACAATGGTCCCCTTATCCCCACTGATAAATTTCTGGAAGAAACTTTATACCGTAATTCAGCAGTATATTTGGAATAATAAACAACCTAGGCTAAAATACTCTACCCTGCAACGTACCACAAACATGGGAGGCCTGGCTCTCCTTAACCTTAAAGTGTAGTACCACAAAGCTTTTTAGCTATGGGCCCTCAGAGTGTGGATGGACCCCTCATCTACAGACCCATGGAGAGAAATAGAGCAAAACCTCACTGGAAGTCTAAGACTGCAGGACCTTGCCTTCACAGGTGTGTGTCCAAAAAAGTGTACGCTAGCCTATGGCCCTATTATCACTAACACATTGACCAACTTTAAACAGGTGGAGGAGCTACACCAATACGTGGCATTTAAACACCCCAATTTGGCACAACATACACTTAATGTCTGGTAACAAACCTTTTGTTTATAACAAGTGGAGTGACAGAGGTATTTATACTCTAGACCAGCTATTCATTGATGAAGGTATGTTAAGTTTTGAAGACCTGAGAGCTAGCTTTGAGGTCCTTAGGACATCCTTCTGACTTTATCTTTGCTTAAGATCAGCCCTAAAATGTTATGGAGTACCATGGGGGAACAGTCTTGAGTTGCACCCAATCATTAAATTGCTTGTTGATTCTCCTGTGAGAGGATTAGTGTGCTAAACTGATGCAAGTATCTGTAGGAGAACTCCCAATAGTAAAGAAATGGGAGCGAGAGCTGAGCCCGGAGGGGAACGTAATTAATTGGGAGACAGTTTGGGACATTTCCCACTGTTCCAAGAACCCAAATCACCAGCAGATCCACTTCAACATATGCCATAGGACATATTGTACCCCTCAGAAGAGATACATCTCTAAAGACATTCCTACTCCCTATTGCACATTCTGCCAACCTGAACAAACTGGAACTTTCCTGCACGTCTGGGAGTGTGAACAGGTTTTTGGAATAAAACAACATCAATAATATCTGATGTGATAGGATGTCGAATTCCTACTGACCTGATTGTTTTGTAACTTAATGATGACACTAAATTACACCTACTTGGAAGACAGAAGAAAATTGGGCTAGCTGGATAAACTGCGAGCAAGAAAATGATAGTTCAGCGCTGGCTCCCCCCCCACCACCACCACCACTTGCTTTGTATAAAACAGTGGTTGGCGTATTTTCTGGACATAGTACATCATCACTCTAACCCTTTAACACTACAATCAATAGTCAGGATGTAAAAATTGTTGAATGAAGTACTTGGACACTATAATTGATAATAAACTGAGCTTTGAATGTAACACCAAATTGCCACAAAAAAAAGTCAGCAGCGCCTGTCACATTCAGCTCCCGTGCATAGGTCATGTTTTTGTTTTGTTGGTCACATTCAGTGTACACTTCCTGTTTTATTTTGAAACTCACTGTATGTCTCTGTTGCATTGTCTTCCGGTCTTTGTCTGCCATCCCGCCTGTGTAATTACTTGCCCCGCCCTAATTTATCCCACCTGTGTCTAACTGTCTTCCCCGTCCCAGTGTATATTTATACTCACGCTGTTTTGGCTGTCATTTGCCAGTTCGTCTTTGTAACTCTAAGTCTAGAGTTCCAGCCTTTGTGCCCAGTAGTTCTGACCATTACCTGTGTTTTGACTTTGACTCTGCCTTGACATTTGGAAATTGAAACAATTGGAATTTCACCTCTTTGTACTTTTTACATCTGAACCACTGCTGCCGAGTCGTGCATTTGAGTCCTCAAAGAAAACAGAATCCATCCTGTCTGATAGCATCTAGAGTGTCAGACCCAGCCTTCTGGTTCCCGCTTCAAATACCCACTAGTCAAAACCAAAAGATAAACACTCCTTCATACTCTCAGCCATGTCGCTGCTAAACTCAAATAGGATAAGGTAAGATCTGCTCGACCACCCAACCACACTTGGTAAATACAGCTTTTTTATTATGTTTTTGACTATATATTATATGTTTAAAATGTTCTAGTGCGATTACTGTTGTCACTGCTGCAAAACCAACTGCCCCTCTGAGGACACTTTGGGCTCTATTTTAACAATCTAAGCGCACAGCGTGAAGCGCCTGGCGCAGGTGCATTTAGGGCATGTACGAATCCACTTGCTAGTTTAATGCCAGAAAAAAGGGTCCGTTCGCAAGGCGCATGGTTCAAAAGGGTTGTACTTAGTGTCTTAATTAATCATAGGTGTGTTTTGGGCAGAACGTGCAATAAACCAATCATAGTGTCATCTCCCATTCCCTTTAAAAGCAAGTCGCTGGGTGCCTGGGTAGCTCACCTGGTAGAGCAGGTGCCCATATAGAGAGGTTTGGTCCTTGACGCAGCGGCCGCGGGTTCAACTCTGCCCTGCTGCCCTTAGCTGCATGTCATTCCCCCTCTCTCTCCCATTTAATGTCTTCTGCTGTCCTATATAAATAAAGGCCCCAAAATGCCCAAAAAATAAATAAAAGCTTGTTGCGTTTGTACCCATGGCGCATTGCTATTATGATGGTGGATTTGCTAAGCAGGAAGGAGAGATTTTCAGGAGTAGAAGCTGCTAGCGCGTAAAGTAAAAGTGTTCGAGCACATCGTATCTTAATACTATTTGACATTGTCAGTGTTTCCCACAGATTAGGAAGCAACTTGTGGCGGAGGGTGGGTGTCGCCCTGTGTCACGGGGGGGTATATGAAAAACTGAGGAGGACACGCAGTTGGATGCTGTCCTCCTCTCCTACTTAAATGCCTAACGAATCTGTCTTTCTCTCCCCTGTCTTTCACTGGTTGAAGCCTGAAAATATTGTGAACAAATTAAAAACATAACTCATTACACTGGTCGGACTGTTCAGCTCTGTTTCAAACTGATACCTCCGGTTCAGGCTGGTCCTCATCATCAACACGTGCCTTTTTCAGTTGCGGAAAATACTTTTCAATACTCGTGGATTTAAGCAGCAAACATTCAGCGTAAGAGTAAAAAATGACATAACAGTATTTATAATACTGTTATTTGATTCACAGCTGCTACATATAGTGTTTTGACCTCGACAACCCAACTACATTTTACCGCAAACTTGCGACTAGTTAACTTTCTAAAGCGGGCGCAATCGCTTGTTTGCTAAGAGTTGGGTCGGTGATTGTGAATGTATGATTGTGTAAAGTTGTTCATGAGATACCAACCTTTCGTGAACTTGTGAATTTCGCTAGCCGTCTTCTCTCCTTGATGGAGACAGACGCTGTGTGCACAGTGGGATCGAAGGTGTTTTAAGCCTCCAACGTCACCTTACAGGCTCTAACCCTCACCGTAACCTTAAACATAACCATTGCTGCGGTGCCTGGAAGGTGGCGTTGGGGGCTTAAAAAAACCCAACACCTCACGGTGGGAGGAGCTGTGTGTGTCTGTGTGAGCGAGACACAAGTGACAGAGATGGAGGAGAGCAGGGAAAGGAAATGCAGAAGAACGTATTTTAAATAGCGTTTAAAAAAACAAAACGCAATGTGCGCAGCCGGTGTGGGAAACACTGATTGTAATATTTTTATTTTTAATCTTTTACATGTTTGTTTGCTTTTGCACGTCCCTGTGTGTGTGTGTGTGTGTGTAACAAGCATAGTGTGTGCAACCTGTGCACGAGCCTAGGCACATTTTACTAAAACCTAAACTAAAATAACAATGAAATGCTGCATTATTGACTTTAGACCAGGTTTTTGTTGGTCAATGGCGCAATGACTTTCCGCTGCCTCAAGATAGCAATACGCCAAGAATGCACCTGAAAGACCAGCACGCCCATGGGGGCACAGACGAGTGCAGGTGCATTTGCTATTTAAATGGCGTGGGTGCTGGACGGGAAATTGACAACTGCGTCCGTCTTAAACTAGCAAAGACACTTGCGTCTGGCTTTGCGCTGTGCTGCGCCGGGTGCAAGATAGGGCCCATAAAGTACTACTTGATTTGACTTGTTATTATATCACCACAATGGGCTGGGAACGCGTTGGGATCCCCCAGTCAGAGCTGGATAATGTTAGCCTGACAAGCCAGACCCACATCAAGATGTTAGGTCTGGGAACTCACCATTGACAGGGCTCAATCCGAGGGGCAGGATAAATGATTGTCTTTCAAATTCCCTCTGCACGCAATAGGATAGCGCTATAACCAGGCCACTCGCAAGAAGGTAGCGAAGCTAGTTGATAGATTAAACTTTTGCCGTATCCGGTCAGCAAAACTCTGAACACATCTTCCTTTTTTAAGAAAGATTTCTGTGCTGTTCTTTGTTCTTTTCTCAAATAAAAGCTTAACTCCTCCAGAAGACCGCTGTTCCCAGCAGCAGCAGCCATAAGCCCGCCCACCGACTCTATACACGATGTGATTGGCCTGACCAGAGTTTGGTTTTTCCAGCTTGCAAGTCAACAGAGAGTGCCTAGACCCCCCCTTGGCTGCAAAATAATTTTGCTGCCGCTAGGATGCATCTAGATTTCGAGGCTCCAAAAAGGGAAGTTTGGTGTCCCCTGCTGGAGCTGCTGCCCAGATAAGCAGATGAAGATGGATGGATGGATAGATGGATGAAACAACGCCCAAAAAAGTTAACTTTTTAGATGAGACCTTGGATGGAAGAGAGTTAAGTGGTCTGATGCCTTCTGATGAAGGATTTGAATACGGAATAAAAAGAACATGACAAAGATTGAAAAAATATTGTTGATTTTTAACAAATCCAGGCTGGTCTGGAGAAAATATATTTAAGAGAGGATGGTATCTAAGCACTGAGCCAGGGCCTTAGCCAGTATCTTTACATGAGCAAACATCTTTATTTATGTAAGGGAAAACAAAATTCAGGAGGCAATTCACAATATAAAAATAGAATGGAATGTAATGCAGGATGTGGCTTTCACATCAGGGACCTGGGCCCTGATCTGAGTACATTTGACCCCAAAGTCCAGTTTTTGTTTTTTTAGTGTAAGTCTTCTTGAAAAGGTGGTCTTAGTACAGTTCATGTTTCTCTTGTACGGTTTGCATCAGATATGAAAACCAACCGTACCAAAATATGCACGTGGACTCAAGTGGTAGAGCGATCACCTACCCATCGGAAGGTTGGTGGTTTGATCCCTGGCCCTGCAGTCTTATGTCAAAGTGACACTGAACCCTGAATTACTCCCGATGCTGCGCCATCGGAGTGTAAATGTGTGTGAATGTTTATCTGATGAGCAGGTGGCACCTTGTACGGCAGCCTTGGCCAGTGTGTGAATGGTGAATGGTTCCTTTACTATGTTAAAGCGCTTTGAGTAGTCGTTAAGACTAGAAAAGCGCTATATAAATACAGTCCATTTACATGTATTTAATGCGTCTATATGGAGTTTTAAATTGGTTATGAAACTGTCTCAATTTAATACTGATGCCTCTATATCAGATGGCAGTGCAGCCCCCTGCAGACAGACTCAGATCCAGCAGGAGGCTGAGAGCTCGGCGCCTGACAGCGGCCACACACGGCAGCACGGTTACAGGAGAACAAAAACCAGACGTTTTTGCGGATGATTTTTCCTTGACGTTGGCTAAAACCTCTTTGGGGTTGCCAAAAATTCCTCTATGCACACCTGTGTATTTACTTTGTGTAGATGACAGGCTGTGGGAGGATTCCAGACTGGACACTGCAGCACACCAACATGCTGCTCTGTGCTGAGTGCAGAACGAGGCTGCAGCTGGAAGATGGAGAGCGGTTGGGTGTGTCCGGAGGCACATTTGTGTTACCTCTTGGGGACCTTTCATGTGTGTTTTGTCAAGGAGGTTTAATTAGAACTGTGTGTACAATCTTTTGTGGTTTTGAGGTTTCTTTTGTTGTTTGTATTTCTATGATTTCAACTCTGATTTGTTGTTCACAATGTAGCATTATGCATCCCCTGGATGCATTGATAGTGAGTTTACTGTGTCCTTTCTTGTTTTAACGCATCAGAGTACCTAGTAACATCACTGGTATTTTTCATGGGTTAAGACATTGATTTTTTGTAGTTTACATTTCCCGGTGTAAGCAGAGTATGATATAAAC